>NC_133658.1:707844152-708153742 GCF_037893015.1 Macrotis lagotis | reverse complement strand
ACTTTTTTTTTTTGGTTTTTGTAAGGCAAACGGGGTAAGTGGCTTGCCTAAGGCCACACAGCTAGGGAATTATTAAGTGTCTGAGACTGGATTTGAACCCAGGTACTCCTGACTCCAGGGCTAGTGCTTTATCCACTATGCCACCTAGCCGCCCTACAGTGTTACTTGTACTCATTGTATGTTTTCATATAAGGAGGAAGGTTGAAGGTAATAAATTTACATACCTAAAATAACATAATATTAGCTAAAACTCAGTTCAGATGTCTCCTCCAATCTGACATATTTCCTGATTTTTTTGACTCCTTTCTTATTAAAGTCCCTCTCCCATCCTAAATTATCTAGTGTTTATTTTATACAGATTTTTGTATATAGAAGTAGCTCTGGCCTCAGAGTCAGTAAGGACCTTGATTCAAGTCCCAACTCTGGTACATACTGACTGTGGAATTCTGGACCTGTCTCTTCTTTGTTCAATGTCCCAATCAACTCACTACTATCATCATGTAGCAAAGCTGGTGAAGAGTTACTGTTTCCTCACCTCCCTATAATATGTAAGTTCCTCAAAAAAACAGAAATTGTTTCTCTTTTATCTTTTTATATCCAGTGCCTATCCCATAAAAAGTACTTAACAAATACTTATTGACTTTTTAGTTGATTGATATACTGATGGAAATGAGTCAATAAGATATGAAAAATCAAGTTTTTGTTTTGTATTTCTTTGTCTCTTTTGAGGTATTTTTCCTGGTTTTATATTTATGTTCCTTTTGTTTCTTCCTGGAATCTATGTTCATGGAAAAAAGCAAACCAAAAAAAAGCCCCTACAGCAGTGGCACAGCTTTCCATTCTGCCAAAAGACTCCCAGGGGCATCAGAAGCACCAACCCAAGGCAGTATTTAATCAGCCTTGCAAATGGCTTGACAGTGGTTAGGCCCACCAATCAGCTACAGTCAACTGACCCTGGATGAGCTGGGAATATGGAACACAGGGTCAGAGTAACCTCAAAACAGTCTTGCAAACGAATCCTTTAGAACTGTTTGAAAAAGTTATTGCATAGTCTGAACATAGGATTTCTCAACTAGAATTTTAATGGAGAAGCCCCAATTTAGGGACACAAGGATCAGAAATGTTTCCTTTGCATCAGTAATAAATAACCCAGATAGACACAAACTCACACAGAGTTCCAGATGAAAAATGGATTCCAGAAAGAGCCTTCTTGAGGCTTATTTTAGTTATCTCTCCTTTGGGATATTTAATCACAGTGATTTCTTTAGTTTTTATTTTATTTTTCAATAAATAAGCATTTATTTTCTCTCCCTCCCACCCCATTCTCAATTTAAGAGAAAAGGAAAAAAAGAAAGTCAAGGAAAACAGATTCTTAAAAAATCTAAAAAATCTAAAACTGCATGTCTTCTTCATTTGGAATCCTATAGTTCACTTTCAGCAAGATTCATCATCAGTCCTCTGGAATTGTGGTTGATTCATGCATTGGTCAGTAATCTCAAGACTTTTAAATTATTTTTGTCTTTACAATGTTGTTGTATAATAAATCATTCTTTAAGTTCATCTTGCTTCACTCTACTTTGGTTCAATAGAAACAGATTTCTCAGAACCCATCCCTTCATCATTTCTTATAACACAATAATTTCCCATTACATTCATGTCCTATAATTTGTTCAACCAATCCCAATTGATGGAAACATTAAAGTGATTATTAATGAGTTTATCATATGATCCCAGGATGAAACCTATATGAAACAGTTTATTTTCAAAATAGAGTGAAAGCATGGCACAATGGGAAATGTTAGTTAGATATAGAGTCTAGATTCAAATCCTACCTTATCCACTTCATACTTGGGGGACCGTGGGCAAGTCACAAATTCAATAGGCTTGCTTCCTTACTTGAAAAAATTAGATAGTTGGTCTTGATGATCTAGTCAGTCCCTTTCAACTTTAAGGCTCTGGTCCCACTTACCAAACATCCTTTGAGGGAGGGCAAGATACCATAAAGGATGAGTATCCATTTGCCCCAACTGATTCATATCTTTATATAATTTATAAAGTTACCTTTATTAGCTTTTAAATAGCAATATTTATGTAAAAAAAGAAAGACAATTTAAAGAACTGGAAACCAAAACATCTAAGCATGATACTAGATATTTATACTGTTAACCATGCTTAGCAGAGGTTGAATATCTCATGAGAAAGGAGATATCTAAATAATTCATTAGCATATAAAGTATTTATCAAGACATCTTTCCTTTGACAATGCCTGAAAGTGATAGAAAAACACGTAAAGAAAATAAGTTAAAAGTCATGAAATTTTCTGAGCAAAAAAAGATACTTATAAAAAGTTTCAAAAAGGACTAATAATTACAAAATTGTAGCTACTTTTTGATCCAAGGATACTGTTATTGATCATATGGTTCCAGAGAATCCAAAGACAAATGGAAAGATCCCACATATACAAAAAAATTATTTAGAACAGTCCTATTACAACTCAGTGGATAGAACACTGGGCTTGAAATAAGGAAAGATTCATCATGAGTTCAAATTTGACCTCAGATACTCACTAGCAGTATGACCCTGGACAAATCACTTAAGCCTATTTGTCTCAGTTTTTCTTCATCTATAAAATGAACCAGAAAAGGAAATGGCAAACCACTTCAGTATCTTTGTCAAGAAAATTCCAGGGGTGGCTAGGTGGCATAGTGGATAAAGCACCGGCCCTGGAGTCAGGGGTACCTGAGTTCAAATCCGGTCTCGGACACTTAATAATTACCTAGCTGTGTGGTCTTGGGCAAGCCACTTAACCCTGTTTGCCTTGCAAAAACCTAAAAAAAAAAAAATTCCAAATGAGATCACAGAGAATTGGATACAACTGAAATGACTGAATAATAACAAAGTAATAAGAACAAAGTAGGTATCCATTAATTGGGCAATAGTTGAATAAATTGTGATATATATTACTGTACTATAAGAAACAATAACTACAGAAGAATTCAGATAAACTTGAGACAACTTCCATAAACTTTTACAAAGCAAAGTTAGT
Organism: Macrotis lagotis; assembly: GCF_037893015.1. NCBI lineage: Eukaryota > Metazoa > Chordata > Mammalia > Peramelemorphia > Peramelidae > Macrotis > Macrotis lagotis. The sequence continues at coordinate 708,150,696 of NC_133658.1, read as the reverse complement.
AGAACCAAGAAACAGTCAATGAGCATTTACCACCCTGCTTCTGAGAAAAAGGAAAATAACATTGAGAAACATGATAACTCTGACCAATGCAATGACTAATTATGACTAAGTGAACTGTTGGTGAAACATACCTTCTTTCTTTCAACAGAGAAGTATTGTACTATAGGTACAGAATGAAGCCTGTACTGTCAGATAGTTAGTTAATGTGTTAAATCGCTTTGTTTAAGTGTATTTCTTTTTTGCAAGTGAACGGTTATATGGAGCTGGCAAAGTTGGGGAGTGGAAGGAGGTAAATCAGTAGGAAATAAGAGTGAACCTAAAACACTGATGGTGTAGCTATGAATTATTACTACTATTCTCCACAAGTACAATAAAAATTTATCTATACACAAAAAGTCACCAAATTATTCATAGCCTTTGTTTCAGTGATATTAGTAGAAAACTTATTCTTCCAACAACATCTAAGAAAGGATTCATATATATATGAAAATATCTATAGCAGTTCTTTTTGTAGTAGATATAAATTAAGGCAATCCTCATAGCAGAATAAATCATGATATACTAATGCAATGGAATATTATTGATTCATAACTGATGAAAAGGAGAGTTTCAGAATAATTTGGAAAAACATGAATGAATTGATGCAATGTAAGATAAATAGACCAGGAAAATAATTCATATGATAATAAAACCATTGTAAATATAAGCAATTGTGAAAAACTTAACAACTTTGATCAAATCCAGATAACCAAAGATTAATTATGCTACCTACAGAGAAGTGATAAGTACAAGATTCAGAGTAAGGCATACTTTTTGAATTTGCTCAATGGGCAAATTGACTCTGCTTGATTATACTTGTTTACATGGTTTTTTTTTCTTTTCTTACACTTTTCTAGTTGGTAAAGCAACATGAAAGACAAGCTAGGCAGCAGGAAAAAATAATAAATTATATTGCAATTAGAAATTCTTAACTTTGATGGAAATACCTTTAAAAAACCAAAATAATATTAATTCCTCGAAGCCTATATCTACCTATACATAGCTTTTTTTTTAAATTGACTTCAGTTAAACTGCTAATTAATAACCAAAAGCAGATCTATGTTCTTTTATTTCCCTAACACCTGGAACCAGGCCTTGTTCCTAAAATAGCAAATTATTCATAATGTTACCTGAATGCTGATAACTTCACTGCACTCAGTTGGAATAGTTTCCTGATAGATTGATACTTGAAGGGAAGCAGAAAAAACTCCCATGTCTTTTTACAGAGATTTACCAAGATGCTATTTAAGTTCTCAAAGTTTAGGTGGCACTACTAAAGGAAAACACTTCTAAATTCTAACCAAAGAAGAAAACAAAATAGAAAATTGGTTTGCCTTTATTTTTTTTAGCAAAAAGTGAAATTTAACTAAGTCCAGGTTTTAAAGAATTATTATGAACCAGGTTGTGCTTTAAGAAAATCCTACAAGGAGGGTGGCTAGGTGGATAAAGCACCCACCCTGGAGTCAGGAGTACCTGGGTTCAAATCCAGTCTCAGACGCTTAATAATTACCTAGCTGTGTGGCCTTGGGCAAGCCACTTAACCCCGTTTGCCTTGCAAAAACCTAAAAAAAAATCCTACAGGACAACTGTATTAGACAGGCTATGGACAATACCATCTCCATCCAGAGGGGGAAAAAAAACAAAAACAAAAAAGAATAAACTCTTCAGAATCTGAATGAACACTCCATTTGCTTTTTAAAAATTTCTCTTATGTATTTCTTTTCTATCACATGGTTTTCTTTCTTTTCCCTTAATCCTAATTCCTCATAATGGAAATGACTAATCCATAAACATGTTAACACAAATGTGTATGTAAAACATTCACCTGATTATTTGCCACTGGGGGGGGCAGGTAGGAAGGGAAAGTGGAAGGATATTATGTAACTTAAAAAATAAATATGATGAGCATGAATATTGAAAAACTTTCATAACATGTATCTGGAAAAATAAAATATCAGTTAAAAAAAAAGAAAGAAAGAAAATCCTACAGGAAAGTCACAAATTACCAAACCAGATAGAATGGGGGACAAGAGACCCACATGGGGAGGATATCATAGGATTGTTTGAATTCTTAAGGCAGTACTCTCATTTTGTTTGTAAGAAAACTGATTACCCCAAGTATTACATCTCCCAAGGTCAAAATGGTAGCAAGTAGCCTAGCTGGGATTTGAACCTAAGTCTTGATCTGGTTTTCACTGCATCACACTGATCGACTAGTCATGGGAAGGCTAGATGTCAATAGCGAACCTTAAAAATAATGTTTTGGGAATCATTGCCAATCAGCAATCAATTAAAAATTAAAGTATCTGAAATTTTAATGTGAAGCCTTTCTCCTCTTTGTAGGCACATGACAGATTATAAATGTAGAAAAATAAGATATGCCAGATGTATTGTTGTTTGGTTTAATTATGCTTCTATATAAGACAGGGTTTCAAGTATTGTAATCTTTTAGAAAACATCAATAAAACTTTTTTTAAATTTCATTGCATGGAGAATACCATCTGTATCCAGAGAAAGAAATGTGGAGTTTGAACAAAGGCCAAGGACTATTAACTTTAATTTAGGAAAAAACTGATATCTTATTATCTGATCTTGCTATCTCTTATACTTTATATTTCTTCCTAAAGGATATGATTTCTCTCTCATCACATTCAATTTGCATCAATGTATACCATGGAAACAATGTAAAGACTGACAAATTGCCTTCTGTGGGGGCGGGGAAGGGAAGGAAGATTAGGGGAAAAATTGTAAAACTCAAAATAAATAAAATCTTTTAAAAATAAAATAAAATTTTATTGCAAGGTAACATGAAGCTTTGACTTGTTTTCCTTTTCAAGAAAACATCTCAAAGTATGCCTGAGCCTGCCTTACTCATTAATAGCCATATCTGAGAACCATGAAGCAGAGTAAATCACTCAGAACTGTAGAAAATACATTCATTCCAACATAGTAATAAACTGATTAATGAATCTTTATCTGAAAATTTTCCACAAATTGACTTACAAACCTTAACTGGGTAAGGAAAAGAGATAAAAGTGAAAGAGTATGTGGGAGAGAATAGTTTTAAGAAAATAGAACTATTTGGATAGAATCTCCTTGTCACAGTCTAGAGATTTATGAATAGGATTAATATAGATATGCTATCAAACTCTGAAAGGAGTGTACTTCCAGAAAAAATTCCACTTTGAACACACCCACAACATGCAAAAGGCTTGGTTTTAACTGAATCTAAGAACCCAAAGATGAGTCATGAGTTCGTTTCTAACAAGTCAGAAACATCAACCAAAAAGCTAAGAGATGGGGTGAATACTGCATAGATTATGTTTATTTTGTCCAGACTTGTAATTTCATTGACATAGGGAATTCTGGTGTGGAATCTCCCTCCACCTGTGCAAAGAGGCAGCTCTTCTGTAACTTAGAATCTTGGACAGTTACTAGGGAGTTACAAAATTAGCAGAAGGTAGGGTGGCTAGGTGGTACAGTAGATAGAGTACCAGCCCTGGAGTCAGGAGGACCTGAGTTCAAATCCAGCCTCAGATACTTAATAATTACCTAGCTGTGTGGCCTTGGGCAAGCCACTTAACCCCATTTGCCTTGCAAAATCTTAAAAAAAATTTTTTGTAGAAGGCAAAGTTCTTGTACAGTTATATCCAACTCTTTCTGATCCCATGGACTTTGGCAAGGATACTCAAGAAGTTTGCTCTTTCCTTCTCCAATTCATTTTACAGATGAGAAACTGAGGGAAAGAGGAGTTAAGTGACATGCACAGCACCATAATCTAGAATCAGAGAAGTTGGGATTGCCAGGGTACACTGAATGATGTTTAGGAATTTAAGGAAGAGCAGCAGCTAGGTGCTGCAGTGGATAGAGCACTGGCCCTGGAGTCAGGAGGACCTGAGTTCAAATCCAGCCTTAGGTGCTTAATAGTTGCCTAACTGTGTGATCTTGGGCAAATCACCTAACCCCATTACCTTGCAAAAAGAAAAAAAATTAAGAAAAATCAAGGGAGAAACACTAAAAGTAAAATGAACTTCATTTCTGTTAGGAAAATAGAATAAGACCGAAAAATCATTCTAATGAGTAAGGTCAAGAAAGCATGTGCATGAAGGTTACAAAAACAAATCCATCTGCTGTCTAGGCCACCAAAGATCAACTTCTCACAAGGAATCTGGAAACAACTTTTCTTTAAAAGGAAATTCAGTTTGTGTTTGTTTTTGTTTTCATTTTTTCCTCTTGAAGACTATGGTCTTGGGTCCTGGCAGAGTAGAAATAGTTGCGTGAGGAGTAAAGCAGGTTTTAAGTTACGGTTTCAGTTCAGTAGGAAGCACTATTATCTGAAACAACAGCAGCTGACAGCCTAGGTCAAGAAACAACAGTCAACATACATCTTCAGGGAGGGAGCTTTACCTGGATAAATACCAAGTCTGTTTGAACTTGATTCATGCGGGATTTTACTTTGAAAGGAGAGCTCTTGTGGACTGTTGGAAACTGTCACATTCAGCACAAGAGGAAAAGATGGATTGCTCTATGGACCAGCAGGGCGGAGGGAGGCTTATTAAGTCAGAGACAGCTTGCTCCTGAGTCTGTGAACTAATGGGTGACAATATAATATTAACACAGTGTCTTTCTAGGAGGAGCCCAGCTTGTAGGAATATTATCATGCAGACAGAAAGTAGTAATTGAGCCCAATTCTCCAAACTGCAGATGGGAGAGCAAGTTTAGATAGGCCTACACGCAGCAGGTGTATTTCTGAAAAGCATCTAAATCAATTTTTTATAAATCAAATCCCATTAAAAATTCAGGAAGGGGGGCTGACTATTTAAAGTAAACCTGCAGTGAATCTTTTTGTAAAATGAAGAATCTTATTGAAAAGCAGATAATCACTCTTTAATTTATCTGCTTTATAAGTTTGGATTATTATAATGTTCTTTAAGTAAGCTATTCCTATGATGTTTTCCTTTCTTGTTCTAATTCTTTACTGAAGCTGTCTATAATAACTGGCATAACTAGATGTTGAGAAAAGAAGAACGGACAGCATTAGGAACCTGGGTTCTGGTCCCAACTTTTCCATTAATCAGTGATTTGGGGAGTTTGTTTTCCTCACCTACAAAAAATGAAGAAGTTAAATGATATGATTTCTGACTTTCCTTAACATCTCATTTTTACTATTTTTTCCTAGACTGCAAGATCCTTTTAGGAAGGGATAATATCATTTTTCATATTTTGTTCCCCAAGAATTTGTCCAGTGTCTTGAAAATAGTAAGTATGCAATAAATCTTTGTCAAATAGAATTTTATTTATACTGAATACAATTATGCAAAGGGGCATTACTGGTTTGTGGCTCTATATAGTGGAGTGGCCTTTTAGTATACCACATTCAAACTTGAACACCAACAGTGATATATCAAACTTAGAACGTGTCCTTTATTCTGGGTTTGAGGAGCTAAGTTCAGAGGCTGGAAAAGTCTTAAGTTTCTTTTTCCTCTTTCTGCAACACTTAGCAGTGAATGTTCTCTAAATATATAATTATGTAGTAAAGTTGTGCTATGTTGTGTTACATAGAATTGAGGTCAGAGCCAGATGTACAACCCATGATTTCCTGTGAGGTTTATTGAAAATCATGAAATGTCCAGGATCTAAGATAGAGGACTGCTTCTGATCCGCCAATGTGTGAAGTGTAAGAAGCCAGGCAACCTGGCAGTATGCTCTTCCAGCAATGTTGCATCTTTTTTTCAGTAGAATGAATTTTCCACTGAGTAAAATTTGTGGTTGTTGATCATGTTTATATAGAAAAAATAGTCTCTATTCTGAGACCAGTTTTCAATGAATTCTGAGATTTCATAGATAAGTGACTTACCTAGATTAATATGGCTAGTATCTGGGACTGGATTTGAACTCAATTCTTCTTTTTTTAAAAATCTGTCAAGTAATGTTATTATAAATTTGATTTCAACAGTATCTCTATCTCTTAAATTAGTGAGTGTAAAATGTTTTTGTTGTAGCAGACATAATCATTCAAGATACACTACAAACAGAAAATGATTAGCACGCTGTCTTTGGCAAGTTTCATTTTAAACTCTGACTGATTGTGACATTTACTCTATCATGGCTTTAAGAAAACTACTCCAGAGACTAAAGGTAGTTATAATAGGATCTTCTTTTTTTAAATGAATTTATATATTTATTTTTTCCAACTACATGTAAAAGTTTTCAATATTCAATTTTTTGTAAGATTTTAGAACTTAACTCTTCTTAATGATAAGGTAAATACTACCCACTGAGTCACTTTGCTGCTTCCTATATATGTAGATACATTTGTGTGTATGTATTTGTGTGTATGTATTCTAGAATCTTGACTTCATAAGTACAAGCACTATCTCCATGTTTTCACATTCTATTTGCTGGTTTATGTCTTTCCCAAAATCCTCCACAGAGGTTTTATCTAGTTTACTAGAAACTTTTTATTGTTTCTTTCACTATCTTAAAGGGAACAAAAAGATAATAATTAATAATACTAATACTATGACCAGGTAGGATATATAGCAAGAATCGCAGGGTTGATCCAATACTATCAAAACTATCAAAATAATTGACCATATCAATAACAAAGCCAACAGAAATCATATGATTATTTCAAGAGACACTTTTTCAAAGGCTACAAATATAAAATGTGATATCTTCATCCATTTTCCATCATACTCCATAACTGACCTGCCAACTTTTCAGGTTATAAATATACTTGATTTTTTTATTATGTGAGCAGATCAATATTATTAATATACTACAGTACATGTATGCTCACTATATGTCTTCCTTTAAAGATCAACAATCAATCCATCATCAAGGATTTATAAAGCAGCCACTATAGGCTAAACACTGCTCCTAGACCATGGAGATACAAGTACAAAGAATGAAACAATCCTTATTTGCAATGAGCTTTTATACTCTATGAGGGAAACAAGATTATGTTCAAATATATACAACAAAAATATAAAGTTGACACCTGTGTAATATATACATAAACACATATATGTATGTATTTGTATATGTCATTCAATGTAAACTGCATTTTGTAAAATTTACTTCCCAGGAAGAAGAAATATTAACCATAGTCCTTTCTATATGTACATTAAGAATTCATCATTTTAGGGGGCAGTCAGGTAGTGCAATGGATAGTCAGGAGGACCTGATTTCAATTCTAATCTCAGATACTTAATATTTATTAGCTGTCTGACCTTGGACAAGTTACTTAATCTCATTATTCCTCCCCCCCCCAAAAAAAAATAAAAGAAGTTTGCTTCTTGAGAAAAGGGACTTTCAGAGCAGACAGTGGCATAGTAGATAGAACACTAGCCCTGGAGTCAGGAGCACCTCAGTTCAAACCCAGACTCAGATAGCTGATACTTACTGTGTGACCTTGGGCAAGTCACTTAACTCCCATTGCCACACCAAAAAAAAGAGTTCATCATTTTATTTGAAATATTAACTGTCACTCATCACTCTTAGAAAGTGGCAGGAGGGACGGGTAGGTGGCACAGTGGATAGAGCACTGGCCCTGGAGTCAGGAGTACCTGAGTTCAAATCTGACCTCAGACACTTAATACTTACCTAGCTGTGTGTCCTTGGGTAAGCAACTTAACTCCATTGCCTTGCAAAAAAAGAAAGAAAGAAAAGAAAAGAAAGTGGCAGTAGAGTGAAGGAGTTCAAGCAAACTCCTGAGGTCCTGGTCTGATGCCTCTTACCCAAAGAAAGCAATACCTCTAAAGCACTAAGAAGGACATAGGAAAACAAACCAATAAATCCTAAGAGTTGACAAGCAAAGTGTAAATAGAATTCTAATAACAGTCAAATGACCTCCTAGTCACGTCTCACCTTCTGTGCCTTCTGCTCTGGGCGGATCTCACTGGAACCTTGGATTTCTTCCTTGGGTCCCTTCCTACTCATAGATGAACTTTTATCTTTTTTGAGTTCAGGCCTCTGCTTCTGAGCAAATGCAGGAGAGTGGAAGGATGGTGATGTTTCTGATGGAAATAGTGATGTCTGAAAGAGAGGAAGGGTTTTGGGGGGAATAATAAGTTCAGTTTTAGACATGTTGAGTTTAAGATGTCTCTAGGATATCTAGTTTGAAATACCTAAGAGGGCACATTGGCCATATGGTAGTGAAACTCAGGGGAGCTATAAGGGCAGGATGTGTAGATCTGGGTGTCTTTTGCATAATCATGATAGTTAAACCCATGGAAGCTGATGAGTCTCAGAGAGAAGAAGGGGAGAAGAGAGGGAGGGAGGAAGAGAGAAGAGCAAAACAGTAAGAGAAGAATTAATGCAACCTTTTTTAGATCATGGATCTGTTTGGCATATGGTGAAGCCTATGGACCCCTCCTCAGGATAATGTTTGCAAATAATTAAAGAAAGTATGAAATTTCCATTGTAGGTTTATGAAAATAAAGATGTAATTTTTTATCATCCAAGTTCATGCAACCCTTAAAATCTACCCATAAATCCCCTTATGGTTCCATGGACCTCAGAATAAGAATCTCTAGTATTAAGTGAAAGGAGGAAAAGGTCTACAACAAAAACTTGAGTACTATCATTACAGCATGATGTGGATAATGAGTTAGCAAAGAAGACTAATAAGGAACAGCCGGATAAGTGGGAGGCAAATCAGAAAAGAATAGTGTCACAAAAACCCATGAGAAAAGTATACAACAGAAAAGGGTATCAGAGAAGTCAAAAGCAGCCATAAAGTCAAAAAAGATTAGGACTAAGAAGGACCATCTGATATGACATATCTCTTATGGTCAAGTCACTTAACTCTGTCTCAGTTTTCTCATCTGTAAAATGAGTAGGAGAAGGAGATGGCAAACCATTTCAATATCTTCACCTAGAAAACCTCAAATGGAGTCACAACTGAGATACAACTGGATACAACTGAGCAATAAATGTAATAGTAGAAACAGTTCCAAATTTTTAATCAGAAGACAAATTTAAATTCTACTTCACCCACTTAATCCCTTATGACCATGAGCAAGTGATTTCAGTTTCTCAGGGTCTTAGGTTCCTTACTTACTTTTGAAATAAGTCCAATGATGTCAAACTCAAATGGAAACATCTTTGATACCACAGATTAACATTATCTATGTGTATTGTACTTTTATTTATTTTGTTACTTATTTCCCAATTACAGTTTAATCTAATTCTAGCTACACTCTGGAGTTTTGTTGCTGCTTAGGACTTTGACACCTCTAGGCTAATCTATTTGACCTATAAAGTCTCTTCTTGTTCTAAACTCCTAAAATCTAATTTTGACTATTCTGGGATGTTTTATGATATTCATGATTTGTTGTCAAATATCAACATAGGTAGAATATTTATGAAAAAAAGATTGGATTTTGTGTTACATCAATTTGGAATTAGTCAAAATAATGCTCAGGTTCCCAAATGAGATCTAGTTTACTTCCTTTTGGGTCAAAGACAATCTCTCTGTCTGCATAGGTGGGTTAAAATGAGTAACTTCCCCAGGTACATATCTGAGGAATTTGTATTTTTCAACCACTTTGCCTTTCTACAATACAGGCAAAAGGATTCTGGATTTGGAATCAAAGCTAGCTTGAAAAGGAATCCTAGTTCTGCTATTCATTATCTGTGTTAACTTGGGCAGGTCACCTTCCTTTCTTGGACCTCAGTTTTCTTATCTATAGAATTAGAGGACTGGGTTTGATGGCTTCCAAGTTCCCATATGGCTCTAAATCTATGATTCTATGATCAATTACAATTGATTAAACCAAATTATTTTTGTAATTATTTTGAATTTCATTAAGAAGACTTTGTAGCAATGTAATTAATAATTCCAATGTAATTCCATGGATAGGAATATTTGTATAATCTTGACATCAATAAGGAATCTTTCTTTGTTTGGACTCTGCACAGTATGTCTTCATAATACCAGAGAGGATCTTATGTGAGTATATCATCCCTGTTTATGGATATAAATTCTTTCTGTCAAAGTTAAATCAATTACTGAAAAAAAATATCTCTATAGTTATATCTGCCACAACCAGAGCATGCATGGCAGAAACTTTAAGTTAGAGGCTCCAGAGCCATGTTTTGTCATGCTATGCTAAATGCAATTTACAAATCAATCACATTATTGTATTTAATATGTATGAATATAACAGCATATTACATCCATTTACTCCTCCTGCTTTAGAAAACCATATAGACTCAAACATTTGGATTTATTAATTTGAAAATTAATCAAAGCAAATGAATCCTTCCAATATTTTGTTTGGGTTTAAAAGTCCTAGATGGGAGGGGTGGTTAGGTGGCATAGTGGATAAAGCACCAGCCCTGGAGTCAGGAGTACCTGGTTCAAATCCAGTCTCAGACACTTACTAATTACCTAGCTGTGTGGCCTTGTGCAAGCCACTTAACCCCGTTTGGCTTGCAAAAAACCTAAAAAAAAAGTCCTAGATGTGCCACAGAGGGACTTTTAAAATATTAATAACATGATTAAATCAAATCTGGAAAGACTGAAATTCTTGACTTTTTACCCTGAACAATTCACAAATTCTCTCTCACACTCAAATTCCTTATTCATGGGATGAATGAGATGGTTGGATCATAGTTTTATAAAGATCTAGAAATAAATAGGACTTCAGATGTCATCTATTCCAACATCTTCATTTTACATATGAGGAAACCGAGGTCCAAAGAAGTTAAATGACTTGCCCAATGTTACACAAATAAATAATAATTGTTAGAGGCAGGATTTGAATGCAAATTCTCTAACTCCAGAGACAGAAATGATTTCTCCTAAGTAGTCAAAAAATCATCACACATTTTCAAGTATGGTATCGTATTAAAAAACAACTAAGAACAAATTACAGTAAACTAAATTGACTTATTAAAATATTTCAGACATTGGAATATCACATCATGCATAGGAGAAAGCCTTTGTCCTTCATTTGGATAAATCCCACTCATCTCTTTTGTAGGAAGCTCCCAAATGCATGCACAAGAAGGAACTGCTTCCAGTTAAAGAGGGAGCACATGGACTGTGTGGGGAAAAAAAAGACATATATTGGGATTTAAATAAGATTTTAAAAGATGATGAGTATTGCTTGATGAAGTTTTCCAAATAACAGTGAGCTTGGGTGTAAGCCTGAAGTTTTTGAAATAAACACTGTCCCAATATATTTAATAGCTTAAAACTTTACTAAGACTTTTGGAACATCCTTATTTAATTTCTTGTAACCCTAATTTCTTGTTACTTATGAGTTGAGGGAACTTTTGTATAAAGTAAAACAAATCAGATAGTGATTTTCCCAGGGTCTTCCTAGGTGGGGAACTGAGAAGATTTTGAGATTCCTTCATCCTCCTGTCCCCCAATCCAAATGTTATTCAGGTTCATCATTTTATGATCCAAGACTCAAATGACCTACAGGTCATACATATTTTACTGTAATAAAATTTAAAATTACTTCTCAGAATAAAAAGAAATCTGAAAATTTAAAAATTTGTTTCTCAAGTTTTCATTTGGGATACCTTCAATGAATAGACTATTCTCACAATTATTCTTTAGGGACAAGAAGATAGACATATATGCCATTAATTGATATTTTTCTAGACATCTTTATTTGCTACTTTAGATCTGAGATATCTTTAACATTGATACTGAAAATCTTTAAAAATATATCAGCTCAACTGTGGATCATTTCTGCACATACATGATCAAGTACAACTTCTCACAATTTTATCTTTTCTTAGCTGTTACTACCACTCTTTTACATAATATATCGTATGCTGAAAATTCAAAGTCCAAATATTGTAGTCTCATAAAAATAATCACTATTAAATATTAGACAATCTGTTCCAGTTCACAACTATTTGTTGATTTCTTTCTAAAGAAACTAGTTTCATCTACAAAATGCTCCTTGGATGATTGATTCTAGTTGAATATAGTGCTAAATACTCTGCAGGCTTATTTTCTTCTCCTAGTTTTCTAAGATGCTGTGTCTCATTTTTTTGTCATTCCTTCATGATGTTTTTTGCAAATAAGCTTTTAGTATAAATTGACATTGTACTTGATTTCCATGTCTCTCTGCTGGCAACAAGATCAAATATTTCTTAAATGAGGCAGTTCTGGGGATCCCACCCATTATATCAAATATTTTGTTTTGGCTAAACCTCCCTAAAAATAATGACAGAGCCAATATCTTTACTTTCATATATCTCCCATTTTTCAGAATTAATAGCATGGTTTAAGAAAAAACACTGAAGCAGCTATAATCAAGTCAATTATCATCTCAGTTCTTTCTTTTAATTTGGTACAGACTTTTACTCTAAATAGTCACTGATCCTTGAGCATACAGGCAACAAATTCTAAACATCTATAACCAATTATTTCCTGTTTATTTATAACATCATTTACTACCCTTCTATATCTGGTAACTATAGGATATTTAATATATTTGTCTATTTCACCAGCTATTTTGTCCAAAAATTGTAACATTGGGATAATGAATCTCACCATTCTTCATGAGATCATTGATTTCTAGAGAGAAGAAATCAAAAAAGTCATCATTTTACAAATGAGGAAACTAAGATCCAGAGAAATTTACTTAGGTAGGGACAAGGAACAATAGGACCAAGATGGTCCCTTCATTGTAGAGACACAGTCTATCTAGTTTGGTAGAACTTCCAGAACTTATATTTCAATTCAAAAACTTAGGGTCACCAAAAAATAGGACAATGAAATAATACTTCCCCACATTGGTTTACTTATGGTCTCCATTTTACAAGTCTAGAAACAAAGGTAAAGTGTAGTTAAATGACTTGTTCACCATCATTCAGCTCTTAAGTGAAAGCATCAAAACTCATACCAGATTTTATGATTCCATTCTATCTACTCACATTCATGTTGCTGCTGCTAACAATTTTCCTTTCTTCTAAACATGAACACTGACCAGGAAGGAAAAGGATAAAATAAGGTCCCTTTTATATAGAAATTTTATATTTTATAATTAGCATAATTGGCAAATAAAACTAGGAACTATTTTTTAAAACTAATTTAAAACAATTATTGTTTAGTCATATCCCAACTTTTTGTGACTCCATTTTGAGATTTTCTTGGAAGAGATACTGGAGTGGTTTACTTTTCCTTCTCCAGTCTATTTTACAGATGAGGAAACTAGGTCAGACAGGTTTAAGTGATTTGTCCAGGGTCATACAGCTACTAAGTGTCTGAGAACAGATTTGAATTCAGGTTTTTTTGACTCCATTTCTGGTGCTTTATCCACCACACCTAATAAATAGACTGTCCTAATAAACAAACTGTCAGCCAATTTTATTTTTATTAAAAAAAAGTAAAAGCAAGATACAAAAGTTAAAAATGAAAAAAATAAAAAATAGAGGAAATAATTATAAACTTTATCCAGTTGTATGCCAATAAAAATATCAACTTAAGTGAAATGAGTGACAATTGATAAAAATATAAAGTAGCCAAATCAATTGATTAAGAAATAATTTAACAATCAGAATTTTTTTAAAACTCTAAAGGAATTTAGAAAGATAGTATCACAGGACTATGTGGATCCACAGATGAATTATATCAAATATTCAGAGAACTATTAATTCCAATATTAGAAAAATACTTAGAAAAATAAAGAAGCAAGATATATAATTTAACTATTATGAAGCAAATATTTTTCTGCTACCAAAATCAAAGAGAGATAAATTAGAGGAAACAAATTATAGGTTAGCATATCTAATAAATTTCAACATCAAAATATAGAACAAATTATTTGCAAGGAAGTTATGGAAACAAATGAAAACGTTTACACAGAATTTATACCAGAAATGTAGGGTAGATTCAATATTAGAAAAATTATAAGCATAATGGCACATATTAGTAATAAAACAGTAAAAATAGAATGATTATATCAATGAATACAGAAAATATTACACATAGTTATATTGATAAATGAAAAAGCAAAGGAATAAAGAGATCTTTCCCTGACATGGTGAATAGTAACTATTTAAAACCATGAGTTAGCATTATCTAAAATGAAGAAACATTAGTCTTCCAGTTTGACCAGAAACAAAGTAAAGACAGACATTGTCAATACTATTATTTGATTTTGTCTTAAAAATGCTTACCTAAAAAATAATAAATTGAGGGAATAAGAATAAATAAAAATTGAAATCTTTTTTGTTGAGGAGATAATTATCTACTTAGAAAGCCCCAACTAAAAAAATTATTTGAAATAATAATAATTGATAATTTTTTCAAGTAGCAGGATAGGAAATAAACAACTAAAAACCATTAGTCTAAACACAACAAAAAAGAAATGAAATTTTATTCAAAATTACTATGTATATATACTACATTTTGGAGTGCACCTACTAAAACAAACATAAAATTTACACGAATACCTCCACAAAACACTTTTTTGCAGAAATATAGATTACATAATTGAAAAATATTAGTTGCTTATTGTTGGGTAGTCTTAATGTAATAAAAATGAAAATTCTGCTTGTTCTATAAATTTAGTGTTATATTGTTCAAACTATAAAGGATTATTCTATAAGAAAAAGACCAAAAAATTACATCTGTAGGACAAAAAGTCAAGAATTTAAGAGGGAGAAATTAATAAAATGGAAGAAGGTACCTAACAGTGTAAGAATTCTAAATATACTTCAAAGTGGCAATCATCAAAATGACTTGGTACTTGTGGGAAAGTTAGGTGGTGCAGTGGATAGAGCACTAACCCTGGAGTCAAGAGGACCTGAATTTAAATCTGACCTCAGACACTTAATGATTACCTAGCTGTGTGACCTTGGGCAAGTCACTTAACTGCACTGCCTTAAAACTAAAAAAAAACAAACAAACCCCAAAACAAAAACTACTTGATACTGTCAATCATTAGAATAAATTAGGAAGAAAAGGCCTAGAAGCCATCTAGCATAGTAACATGATCTTTCAGTAAACCTAAGGACACCAAGAACTGAAATGATTCACTAGTTGATAAAAACTGTTGGGAAAATTGAAAAGTAGTATGCAAGAAATTAGACTTAGACCAACATCTTACATCATATGACACAAAAAAATCATATAGATACATGAGCCAGATATGAACAGTCATGTCAAAAATAAGTTAGAAGATTATTAAAGGAGATACTATTTATGAATATGGATTGGGGAAAGTTTTTGATGAAATAGGGATTAAAAGTAATCATATGAGATAAACTTGACAATCAAAGTATTGATTCGTATCATTTTTGGGTAACTCACTACAAAAAATTAAAAGGTTTTGAACATAATAAGGTCAATGAAGCTAGAATTAGAAGGGAAACAATTTGCTGAGGAAAATCTTTGTAGCATATTTCTTTGCTAAATGTCTGATATTGAGAACAGATAAAGAATTGATACAAATATATAATTAAAGTCATTCCCTAATAGATAAATTGTCAATAGTTCACAAAATAAGAAAAACAAACTATTAACAATCATATGAAAAAATTTCCAAATCATTAATAGTAAGAGAAAAGAAAATTAGAGCAATTCTGAAATTGCATCTCATACTCAATAGATTGACAGACTTGCTAAATAAATAAACAAACAAACAAACAAACAAACAAACAAAATGATTGGCAGGAACAATAAATGAATGAAGTGCCAAAGGCCTGTTAGTGGAGCTATAAAATGGTCCAATTATTATAGAAGGCAATTTGAAATTATACCTGAAAAGTCATTAAACTATATACTCTATCTAGCAATACTTTTAGACACATACCTTAAAAAGATCAAAGACAAAGAAAAAATTAATATGAACCATAGTGTATCAGCACATTTTGCTTTTTGAAATAATTAGAAATCAAATAGATGCCTATCAATCAGAGAATGGCTAAACAAATTATGGATTAGTAATGTCATGTAATATTATGATATAAGAAATTAAATCTTGGAAGACTCAATTTCTTCCTCTAAATTAAATTATTGGGGTGGGGTCAAGATGGTGTGAAGGCAGCATTTCCCGGGAGCTCCTTCCCCTCAACCTCCAAAAAAAACAAAAAAAAGGATGGCTCTAGCCAAAAGTTAGAGGGGCAGAACCTACAGAAAGACTGAGTGATACACTTTCCCAGTCCAAGATAACTTAAAAGTTCTGTGGGAAAGATGTGTTTCACCAGGACCAGGGGTTGGGGAAAAATCTGCGGCCATGGCCACAGCACATCGCAGCACAGTCCAGCCCAGCCCAGAGATCAACTACAACAGCTTGAAGGGGCAGGGAGAGAACTCTGCTCCACCAGAATGAATGTGGAGTGAGGAGCACTGGTGGCAGAATCTGCAGCGAGAATCTGGAGAAAGCAGTCTACACCCCATCCCCCCAGTGATGGTAAGGGAAGTCTGCAGAGAGTTCTCTTTTCTCCCTGGTGTAGGACTCTGCTTTTTGCCTACACTCAGATATTTCAGTTTGGACTTCCCTACTAAATAACCAAGCTGGATCCCTCTATAGCCCCAGGGTAGAGGGAAGTAGGGGTCCATCTACATACCAAAGCACAGGCAAAAGAGCATAAGACTTTGGAGGAATAAAGGTCCCAGTGGGGTGTCCCAAAAAAAAAAGCAACCCCAAAGCCTTGGAAGTGCTGTAAATTAGTCTTGGGCTGAGGAAATGAGCAAACAACAGAAAAAGAAGAATCTGACCATAGAGAATTACTTTAGTCCCATAGAAGATCAAAACACATACCCAGATGATGACAAAATCAAAGCTTCTGTATCCAAAACCTCCAAGAGAAATAGAAGATGGGCTCAGACTATAGATGAGCTCAAAAAAGACTTTGAAAAGCAATTAAGGGAAGTGAAGGAAAAATTGGGAGGAGAATTGAGAGCAATGCAGAAAAATCATGAAAATCAAATCAAAAGCTTGGTGAAAGATATACAAAAAATACTGAAGTTTAGGCCTAATGGAAAAAGCAAAACAAAAAGCAAATAAGAAGAATGCCTTAAAAAACAGAACTGGCCAGCTGGAAAAGGAGATAAAAAAGCTCTCTGAAGAAAATAACTCCTGGGGTGGCTAGGTGGCATATTGGATAGAGCACTGGCCTTGGAGTCAGGAGTACCTGAGTTCAAATCTGGCCTCAGACACTTAATAATTACCTAGCTGTGTGGCCTTGGGCAAGCCACTTAACCCCATTGCCTTGAAAAAATCTTAAAAAAAAAAAAGAACCCCTTCAGATGCAGAATGGGACTAAAGGAAGAAATCAGAAAGAAATAAAACTCTTCCAAAAAAAGTAAAAAATTAAAAGAAAATGTGAAGTCTCATTGGAAAAACAACCGACCTCAAAAACAGATCCAGAAGAAATAATTAAAAAATTTTTGGACTATCTGAAAGCCATGACCAAGAGAAGAGCCTAGACTTCATTTTTCAAGAAATAATACAGCAAAATTGCCCTGCGATCCTAGAAGCTGAGGGCAAAATAGAAATCGAGAGAATTCACCAGTCACCTCCTGAAAAAGATCCCAAAAGAAAAACTTCCAGGAATATTATAGTCAAATTTCCAAACTCCCAAATCAAAGAGAATATGCTAAAACCTGCTAGAAACAAACAATTCAGCTACTGAGGCTCCATAGACAGGATTACACAGGACCTGGCAGCATCTACATTAAGGACTCTTAGGGATTGGAATATGATATTCCAGAAGGCAAAAGATGTTGGTTTAAAATTGAGAATCAACTACCCAAGAAAATTGAACATCCTCTTTCAGGGGAAAAGATAAACTTTCAATGAAATAGGGGACTTTCAAACTTTCCTATTGAAACAACCAGAACTGAACAGAAAGTTTGATCTCCAAGTACAGGACTCTGGTGAACCATAGAGGGGGTAGATGAGAAGGATTAACTATGAGAACTTAATGATATTGAACTGTTTGTATTCCTGCATGGAAAGAAGATACTGATAACTCATATGAACTTTCTCATTTAGAAGAGCTGTTAGAAGGAGCATATATATATATATATAGACAGGACATAGAAAGGAGCAGAATATAATGGTATAACATAGTAAAAAGATGGAGTCAATAGAAAATACTGAGAGGAAGGAAAAGGAGATGAAGAAGAAGTTAAGAGTCAAGAAAAAGCTTTTTCAATGGAGTCAAAAGGGGGAAGGCAAGGGGGAATGATTGAACCTTCATTCTCATCAGAAATGGCTCAGAGAGGAAATAACATACACACTTAATAGGGTGAGGAAATCTATCTTACCCTAGAGAAAAATAACAAGAAAGGGACAGGTAAGAGGGAATGGGAGGAGAAAAGTGGGGAATAGGTGATAGAAGAGAGAGAAGATTGAGGGAGTGGGTACTCAGATTCAACACATTTTTAGACAGGGCCAGGATGAAAGGAGAGAGGAAATAGAATAAATGAGAGTGGGGAGACCTAGAGTGGAGGAAAATACAGCTAGTAACAGCAACTGTGGGAAAAATATTGAAGCAACTTCTCTGGTGGACTTATGAAAAAGAAAGCAACTCACCCCAGAGACAGAGACATTGGAATCTGAACACAGACTGAAGTATATTTTTTTTCCCTCTCTCTATTCTTGAGGTTTCTCATCTTCTCCGGGGTGGGGTTATGTTTATTCATATGTTTACTCTTATAACACATTCAATTTACATCAATGTATGGTATGAAAACAAGATAGAGACTACAGAGAGCCTTCTGTGTGTAGGGGGGGAAATTGTAAAATTCAGAGCCTTGCAAAAAATGATGGGTACATATTACTATTGTATATAATTGGAAAACAAATAAAATGTTAAAATATTAAATAAATAAATTAAGAACTATTTCAGATGCAGATTTCCCTAAAGAAATGATTAGTCCCTTGTGGACCTGGAATCTCTTAAAGTACCGGGATAATAGAGAAATGTGAGCAACATCAGTGTACTATTATGTGTATTTAAATCTAGTGAATGACTAAACCTAAAGAGTATTTTTTTTAGGTTTTTTTTTATGCAAGACAATGGGGTTAAGTGGCTTGCCCAAGGCCACACGGCTAGGTAATTATTAAGTGTCTGAGACCGGATTTGAACCCAAGTACTCCTGACTCTAGGGCCAGTGCTTTATCCACTATGCCACCTAGCCGCCCCAAGAGTAACTATTAATGGATTGATGTCATATTGGAGGGAAGTCCCTAATAGAACATATTAATCTTCCACCCTTGGTCTTTTACCATTTAAGATTTTTATCAATAACTTGAATGGAGTTAGAAAAGTTGTCTAATTTATAGAAGACATGAAAGCTAGAAAATATGATTATTATGTTGGATAATGGATCCAGAAAGATCTCAGCAGACTAATACTCAAGAGGAAATTAATAGATATAATTCTCAAATAAGAGGAAATTGAGATATAAATGTAAAGTTGCATATTTAATTTTTTAGGGATTTCTCTTTTTTTTGAAACTACCTTCAAAGGCTGTAGTATATATATATTTTTTTGCAAGGCAAATGGGGTTAAGTGGCTTGCCCCAGGCCACACGGCTAGGTAATTATTAAGTGTCTGAGACCAGATTTGAACCCAGGTACTCCTGACTCCAGGACTGGTGCTTTATCCACTGCGCCACCTAGCTGCCATATTTAATTTTTTAAAAAGTTTCACAAGGTAAAATGATGGAGATGTGGCTAGATAACATTTCTTATGAAAAGACTTGTAGATCAACATATCAATATTTGTATTGGTGGGATTCAGTTGATTCACACTGGTTCAGCAGAATCAATACCTAATTTTATGCTGAGTTCAGTGAACTGGATGTTAATTTATTTAAATCTCACCACTGAATATGAATCAATAATGTGACATGAAGTAAAAATAATTGATGCTATTTTTAGGCTACACTAAGTGAACATTATCCACAACAAATAAGATATTTGTTCTTCTATATAGATAATATGTAGTTCTATGTTCCATATTTTAGGATGAACAAAGACAAGCTGCAGTTTATCCAGTCAAGTTAAACTTCATATTCCTGAAGGTAAAGGATGTTTAGCCCAGAGAAAATAAGACTTTGATGGAGGTAGAGAATGGTAGTGGAAGGTATGACTATAGTCTTCAAATTTTTAAAGAGGAATTAAATTAACTTAGTTGCAGAGGTCAGGATTAGGAACAAAGGGTGAAAAAATGTTAATGAGCTAAGTACTAAATATTAACTAGTGAGAGTTATCCAAAAATGAAAAGGACTACTTCAAAAAGTAGTTGGATTTGTACCCTCTCTCAAAGTCTTAAACTGAGACTTAGATGACTACTTGTCAGTTGTATTGCAGAAGGTATTTTTTGAAAGATCTTTTCCAACACTGAAATTCTGTGATTCTGTAAGTTGAGTATTTCTCCCCCATCACTGATTCCAAAGAACTGGACTGCTCTGGTCTCCTACAATTCTATTTCTTGTAACTGACTGATTTGCTATACAGGGCCATTAGACGATTCACTTGAGTCCTGGAGTCACAATATAAGATTCTACTAGAGTCAAATAGAATAGTATTTGTATAATATTTTGAAAACATAAGTGTGATCTGGAATACATAATTTTCTTAAAGGGAGGAACTTAAAAAGTATTCTGATACTTTGCACATACAATTTTATTATCATTCAAATTTCTCTAAACAAGGGAAAATGTAAAGAAAGCAACATGCTCACTTTTCTAACACCCAATTTTACAAAAATTGGCTTTAAATCAGACTGTAAAATTAAAAGGTGTCAATAAGATAGTATACATAGAAAAACTAAAGGGAAAGTCAATAATAAATTACTCTTCCTTGTCTCTTCTCTGCCCTAGTTGTGTACATTGATGTAATGGATTAAAATGAAGTAATTAAAATGGGCAAATATGAAGAATACAGAGAAATATGGAAAGATGTGTATGAAATAATGTAACAAGAAGAAAGTAGAAACAGAAGAATTGGTTATGTATTAACTCCAATCTTACAGTGTTAACCATCAACTGGGGCTATCTGGCAGGTTGGATGTTTAAGTGAGCAGGTAAACCCTATACTTTAGAACTTTGGGGTTTTCTTCCAGATTATATACCTTCCTCCACCTACTGGGTGATCCAAAGATGTGAGCTTCTATTAGTTCACACATACTGTTCTGCTCATCATTCTTGGGGTTCAAACTAGACTTGAGTTATCTGCAAGTCTAAACACTAGTTTTCTCATGATTCCACAGCTGTAGGTATGAATGGTCTTGGTCACATTGTTTGTTCCTCTATTATACAAGAATTTGTGGATATTACTAAAATCATAACGATTCATAAGATTGTTTTTCTTATGTTCAGAGTCAGGAAGATGGAGGAAGAAAATATCTTTTCCTGTCATGCAGACAGTGAGAAAGAGAAGCTTATTTTTCTTTTTCTTAGCACATTACTGAGTTACTACCATGGGCTCACTCCACTCTCATTCTCCTGACCTTCACACACAGCCACTCCAACTCCTCCTCCTCACAAGCTGGTGTGCATAAGCACAAAACTTCTGTGAAAAATCTTTCTTTCAGGACACAAAGAAAACAGTATTATTCAATCCTATGATGCTCAGAATTCTCATAGCCAGGCTTCAGAGGCTTTCCTTGCCCATAGAAAAATCACTCTGAACACTTAGTTTCATGAGGAAAGGTGAATAAAAATCAATGGAGAAGGAGAATTGAAGAATAGAACTGAAAAGGCATTGTGATACTTTAAGAATTAAAATAATTTAAATGAACATAGTTATTTTTTAATTTTTAATGTTAAGATGCTAGTAAAGAGTTTAATTTTTCATATAATTCAAACCTTTGTATCATTTCAAGAGAAGAAGAAAAATCAAAGAAAGACACATGGAACAGTAAGTGGAAAGTTCATCAATAACAACAAAAATAACTGAAACAATTAGGCTATTACAGCTATCACTCACTTGTTAAAAAATTAAGAATTGGAAAAAACAACTTCAAGAAAAGAATGTTTTCCTATAGTTCATCTCAACAACCTAATATGTGTGAGTAATTATTTTAATATAAGGTGATGCCCAGGGGTAGGGGTTGTGATAGAGGGTGGAGATGTTGGCACATAAAAAAAGAAAGTTTAATATAGAACAGAACAAGTTGTTGGGTTTTTGCCTTTTTAGGTTTCATTACATGCCTACAGAATGTACTTTTGTTGCGTCTATGATAATAGTGTTATATATATATACATATATATATATATCATTAACTATCTGACAGCTCTTCATTTAATTCCTCCCAGGAACTCTGGTGCCCAAATAATGCTTGACAGGAAAATCTCTTATTATGAAAGTGTATTTGCTCAGTCAAGGATCCATCAGAATTTCTTCCTTTTTTCCCTCTGGGTGATTTCAACTAATCAAGTTTTCTTTAACCCCCAATCAGTGCTCAGGCAAAAAGCACATGATGCAATAATTATAATGGAGAATATTTTCATTACCCCTGAACAGAGATGATCTGCAATTTTTGATGCCTATGGCTTTTCTTTTCTTTTTTTTAGGTTTTTGCAAGGCAATGGGGTTAAATGGCTTGCCCAAGGCCACACAGCTAGGTCATTATTAAGTGTTTGAGGTTGGATTTGAACTCAAGTATTCCTGACTCCAGGGCTGGTGCTCTATCCACTGCACCACCTAGCCACCCCTGGAGTCTCTGTTTTTGTGAGATTCTCCTAATTAGGAGGGTAATCTGGATGACCCAATTTTCAAGAGTAATTTTTGCATACAAGTCAGCAACAATATCTAGAGGAACAGGGAGTAATCTTCTAGACCTGAACTATAGCATTTTGAGATAACGGTTCATATAGCAGTCAGGCTAATCCCAGATTTGATGTCAATGGGATCAATGTAAGATTTGAACTAAGCTTCTGTCATCAAGATAATAATGCAAGACAAATTCAAAGTATTCATAATAAAAAAAAAATTCTACCTAACTCCAGAGATAGAATTGATGAGCTCTGGGTACAAATTCAAGTATATATATATATATATATATATATATATATATATATATGTATGTATTATTTTTTTTTTTGCTTTAATTTTCCCTGTTTTTTGTGACATGACTAACAGAAATATTTTGCATGATTTTTCATGCAATTTTTCATAATATTGCTTGCCTTTTCAATGAGTGAGAGAGGGTCTAGGTGGAGGGAAACAATTTGTAGCTCATAAAAAATTTTAAAGAATACTAAATATAGGGCGGCTAGGTGGCGCAGTGGATAAAGTACCAGGCTTGGAGTCAGGAGTACCTGGGTTCAAATCTGGTCTTAGACACTTAATAATGA
This sequence comes from Macrotis lagotis, assembly GCF_037893015.1. Classification (NCBI taxonomy): domain Eukaryota; kingdom Metazoa; phylum Chordata; class Mammalia; order Peramelemorphia; family Peramelidae; genus Macrotis; species Macrotis lagotis. Next base: position 708,127,358 of record NC_133658.1, on the reverse strand, counting down.
CCTAGCTGTGTGGCCTTGGGCAAGCCACTTAACCCTGTTTGCCTTGCAAAAACCTAAATAAAAAAAAAAAGAAAAGAATACTAAATATAAAAAAATATTCAAATTGAAAAGAAAAAAAGATCTGATTAGGGTTATGTTCCTGATTTGTGGGAGAGGGATGGGGAGAAGTTTTCTTTTGCTATATCTTTCAAATAAATTAAATGAAATTTTGTAAAAAAAAAAAAAAAAACTTAATGGATGTTAAGTGTTTAATGGAACTGGAGTGCTACTCACCTAATTGTAAGGGGAGCACATCTAGTGGAAGCTTGAGCAAATGAAAGTAGAGAAGAGAGAATCCCCAAATCCCTCAGTGTACTATAGAGATCCTTGAAATCAAGATGTAGACAGATTCATCTTGTGATAAAAGGGGAAACACAAAAGATAAACTAAAGGAAAAAGACAGACTTGAACAAATCTGGAAAATCTAGAACTAAAAACACATGGCATCTTCTAAATGGGACTGCTAATGAAGATACATATTCTCAACATCACATAGAACTTTTACAAAACTTGACTAGGCATTAGCATACAAAGATTTTATAAACAAATATGAAATACTGAACATACCCTTTTCAGACCACCACACAATAAAACTAGTAATGAATCAAGAATGATAAACAAAAGACATAGATTCATAGGAAGACTTAACAATGTTATGCTAAGGAGTGCGTCAAAGAAGAAATCATATAAACAATAATTTTGTGAAAGAAATGATAATGAAAAAATAACACATCAAAACTTCTGGGAGTCACCCAAAGCAATCTTCAGGGAGAAAATTATATCATTAAAAACACACATTAACAAAAAAGAGGACAAATAGATCAAAGATATTTTTAATTAAAAAGTTAATAAATAAATCTAAAATAAGTTCATAAGACAAAATATAAAAACTGAAGGAAAAATAGAGCAGAAACAAAAACTATAGAAATTATTTATAAAACTAAAAACTATATTCATAGCAGCTCTGTTTGTGGGAGCAAAGAATTGGAAATTCAATTTTAGAGTATCTGCAGTGGAGAATACCATTTGTATCCAAAGAAAGAATTGTGGAGTTTAAACAAAGACCATTACCTTTAATTTTTTTATTTATTTAAGGCAATGGGGTTAAGTGACTTGCCCAAGGTTACACAACTAGGCAATTATTAAGTGTCTGAAGTCAGGTCTGAACTCAGGTCCTCCTGAATCCAGGGCCAGTGTGCCACCTAATTGCCCTATCACCTTTAATTTTTTTAAAAAAAATTCTCTTATATATTATTTAAGTTTGCTATCTCTTATATTTTATATTTTCCTTAACACAATGGGGTTAAGTGGTTTGCCCAAGGCCACACAGCTAGATAATTAGTAAGATTTGAACTCAGGTACTTCTGACTCCAGGGCCAGTGCTCTAACCACTGTACCACCAAGCTGCCCCCCAAAATTATAAATTTTTAAAAGAAAATTTAAAAAACTAAAAACTGGTTCATTGAAAAGGCTAATAATTGACAAACTTTTAATCAATTTGATTAAAAAGGAGGGGGTAGAGAAAAATAAAATCAAACAATAAGATAGCAAAATAAAACAACCAAAAACCCAAGGTGACATCACAACAAAATCTGGAAAGTAGGTATTATTATTTCAATTTTATATAAGAAAATTAAGGCAGACAAAGGTTAAGTGGTTTGATTATCAGCTCTTTCAAAACTTTTCATCTCTCCTCAAATCTCCTGTGACTTCTCTCCTTCCACTCTCTCAGCTAAGAACCTTGCTTCATATTTTACAAAATAAATTGATCATTTACCATGAACTCCCTCTTCTCCCTTCTTCCTAGTTACCCACCATTCAGATGTCTTCTACCATTATCTTCTCCTTCACTCTTGTCTCACATGATAAAGTGACCTTACTCTTTACCAGGGCTAACCCCTTTTTCAAGTGATCTTAATGAACACTGTTTTCTACAAATTAGCTGCTTTGTCATCCTATCACTTATTTTCAGTCCTCTCCCTTGTCTATGAGTTCAATTCTGAATTCATAGAACTCAATATCTGAAAAATCTGCACTGTCTCTCCCATTCTGAAAAAATCCTAACTTGATCCTCCCTATCATTCTGTATTTCTTTAGCTCTTTGTGGCTAAACTCCTCAAAAATGATTGTTTACAATCAATATCTCCATTTTCTCTCCTCCTACTCTCCTCCTGGGGCAAGTGGATAAAATACAGGGCCTGGAGTCAAGAACACTCATTTTACTAAGTTCAAATCTGACCTCAGACAATTACTAGCTGTGAGAATCTATTTTTAACTCAATTTGTCTCAGCTTCTTCACCTGTAAAATATGTTGAAAAAGGAAATGACTCCCAAATGGGATCACAAAGAGTCAGACATGATTAAATCATGAACTTCCCTCTTAACCCCTTACAATTTAGCCACCAATCTTACAATTCCACCAAACCTGCTCTTTAAAATTAATATTTTCTCAGTTACCAAATCCAGCCTTTTCTTTCTGTTCATTCTCCTTAACCTCTCTGCAGCCTTCAACACTATTAATCACTCTCTCTCCTCCTTAATATTCTCTTTTCTCTAGGTTTTTAAGATACCATCCTCTCCTGGTTTTCCTCTTAATAATCTGACCACTTCTTCTATCTCCCTTGCTGGACCCTCTTCCAGATCAAACCCTCTAACCATAGATTTCTCTGGGTTCTGCCTTGGACTTTTTTTTTAAGAAAGATTTTATTTATTTTGAGTTTTACAATTTCCCCCCCCCCATTCTTGCTTCCTTCCCCCCACGCCTCACAGAAGGGATTCTGTTAGTGTTTACTTTGGTTCCATGTTATACATTGATCTCAGTTGAATGTGATGACAGAGAAATCATATACTTAAGGAAAAAATATAAAGTATGAGATAGTAAAATTACATTATAATGCTTTTTTTTCTAATTTGATGGTAATAGTCTTTGTTCAAAGTCCATAATTCTTTTTCTGGATACAGACGGTATTCTCCATTGCAGATAGCTCAAAATTGTCCCTGGTTGTTGCACTGAAGGGATGAGCAAGGCCATCAGGGTTGATCATCACCCCCCATGTTGCTGTTAGGATGTACAATGTTTTTCTGGTTCTGCTCATCTCGCTCAGCATCAGTTCATACAAATCTCTCCAGGCTTCCCTGAATTCCCATCCCTCCTGGTTTCTTTTTTCTTTTTTAATTTATTTTTTATTCTCATTTTGTACAAATGTTTTTCTTTACATTAATAAAATATACTTGTTTACAAGTAAACAAAATACCCCTCCCCCCATGAATATAAGATAGACTTGCTTGGGCAAAAAAGTAAAGGGGGGAGAAAAAAATTAAAATTAAAAAAAATAATAGTAATAATTGTAGGTATGTCCAGGTGGTGCAATGGACGAAGCACCAGCCCTGGAGCCATGAGCACCTGAGTCCATATCCAGTCTCATAAACTCAATAATCACCCACCCATGTGACATGCAAGCCACCCGATCCCCACTGCCCTGCAAAAACCAAAAAAAGGAAAAAAAAGACCCAAAATAAAATAAAATAGTAATAATGGAGTAGGGTGGCTGGGTGGCAGACAGAGCATTGGCCCTTGAGCCAGGAGCACCTGGGTCCGAATCCGGCCCCAGACACCCAATGATCACCCTGCTATGTGGCCCCAGGCAGGCCACCCAGCCCCACTTGCCCTGCATCCTCCCCCAAATAATAATAACAAAAAATGTGCTTCAGTCTTTGTTCCAACACCAACAACTCTGTTGTGAGTGGATCACATTCTTTATGATAAGTCCATCACAAAAGTTACTTCCATATTTTTCCAATGTTGCCATTGCTGATCACAACTCCCTCCTTTCTTATTTCTCCACTACCATGTACTATATTTTCTCTCTCCTTTCACGCAGACTCTGCTGTAGGGTCACTGAGTGGCGCCACAGACAGATCCCTGGTCCTGAGACCAAGAAGCCCTGAGCCCCCATACCACCCCTTAGGCCCAGAATCTACCTGGCCCTATGGTCCTGGGCAGGCCATCCAATCTCAGCCCCTTGCAAGAAGTAAAAAAAGAAAATGTGTTATATCTAACCACTGTCCCCCCATGGTCCATCCTCTCCTCCTTTATTCACATCCCTACCCATTCCCCTGCTCCCCCCTCCTTCTTACTCCAGATGTCTATACCCCATTGAGTATATTTGCTGTTTCCTCTCCTAGCCATCTCTGATGAGAGCAAAGGTTCCCTCATTCTCCCTTGCCTCCCCCCTTCCATATCATTGCAATAGCTCATTGTAATAAAAAAAATCTTATTATGTGAAATAACTTGGACTATTCCCCCTCTCCTTTTTCTTTCTCCCATTCCATTTCCCTTTTTTTCTTATTGACTCCATTTTTACGCCATATTTTATCTTCGAATTCAGCTTTCTCCTGTGCTTCAACTATAAAAGCTCCCTCTACCTGCTCTATTAACTGAGATGGTTCATATGAATATTATCAGTATCATTTTTCTATACATGCAGTTCATCCTCATTAAGTCCCTCATATTTCCCCCCTCTCCTCAAATCTCCATGTTTCACCTGTATCCTGTATCTGAAGATCAAACTTTCTGTTCAGCTCTGGCCATTCCAAAAGGAACATTTGAAATTCCCCTGGTTCATTGAAAGTCCATCTTTTTCCCTGGAAGAGGACATTCAGCCTTGCTGGGTAGTTCATTTTTGGCTGCATTCTAAGCTCTTTTGCCTTCCGGTATATTGTATTCCAAGCCCTACAAGCTTCCAATGTAGCTGCTGCTAAGTCCTGTGTGATCCTGACTGCAGCTCCACGATATTTGAACTGTGTCCTTCTGGCTGCTTGCAATATTCTCTCTTTGAATTGGGAGTTCTGGAACTTGGCTATAATATTCCTGGGGGTTGGTTTTTTGGGATCTCTTTCTCGGGGGGATGGGTGGATTCTCTCCATTTCTATTTTGCCTTCTGCTTCTAGAATATCAGGGCAATTTTCCTGTAGTAATTCTTTGAAAATGATGTCAAGGCTCTTTTCCTGATCATGACTTTCAGGTATTCCAATAATTTTTAAATTATCTTTCCTAAGTCTGTTTTCCATATCAGTTGTTTTTTCAATGAGATATTTCACACTTTCTTCTAATTTTTCATTTTTTTGGTTTTGAAGTATTGATTCCTGATTTCTGGCAAATTCATCAATCTCCCTGAATTCTATTCTTTGTCTGAAGGATTTATTCTCCTCAGAGAGTTTTCTTATCTCTTTTTCCATCTGGCCAATTTTGCTTTTTAAAGCATTCTTCCCCTCAATAACTGTTTTGAACTGTTTTATCCATTTGACCTAAGCTGTTTTTTAGCATGCTATTTTCTTCAGCAATTTTTTTGGATTTCCTTGACTAAGCTGCTGACTTCATTTTCATGTTTTTCCTGCATCCCTCTCCTTTCTTTTCCCAGTTTTTCTTCTAACTCCCTCATTTGATTTTCAAAGTCTTTTTTGAGCTCTATCATAGCCTGAGCCCAATTTCTGTTTTTCTTGGAGTCTTTAGATGCAGGAGCTTGTGCTTCCTCATCTTCAGACTGAGTATTTTGATCCTTCTTGGGCTCATTTGTAAAATATTTCTCAGTGGTCTTCCTCTTGTTTCTTTGTTTGTTCATTTTCCCAGCCTAAGCCTATTTTTGGGGGGTGCTTCCTGAGCTTTTGGGACACTCCCACTCAGTGTGTGAGGTTCTGTCCTCCCTCCAGGTTTGTGAATGACCATAAGCGCCCCCCTCTGCCACGGGGATGAGGTGGGGGGGCCCTGCTGTTCTATGGGGGGGCCTAGACTGCGATCAGGATCTGAATGTGGTCAGAGCCCCAGAGTCCTGTTCCAGGGGCAGAGGACTGAGCTTGCAGTTTCTCTTCACTCCCCTCCCTCAGCTCAATGGGCTCATGCCCTGAGGGCTCCTGCTTACCGGCTCCACCTGCTTCTGTTTCCGGGTCTAGGCTGGGGAAAAACCAGGCTGCTGGCTGTGTGCCCTGAGGGCTGGGCAGAGGACCCCCCGCTGTTCCTCCACTTGGTGCCGGTGCTCCTCGGGGTGCAGCTCAGGAGACTCCCCCAGCTGTGAGCTGAGGCTCCCAGTGCCCTGGGGCTGCCTCCAGGAGGCTGAAGTTCTTTGGCTCTGGCAGGCCACCCCTCTGGCAGGCCGCCCCTCCGGCCCCGGGGAGCAGAGCCTTTCTGCTCTTTTCCAGGTTACCTTGAGTAGGAGAACTGCCTCACTGGATCCCTTTGTGGGTTCTGTCTCTCAAAAGTTTAGTTAGAGTCCTTAGTTTATGAGTTTTTATCAGAGAGCTCCTAAGACTCGATCCCTTCATGTTGCCATCTTGGCTCTGCCCCACCCCCCGGTTTCTAATAGAACAATAGTGTTCCATGACATACATATACCACAGTTTGTTAAGCCATTCCTCAATTGAAGGACATTTACTTAATTTCCAATTTTTTGCCACCACAAACAGAACTACTATAAATATTTTTGTACAAATGATGTTTTTACCCTTTTTTATCATCTCTTCAAGGTATAGACCCAGTAGTGGTATTGCTGGGACAAAGGGTATGCACATTTTTTGTTGCCCTTTGGGCATAATCCCAAATTGCTTTCCAGAAAGGTTGGATGAGTTCACAGCTCCACCAACGATGTATTAGTGTCCCAGATTTCCCACAATCCTGCCAACAATTATCATTGTCCTTTCCGGTCATATTATCCAGACTGAGAGGTGTAAGGTGGTACTTCAGAGAAGCTTTAATTTGCATTTCTCTAATAAGTAATGATTTGGAGCAATTTTTCATATGACTATGGATTGCTTTGATTTCCTCAGCTGCAAATTGCCTTTGCACATCCTTTGACCATTTGACAATTGGGGAATGGCTTGGTTTTTTTTTTTTTTTTGGAAATTTGATTCAGTTCTCTGTATATTTTAGAAATGAAGTCCTCTGTCAAAAATACTAGTTGCAAAAATTGTTTCCCAATTTATTACATTTCTTTTGATCTTGGTTATAGTGATTTTGTCTGTGCAAAAGCTTTTTAATTAAATGTCAAAATTATCTAGTTTGTTTTGAATGATGTTCTCTCTCTTCCTTAGTCATAAACTCTTTCCCTTTCTGTAGATTTGACAGGTAAACTACTCCTTGATCTTGTAGTTTGCTTATAATATTGTTTTTTATGTCTAAATCCTATATCCATTTTGATTTTATTTTGGTATAGGGTGTGAGGTGTTGGTCTAATCTAAGTTTCTTCCAAACTAACTTCCAATTTTCGCAATAGTTTTTATTGAAGAGAGAGTTTTTATCCCAATAGCTGGACTCTTTGGGTTTATCAAACAGCAGATTACTATAATCATTTCCTGCTATTGCACCTAGTCTATTCCACTGATCCACAACTCTATTTCTTAGCCAATACCAGACAGTTTTGAGCACCAATGCTTTATGATATAATTTTAGACCTAGTAGCTAAGCCACCTTCTTTTGCACTTTTTTTCATTGAATCCCTGAAAATTCTTGACTTTTTATTTCTCCATATAAATTTACTTACAACTTTTTGTAACTCATTAGAGTAATTTTTTGGAATTTTGATTGATAGGGTGCTAAACAAGTCATTTAGTTTTGGTAGAATTGTCATTTTTATTATATTAGCTCAGCCTATCCATGAGCAGTTGATATTTGCCCAGTTATTTAAATCTGATTTTATTTGTGTGAGAAGAGTTTTGGAATTGTTTTCAAACAGTTCTCGAGTCTGCCTTGGCAGGTAGACTCCTAGGTATTTTATTTTGTCTGAGGTTACTTTGAATGGGATTTCTCTTTCTAGCTCTTTCTGCTGTATCTTGCTAGTCATATATAGAAATGTTGAGGATTTATGAGGGTTTATTTTATATCCTGCGTCTTTGCTAAAGTTGCTAATTATTTCTAGTAGTTTTTAGATGATTTTTGGGGATTCTCTAGGTATGCCATCATGTCATCTGCAAAGAGTGAGAGTTTTGTCTCCTCCTTCCCTATTCTAATTTCTTCAATTTCTTTTTCTTCTCTTATTGCTGAGGCTAATATTTCTAATACAATATTGAATAGTAGTGGTGATAATGGGCATCCTTGTTTCACCCCTGATCTTATTGGGAATGCTTCTAGCCTATCTCCATTGCATATAATGCTTAATGATGGTTTCATATAGATACTGCTTATTATTCTAAGGAACAAACCATTTATTCCTATACTCTCTAGTGTTTTTAGTAGGAATGGGTGCTGTATTTTATCAAAAAGCCTTTTCAGCATCTATTGATATGATCATATGATTTCTAATATGTATGTTATTGATATAATTAATTATACTAGCAGTTTTCCTAATATTGAACCAGCCCTGCATTCCTGGGATAAATCCCATTTGATCATAATGTATTATCCTACAATAACTTGTTGTAATCATTTTGCTAAGATTTTATTTAAGATTTTTGCATTGGGACTCGGCAGCGGCAGGCGGAGCAGGCGGCTGAGGCACGGAGCTGCTCTAGCGTGGATGGCTTCCTCGGGCCCTGGGGCGGAGGCGCGGGGTGGGGGGGGTGGGGGGGCGGCGCGGCAGGAGCCGGGGCGCCCCGGGCAAGGGTGATCCTCAATAGAACCTACTAGAGGCTACAGGAAAAAAACCTAGGCATAATGGATCCCTGTTCAGTTGGAGTTCAGCTTCGTGCTACCAATGAATGTCATAAGACATACTATACTCGACATACTGGCTTCAAGACTTTGCAAGAATTGTCATCAAAGGATGCGCTTTTACTTCAGCTTAGAACCGGAATGAGCCTCTCTGGAAACAATACAATTTGCTTCCATCATGCAAAAATTTACATTGATCGATTTGAAGACTTGCAAAAGTCTTGTTGTGATCCATTTAACATACCCAAAAAGTTTGCAAAGAAAAATTTGCATGCGATTGACTTAGATGATGCCACTTTCCTAAGTGCCAAGTCTGGAAGACAGCTTGTACCTGGTTGGAAGCTTTGTCCAAAATGCACACAGATAATCAATGCAAGTGTGGATGTTGAATCCGAAGACCGCCAAAAAAGGAAAGCTGATTCAGACTGAAGGACTGCAAAAGCCCTGCGGTCCTTGCAGTTTGCAAATCCAGGAAAGCAAACTGAATTTACTCCAGAAACTGGTAAGAGAGAAAAAAGGCCGCAAACCAAGGCAACCAATTCAGACAGGCAAGTGATTCCACCAAAGAGCAAAGTCTATGACAGTCAGGGCCTCCTGATAATGAGTGGAATGGATCTCTGCAACTGCCTTAATGAAGATTGCCTGGGCTGTTTCTACACATGTCCCAATTGTGGCTCTTAACAAGTGTGGAGCCAAGTGTCGCTGTGACAGAAAATGGCTTTATGAGCAGATTGAAATCGAAGGAGGGGAGATTATTCATAATAAGCATGCTGGGTTATTTGAAAGGGTGAATGAGCTACTCTTATTTCCTTATAAGCTCTAAAATTCTACTGTAGATATAGTCAGAATTCACGCATGATAAAAAATTGAAAAAAATGGTATTACGTGAGTGTTTTGTGTTAGATGTTTCAGAATTCATTGTTTTGTGTACATTTTAGATGGACTTTAAAAAAGCTTTAGTTTATTGTGGATAAATAAGCAAGTACAGTACTTGGGAACAGTGCTTGACACTATACAAGGAGAATCAGTCTTTTTGTACAACTAGGAACCATTTTGGCATCAGTCACTAAATTAGGGCCAAAATCTTGAAAGCACTTTATCAGATTACATTCCCTTTGAGTAAAGAAACAAAAGAAAATAGAATTTTTTTTTAAAGACTACCCTAAGGATTCTTGCTCCTTTCTATCCAGTTTTTGGTCAAATTAGAGTCTTAATATTTTAAAATTTAAATAGTAGTCCACTAAGTTCTAAACCAATGTAGCCCACTTAATTTTAAGCACCTGGCCTGAGCTACAATAATACTCTGTGATGTACATTCAATTGTTTGCACAACCTCTCTCTTCTCCCCACCTCCCACTCCCAGTCCTTTTCCAATTCAAACCAAATAAGTTTCTTCACCGAACAGAATCTAGATTTCCTGTCCTATCAACAATTGTGCCTGTTGATACTTAAGATTTGTATTCCTGTAATCTTTCAAAAAGTTACAGCAGTACATTCCTTAGGTATAGACAAAAATTAGATTTTTATTAGAAGAGATATTTTTCTCAGAATAGTATATCTGAAATCTCAAGTCATAAATTGCCTTCATAATTAGCATTCATTTCAAACATTTATACAAATTTTGAAAGTTGACAGTTTTATTATCTCACTATCTTACTTTCATTGGTTTCTTCTACAGATTGAGCTTTTAAGAGCCTGCCTACCAAAGGACTCTTGACTTTAAAGAGTTCATAAGAAATGTAATTCTTACAATATTACAAAATTTGCAAGCTTGTAGAGATTTGGTGCATTTTTAAAGGATGAATCCACAAGTCCATTTCCTGTTCTTTGTTTAAAGTAGGAGTACTAATGGAACCTTCAGGTCCTTTTTATGTTGCTGCTAGCCTTTTCAAGAGATCTAGCTATAAAGCAGATGCTCATGCTTAATTCCGTTCTATATGATTGTGATAGAGAAGTCAGTGTTAACATGCTCAAAAGTTGAAATAGAAATGTAACATCGAGATTTTTGTGGTTTTGACATCGGAAGTTCATTTGCACTTTTGCATCCTTAAGTTGAAAGACTGGTTTTTGTAGTTTTATTTGACTTCTTCGGTTTTAATGTTAATTAATAGCTGTACTTCGGCAGTTAATATATTAGTAGAATCTAGTACTAGAGAATCTAGTTGTAATCCCCAAGTCCTTCATGAGACTTTGCATATTAGGGCCCACAGTCCATCCTAATTTTGTTCTGTTGATGTGGGCATGTTCAATTTTGTTGAGACAATCCTTTTTAGCATTTGTGTATAAGTCCTCACTTTCTAATTTCTATTCTGCTGAGCATAGTGTTTATATGAGTAAAATAAGTACTATACACATAGGTATTATATTTTGTTAGGAGTATATTAAATGTTATAATATTTTAAGATTGCTGTATACTTCAGGAGGGGGGTGTTGAGTTCTTCCTAGGTGAAGGCTGCAGAAGATTTGTCAGCGTAGTGAAGAGAAACTGGAAGTAGTTATGATGATTTGCAGAAAAAAGAATTACTTTGGTGGGTACAGCTATTGTTCAGGAAGAACCAATTGAAAATTGTCTTCATTATCTCATTTGTGTGGGTACTTTATCCATTATATAGATTCTACACATTCTATCTTCTTTGTGCACTTTGTCTCTTCCACATAGTGTCTAAACTATACCGTTAACGCTAAAGGCATAAATACAGTAGGAGTAGTATTTTCTTTGTTAGGCTACTTTAAGATATGTAAAACATTTTGGGGGGCCCAATACAGTGCCCTTGTCCCTTTGTAGTTTTCCTTTACCTACATTTTTACTTTATGTAAAAGTAGCTTAATTTTGATTATATTGTAATATTTTGGCTTTGTTTGAATTTTCTAAGTTTTTGATGACAGAATACCACTGAACTATTAGAGCAATTCTGGTTTCCTTTTATAGTTACTTTGCTAAAGGCATTTTGTTCTGTTAAAGTTTGTTTGTAATTTGTTTTTTGCTGAACTACCGGAATTGAAAGAAATAAACCAAACTTCTCATACAAAAAAAAAAGATTTTTGCATCTACATTCATCAGGGAGATAGGTCTATAATTTTCTTTCTCTGTTTTAACTCTTCCTGGTTTATGTATCAGCACTATATTGGTGTCATAGAAAGAGTTAGGCAGAATTCCGTCTTCATTTATTTTTCCAGAGTTTATATAGAATTGGAAACGATTGTTCCTTAAATGTTTGATAGAATTCACTTGTGAATCCATCTGGCCCTGGAGATTTTTTTTCTTAGGGAGTTCAATAATAGCTTGTTGAATTTCTTTTTCTGAGATAGGGTTACTTAAGTTTTTAATTTCCTCTTCATTTAATCTGGGCAACTTATATTTTTGTAAATATTTGTCCATTTCATTTAGATTGTCAAATTTATTGGCATAGAGTTGCACAAAATAATTCCAAATTATTACTTTAATTTCTTCTTCATTGGTGGTGAGTTCACCTTTTTCATTTATGATACTAGCAATTTGGTTTTCTTCTTTCTTTTTTTTTAAATCAGATTGACCAAAGGTCTTTCAATTTCATTGGTTTTTTCATGAAACCAGCTCTTGGTTTTATTTATTAGTTCAATAGTTTTCTTGCTTTCGATTTTATTAATTTCTTCTTTAATTTTTAGAATTTCTAATTTGGTATTTAATTGGGGGTTTTTAATTTGTTCTTTCTCTAATTTTTTTAGTTGCATATTTAGTTCATTGATTTCTTCTTTCTCTAATTTATTCATGTAAGCATTTAAAGATATAATATATCCTCTGACAGCCGCCTTGAGTGTATCCCACAGGTTTTGGTAAGTTATATCATTATTGTCATTATCTAGGATTAAATAATTAATTCTTTCTATAATTTGTTGCTTTGATCCACTCATTCTTTAAAATAAGGTTATTTAGTTTCCAATTAGTTCTGGGTCTATATCTCTCTGGCCCAGTATTGCATATAATTTTTATTACATTATGATATGAGAAAGATGTATTCACTATTTCTGCCTTTCTGTAATTGAACATTAGGTTTTTATGTTCTAATACATGGTCAAATTTTGTGTAAGTGCCATGTACTACAGGAAAAAAACTATATTCTTTTCTATCCCCATTCAATTTCCTCCATAAGTCTATCATATCTAGGTTTTCTAACAATCTATTTACATCCTTAACTTCCTTCCTGTTTATTTTATGATTCAATTTATCTAAATCTGAGAGTGGGAGGTTGAGGTTTCCCATTAGTAGACTTTTGCTGTCTACATCTTTCTGTAGCTCTTTCAACTTCTCCTCTAAGAATTTGGATGCTATCCACTGGGTGCATACATATTTAGTATTGAAATTACTTTATTATCTATGGTACCTTTTAGGAGGATATAGTTTCCTTCCTTATCTCTTTTAACAGCTATCTATTTTTGCAGCTGTTTTGTCTGAGATAAGGATTGCTACCCCTGCTTTTTTCACTTCAACTGAAGCAAAATATATTTTGCTCCAACCTTTTACCTTTACTCTATATCTATCTCTCTGCTTCAAATGAGTTTCTTGTAAGTTGCATATTGTAGGATTCTGGTTTTTAAGGCACTCTACTATTTGCTTACTTTTTAAGGGAGAGCTCATCTCATTCATATTCAATGTTATAATTACTAACTCTTTATTGCCCTCCATGCTATCTTCCCTCTGTTTGTATTTTTCCCCTTTTTTCCTTTTATCCATATTCCCCAGTGTTTTGTTTCTGAATACTACCACCTTCAGTGTGTTTACCCTCTTAAAAATCGATCCCCCTCTCCTTTTTTCCCCTTTCCCTTTTCCCATTCTTCCATTCCTTCTGTTAGTTCCCTTTTTTCTCCCCCTCCCCTTTTCCCCTTTTAATGCTTGAAAGGTAAGATAAGTTTCTTAACTTGATTAAGTGTATCTAAATTAACTTTAAGCCAAGTCTGATGAGATGAAGATTCAGGTGGTTCTCACCTCCTTACTTCCTCCCCTCAATTACAATAGGTCATTTGTTCCTCTTGATGTAATGAGACTTATCCCATTCAGTCTCCCTCCATCCTCCCTTCTCCTTACTGCCCCCCCTTTTTAAGGAGGTATTGTTTTTAAATCATTCTATCTGAGTCACAGAAAAGGTATGAGTTTCCATCACTTCTGGCTATGTATATTCTCTCTAATAGAGCTACAATTCTCAAGAGTTATGAGACTCTTTCTCCCAAGTGGGTATATAGCCAGTTTCATCTTAATTGTATAGCAGTTGTTTGGGGGTTTTTTTAACCTTTTCATGTTTCTCTTCAGCCTCCTATTTGATGTCTAAATTTTCTATTTAGCTCTGGTCTTTTCATTATGAAATCTTGGAAGTCTCCCATTTCATTAAATGTCCATCTTTTTCCCTGGAAGAGAAGGCTCAGCTTTGCTGGGTGGTGGATTCTTGGCTGCATTCCAAGCTCCCTTGCTCTTGGAATATCTCATTTGTCTTGGACTTTCTCTTCCCCCTCTCATCTCCTTCACTTGGTGATCTAACAGCTCCCATGGACTTAATTACCATCTTTATGCAAATCACTCTCAAATCCCCCTTTCCTATCCCAAACTCTCTGCTGACTCCAATCTCATGTTTTCAACTGCCTTTCAGATTTCTCTCACTATCCTGTAGATATTTTAAACTCAACATGTCCAAAACAGAACTCTTTATCTCTCCCCTTAAATCCTCTCTCCACTTCTATTGTCTGTATTACTATAGAATATAACATCATCCTCCTATTCCTTCAGGTTTACAACCTAGAGTTATCCTGGACTCCATATTATCTCTCTCCTTCCATATCTGATTTGTTATCAAATTATTTAAATTTTACCTTTACAATTTCTCTCAAAAAACATGCCAATCTGTCTCCTGACACTGCCATCTGTTTACTGCAGATCTTTCCCACCTCTTGCCTATTGCAAAAGCCTAGTGTTGGATCAGCCAACTTTAAGTATCTCCCCACTCCAAACCATCTTCCATTCAGTCACTAAAGTAATATTCCTAAAAGTGCAAATCTAACCATGTCATTCTCCTACTCCATAAACTCCAGTGGCTCCCTGTTGCCTCCAGAAACATTTACAAAATGCTGTTTTGTATTCAAAATCCTTCATAACCTTGATCTTTTCTACCTTTCCAATGTTCTTACACCATACTTCCTGATATGTAATCTTCTACTCAGTGACACTGGCAAGACACTCCATTTCTTGGTGCTGGGAATTATTTCTGGCTATCCCCCAAGTCTGGAATGCTCTTTCCTCTGCTCTGCCTACTGACTTCTCTGGTTTCTTTTAAGTTCCAACTAAAATTTCTTCTTTTACTAGAAACCTTTCCCAAACTCTCTTAATTCCAGTGTCTTTCTTCTGTTAATTATTTCCTTTTTTATACCATATATAATTTTTTGACTATATTTGTTTGCATATTATCTCCTTTATGGGATTGTAAGCTCATTGAGGGCAGGGACTATCTTTTTGTATCATCCAATTTCTGATATATAATAGGTATTTAATAGGTATTTATTGATAGAATAGTTGTCATATTACTGTGCTATAAAAATGATGAATGTGAAGAACATAGAGAAATATGAAAAAATTCCATGAACTGATAGAGAGTGAAGAAAACAATACACATAAGAACTACATCTATGTAAATGGAAAGAATAACTACATGCACACACGCACACATGCACATAATCAAAATCCAATATAGTAAAATTATAAAGAACAAGCAGGGCTCAAAAGAAGAGATTGTTATAAGACACTCCTACCCTAATACATTGCAAAAGTGGGAAGTCAACAAGTATTACAAATCAACATATTTTCAGATTTTTTATTTACTTTATTAATCAGTCATGCTCAATTTTATTTTCTCTTTTTTTTCCATCTTTAAGAGCTATTATTTGTTATATGGAATGACTCTTTGGGAAGGGAAGGAGGAAAGATATAAGAGGAAATTATGTAATAAAAAGATATCAATAAAATATTATAAAATATCAGTCAAATAGAAAGTCATTGCATGTCAGATCTGCTATTGAGAAAGCTGTTTTCTTACTTCTAAAGATTTCCCAGCCTAGGTAGTGTCTTAATAAACATTTTAAAATTCATTAAGGTGAATTGTTGACTCTTTGTTACTAGTTGTCTTCCTTAACTTTTAGTTTTATGAAGAATAATTTTGACATATATATCCATGTAGACCCATATATATACACACATACATTTGTGTAGATATACATATTATACACATAGGTGTGTGTAGATGGGTAGATAGATAAAAAATTAGGTAGAAAAACCACCCTTTTTTCTTTGGGAGTTTGCCACCTTTCCCTCTGAGCCGTGCAATTTCTGTTTAAATGTGTCTCATTTTGAACTTGTTAAAAGGAACTATTTGTGGATCAGGTGTCAGTGAAATCCTCAAATTGTACTCAAGGATCAAATTCTTTTTAGGTGATAACCACAGAAAGAGTACATCACCCCAATTTTGAATATTTGTGGATTCTCCATTTTACAGATATATGTGTATGGGTTTTAGTGTGTTTGTGTGTGTGTGTGTGTGTGTGTGTGTGTGTGTGAAACAACCAGCTACATATGTATAATTTAAAGGCCATTAGCTGGTTAAAAAATTTTCAGTAAACAACTACAAACCTTTGACTTTATAATTCTGAAGGAATGCCTTTTCAAATATGTGGTTGTTATTCAACCACATCAGAGGAGATTAACTGGAGATTTTTGATACAAACATGTTCTGTAAAGCATTTACTCATAGTCAAGAATTCAGGAAATGATAGAGAACTTCAGAGTACACAACATCAGTTCACAAAATTAAACTTTTGTAATTCACCCAGTATGAAGGTCACAGTCTATTTGGAGGCCAACACTTCATTTAAATAAAATGTAAAAGGGGAAAATAACAAATCTGTAGGAAGACAGTCCAGGGAACTTCTATTTAGGACATTGCCAGTCCTCCTGCTTTTGAAATTTTCCTAAAAATTGGGTCATATTAACTGAGCTATTAAATGCCAATGTGCATAATTACAATGCTTTTTTATTTTTTAAATGTGTCCTTGATGAGGCTAAGTTTGGTCTTAATTAATGAGACACTGCAATCTTCGCTAGTAGCTCTAATGAGGGCTAGTGATTCAACAAACAATAGGTACCTGCTAAGTGTAAGGCAGTGTGTGATAGGAGCTAGGAATAAAGAAGATTAAAAAATGAAAGGCTTTACTGTCAGGCATCTTACAGTCTTAATGAGGGAATCACACATACACACAGATATGTTATGTTACAAGGTAGAGTGTGACAAGGGTAAAGAAGAGATTCAGACAAAGAGCTAAGAGAAAATTCAATCTCATTTAATTTTATTTGCAGTTCTAAATCTCTCCCTCTCTCTCTTCTTTCTCTCCCATCCATCAAAAAGGCAAGCCAAAAAAACCTTACAAATGTGTATAATTCCTGGATAAGTCTTGTCTGAAAAAGAAAGATAGAAGACAGAAATGAAGGAAGAAAGGAAGGAAAGAAGAGAGAGAGGGAAGGAGGAAGTGGAAAAGAAAGGAAGGAAGGGGAAAAGGAAAGAAGGAAGGGAGGAAAGGAGGTAGGTAAGTAGGAAGGGAGGGAGGGAAGGAAGGAAGGAAGGAAGGAAGGAAGGAAGGAAGGAAGGAAGGAAAGAAGGAAAGAAAATTTGATCTATTTGGGAGATAACTTAAGGAAGGAAAAATCATTTTCAGTTGTGAAGGAATCTAAGGAAGCTTCCTGGAGGAGATGATACCAGAGTTGAACTTAAAAGGAAGACTATGAGCATAGGAAGACCCTCTAAATTCAGATATTTTGAATTCTTATAGGTCAAAAAACCTTTGTTTTCTCCCCAATAATGGTTCTTTGATTCTTTGTTTTACTGAGTTCAATAAATGGGATGAGGACATGTGTGTGCATGGGTGTATGTGTTCTTCTATACATATACAAAACTAATTCCCCAGTAGATAAGGGGAGAGTTAGATGGAATGGTGTGACCAAGAGCAGGCAAATATCACTTAAAAAACCCTTATCCAAAACTATCTCTCACATCAATTAGAGATTAATTTGGATTAACAAATTCCTCTTTTAATCTTATATATGCCTCAATGAGAAGTAGTCTAATCAGATCAGAGGATGAGAGTTGTAAAAGATCTTAGGACCTTTAATCCAACCCCCTCTTTTTTGCAACCAGACTCAAAGAAATCCTGACTTACCCAGGGTTACATACATAGTTGATGATGCTTGTCCTTCATGTTTTAGTTTTTTGTTTGGTTTGGTTTGGTTTGGATTTGGGGTTTTGTAAGGCAGTGGGGTTAAGGGACTTGCCCAAAGTCAGGTAACTGTAAGTATTATGTGTCTGACAACAAATTTGAACTCAGGTCCTTCTGACTCTAGGGCCAGTGCTCTATCCACTCTGCCACCTAGAGAGGAAAGATATGAACCTGTCTTTTTTGCTTTAAGCACATTGTGTAGGCAGGTAGGTGGAGCAATGACCAGACCAGGAAGATGAGTTAGAAATTCATCTTCCTTCATTCAAATCTGATCTGAGACATCAACTGTATTACCCTGGGTCAGTCACTTAACCATGTTTGCTTCAGTTCCTCATCTGTAAAATAAACTGGAGAGGGAAATGGTAAAAAAAAAACTTTTATTTGTCAAGAAAACCCCAAATAGAGCCACAAAGAGTTAGACATGACTGAATAGTAACTGAAAAAAAAAATTATGTTATCTGCTAAATTGTGTTATCTATCTCCCTATGGGGGAAAAAAAACACTCCATTATTATGAGTATTAATCTGGGTGAAAAAAGTTTCAAATATAAAAAAAACATTAAATCACACTCACAAGATACCTCAGAGGATATCTTTCCATAATGTTTAGCTGACTAAGAATTTCTTCCACAGTATACTTAACAAGTGTTCATCCAATCTTCCCTGAAGACTAGAAAGACTAAATTTTGAATGAGGCATGAGAGTGCTGGATTGGTGAAGGTGGGGATTAAGGTCTCTACCTTTATGCCTGAGGAGAAGAAAATGCAGCAGGAATGCAAACATTGCTCATGCAGTATTAATTGAGGGAAATCCCCAGAAGGAAGCTTCCTCTGTTCATTTTCCTATTAACAAGAGTTAAGGGATCTTTATGAAACTTTAGCTTCAGGGCTCCCAATTTAAATTTATACCATTGTCTAGGCCACTGATTAAAGAAGGGTTTAACACATTCTTAGAACATATCTAAAGTCATCTTCTCTATGGTCTGGACCAAGTCCAGCTCTGAATTTGACTTTTTAATAGTCCATTTCAGTGAGAATTTCCAAATTTGTCTTTAGCTTCATAACACATCCATCCTATTACCCAATCTCTACATCCCTACCCCTCAGGCAAATTGGTCAAACCAGTCTGGCCAGTTTGCTGAGTGTGGACTTCCTAGAAAAAGACTGTTTACTTAATGACTTCTCTCTAGGCCATGGCAAGATCTAGTATCTATGGAGGTAAAGGCAAGAAAGAACAAATGCTTATATCCTGTAGTAGTCATCCCTATTGTTTCTCCTCTCTAGGGATGGGATACAGAATCTGTTTTTCTATTTAGAGGTCTCATGGTTTCTTGTGTAGTATTGCATGAATTTTTTTTATAGATGTTCTTCATGTACCATGTATATTTTCTCTCCAGGATGAATATTAGACTTGATCATGAGGCAAGATAAATATCTATACTGGTTTCCATGGGTAGAGAAACCATCAGGGGAAGAAAGATAAAGTATAAAAGAAGGAAGAAAAATCTTAAAAAAAAAAGAAATTAATAGGACAAAGAAAACTCAATTTTTAATGAGTTTTCCCCTCCTTTCATCTCACAACCAACATGGTTCTGATTCAAGGGGCAATTAACCTTTAGCCACACCCTATCACCAATATATCTAGCCCTGGAGGTACCTTCCAACTCTATTATTTACTGGGTGTTTTAGGCAGAAACCCAGAACTTTAGACATCTGGCTTCTGAATCCCTGAATGTGCATAAATGATAAATCAATTCTCCAAGAACCTGCCCTACCACCTTTTGTTAACCCTTTTTGGACACATCCAAAGTATGTGATGTGTATGCTTTCAAAGGGGACAGTCAAGATTTGTCCTGTCATGCTTGTGAAAGAATTGGTGTCCTGGTCTTGACTTATTTATGATCTCATCTGCATTTTGATGGACAAATATGGGTAAGATAAAGAGATAAAATCCAATTGAGTGATTTCTGAAACTCCCATGCTTTTGTAGATTTATATGGCCCTTTGATGCCCCCCTCCTTTTGGGGTTTTATATTGGAATGTTTCAATTATGCACTAAATTAAGGTTTCTAACAATGTGCACATGTTTAAAGTCAGTTGTCATCTGGATACTACTAGAGATGCTAAACTCATAAACCTAAAGGTCAATCTGTCTTACATCTTCTTTTCCTTCCTCTAATATAGAAGGTTCAGAGTTCAGGTTGTCCTTCCTTTCTGTTTTCTCTACTTATTCAAAAGGTAATTTAAATTTTTGTGGTTTTAAGGAGCTTTGGTCTTTTCCTCTTCTTGAACATTCCATCTAAAATTGGTCTGAAGTCTCAGGCTCATGCACTGATTATTTTAAGAATCCTTTGAGTCTTTGATCTTTATGTTGATTCACATAAATTCCTTTCCTTTAAGAAAATTTAGGAATAAATCATCTGAGGTTTTGTGTTGAATGTTTTCAAGGTCATTTTTTTTCTTATTAGTTTTCAGAATGTTAAGAGTATCATTTTTTTCATAAATCAGAAGTAGGTTATGTTCTATCAATAACTTCCACTTTAGTTTGAAATAGCAAGTTTTAAAGATAAACTATTTGCCAAAAATGAGAAAAAGTACATTCTTTTACACAGCTAAAAGGATCATCCTTTCTGTGCTAGAAATTACATCCCTCCTAGAAGTAGGTCAATGGGACGTGCTCTTCCATAAACCACAAGGTATTAACATTTTCATATATTTCAAATATTTCATATTTCTAGCTATTCTAGAACTATAGTCACATTTAAGAATGTGGCACTGTCAGAATGAGTATATAACAGAATAATTATTTAGGAATAAAAGACTTTTGTGGTGACTTTTATAGAGGAATTATTAAAGATGGGGATGCTTATAAAGGATTAAGGCTAAGAATCATGTAATAAGAAAGAGAACTATTTAAAGAAAGTAGGATAGTCCTAAATAAAAGAATGTATGAAGGATCATATGAAAAGTAGAACCAGCAAGATGCTTCCACTTAAATTTACATGTTACCTGTCTAACTCACTTCTCAATCACAGAGTATGAGAGTTTGAAGAGATCCCAGAGGCCATCTAATACAAAATATACCTAATCTACAATCCCCATTTTGACTTACTCAACTGATAGTCTTCCAACGAAGGGAAACCCAATATCCTCCAACATAGCCCATTTCACTTTGAGATAGCTCTCATTTCGAGGAGTCTTTATTTACACCTAGACTAAATCTACCTCACTGCCATTTTTTTCAATGTTGATAATTCTATAATGCCAAGCAATACAAATCTAATTTCCATTTCCCATAAAACAACTCTTCAAATAGCTTTGGAACATCATATGGCAGGATTATTACCTTTTTTAAAATTTATTTTTCCAATTATATGCAGACATCATTTTCACCATTCATTTTTGTAAAGTTTTCTCCCTTCCACCTTTCCCTTCCCTTACCCTAGGATAGCAAGCAATTTGATATAGGTTATATATGCTCAATCATGTTACATATATTTCCATATTACTCACATTGTGAAATAAGAATCAGAAGAAAAAGGAGAAATCTATGAGAAGGAAAAAAGCAAAATACAAATGCAAAAAAGGTGAAAATGGTATGCTTTGATTTAGATTCAGATTCCACAATTCTTTCTCTGAATGTGAATGGTATCATCCATCACATCATTCCATCACAAATCTTTTAAGAAGTTTCTTTGATCACTGAAATGTTACAAAGAGCTTAATTGATCATTGCACAATGTTACTGTTAAGGTGTACAATGTTTTTCTGGTTCTACTCACTTCACTCATTATCAGTTCATGTAAGACTTTCCAGGTTTTTCTGAAATCTACCTGATCATCATTTCTCATAAAGCCATAATATCCTAATATATTCATAAATCACAACTTATTCAACTTTCCCCAATTGATGAGTACCCCCTCAATTTCAATTCTTTGCCAATACAAAAAAAGAACTGCTATGAATATTTTTGTACATGTGGATCTTTTCCCCTTTTTTAGATTATCACCTTTTTAGTCCAGAACAATTTGCTCTTCTTAATAAATCCAAATAGAATATTATAGCTGGGTTTCATTTCATTTTGTTTTTGGCTGCTATCCCACAGAATTGAATTATATTGAACTTTGTTGTTCAGTCATTTTAGTTGTATCTGACCTTTTGAGTTTTTTAAATTTAAATTTTTATTTTTCTAATTACATTTGCAAGTTTATGAATTTCATTTTTTTTACTACCCTCTCTTCCCTCCCCCCTTCCTATGGTGGCAAACAATCTGGTAAAAGTTTTACATATACAATCATGTTTAATATATTTTCATCTTTTGAGGATTTTCTTAGAAAAGACACTAAGAGTGGTTCACCATTTCCTTCTTCAGCTCATTTTACAGAAGAAGAAACTGAGACAAACCAAGTTTAAGTGATTTGTCCACAGTCACACAGCTAGTAAGTGTCCAAGGTTGGATTTGAACTTAGTAAGATTAGGCTTCTTGCCTCTGGGTCTGGCACTCTACCCACTGTTTCACCTCAGTGCACTATATTGAGCTTGGAATCTACTAAATCTTTGAGATTGTCTTCTTCAGATTATTTGGTCATAGACCTAGAGCAGAAAAGTACCTGAGAGGCCATCTAGTCTAAACACCCCTGCCTCATTGTACAGAAGTGGAATTTGAAGACTAGAAAAGTGAAATGACTAATCCAAAGTTCCACAGGTGGTAAGTAGCAGTGCCAGGATTCAAACTCAGACTTAGGGCCTGACTCCAAAGACAGTAGTCTTTCCACTAGACTAGCAGTTGAATAGTTACCAAATCTCCCCCACCCCATCTGTACCTATGACATTAATTTCTTGAACTCAGATTTAAGTCTACATTTATCCTTATTAAGTTTTTATCTTCTTAGATTCAACCTATGGTTCCAGGCTGTCATGATCTCTCTGGACTTGTCATTAAATATGTTAACAATTCTTCCTAGCATTCTGGTCTCTGCAAATTTGATAAACAAAGCCACCTATGATTTCATCCATGTCAATAAAAATGTTGCATGATATGTATATTATGTAATAAATGAAAATATAAATGTAAAAACATAATAACTTTGCAAATAACTAAAACAGCACAGAAATCTAGACCACTGTATTGCCAACCTCCTTCCAATCTGACATCAAAGTATTCATGCCTTTTGAGTTCAGTCATTCAGCCCAATCTGAATCTATCTCAATGACTTATTTCCTAGTCTACAGTTCTCTGTCCCCTCCATAAGAACATCATGAGGTGTGGCTAGGTGGCACAGTGGATAAAGCACTGGCCCTGGAGTCAGTAGTACCTGGGTTCAAATCCAGTCTCAGACACTTAATAATTACCTAGCTGTGTGGCCTTGGCCAAGCCACTTAACCCCATTTGCCTTGCAAAAACCTAAAAAAAAAACCCTAAATAAAAAAGGGCATCATGAGAGGTTTTATCAAATATTTTGTTAAAATCCTTATCTATTTTTAATTCCAGTCCAAAATCCATTCTTTTGGGCAAAGAAAACAAAGCAAATTGAGGACTCTGGTACCCATTCTCATCATCCCATCCATCCATATAGGACTTCTCTTCTTCAGTTTTCCCCAGTGAAACCTATTGATTTCTTTCAAGACTTCTCCAAGAGACTTTTCCTTTTCTACCCCTTATTAGGCCTGAGAACTGATGGTTAAAGTTTTAATTGAGCATTTATACCTCAGAAATCTACAAAAGCTACAAATAAGGATTTGATTTATTGTTTTGATTATCTAGACTTAAGAAAGTGATGGGGGGAAATATTAACAATGCAGATTGAACTTTAATTATATCATAGGTACTATTTTTTTTTCTGGACAGCCAGTTACTAAACATTTACCAGCAGAAATTACTACTGCTTCTCTCAGAAATTGCCTTCAATTACCCTGTATATAGGTCATAGGTACAAAATTTTTTGCATGTTGATTCCCATATTATAATGTGAGTAGTAGTAGCTGCCCCCATGGAACCCAACTGGCCATTTCCAGTTGAGTAATACTGCTATCTCTTCCTCATCCTCTTCCTCCTCCCCCACTTCCTTTCCCTTCTCTTATTCTCCCTCTGTCCACATGGGGAGTTATAACCTTACAGGTGGGTGCTCTGTCCAAAGGAACATAAATTTTGATCATTTACTTCTCAAGGTATCTGAGAAGTCAGATTTTTTCTTCCCTATTTATTTATTTATTCTATCATTGGTTTGGTTTTTTTTTTAATAAATTGGGATAATTCTTTTTTCTTCATGTAATTTTCATTTATATTGTCTTGAAATATAGCTCTGAAAAATCAGGTTTTGTTAAAGCCCATTGTGATTCATATAGAATTATTTGACTGTCTTTAAACCCAAATCACTCTGACTTTCATTGATTGGCCAATAATAAGTCCCAGCCCAAGCCTCACTTGGTCATTGCTTGGTTTTGATGGCTCAGAGTGAGTGCAATTTGTTTCTGTTCAAGTTAGAAATTCTGAAGATCTTCCCCTCCAGGTTAATGAAGTTAAACTCAGCCAACTTTTGCCTCAATTCTTACTTAGCTTTTAAGTACTGAATGAAAGTTGCCAACAGAGAAACTGAGACCTGAAAAAGACCTTAGTTTAAAAAGACCAAGACCCCCCCCCCCCACTGCATCATAGGTCATTGCCTCAATTAATGTAGAAGCCATTAACCAGTTACTTCAAGTTGAAGTCAATCCCTCCTTACCTGAATTTCCAAATAAAGAAGAGATTTTGAATTTCACTAGGTTCCATTCATGTGGTAAAGTATCTGCTTCTGATTCTATTTCAGTTGAACTTTACAAAGGGGAGAGGAGGGGGCAGAAGAGGAGATTACATTAATCATTAAAAAGGTGATTGAAATTTTCCTGGTAATATGGTATGAGGAGTCTATCCTTCAGGAATTAAAGGATGCTTCCAATGTCCATCTCTATAAAGATAAAGGGAATAAATTGTCTTGTGACAATGGGGATGGGTGGGAGGGGGGAGAGGAAAGGGGTGGTGGAGAAGGTCTTTCTCTTGGTCATTATTGGCAAGAATCTTTCCAGAGTCCTCCTTAATAGGATAATCCTTCATCTGGAAGATGGGCATCTACCTGAAAGCTAGTATGACTTCAGAAAGGACCAAGGAATAGTTAATATGATATTTGTTGTCTGAGAACTCCAAGAAAAAGGACCAGAACAGAAGTCTATACATATTATTTGTAGTTCTGATCAAGGCCTTTGATACTGTCAGTCAGAAAGTCATATGGAAAATTATGTGAAAAATTTGAATTATACATCATATATTATACATCAATTTCACTACTGTATGCTTGCCCAGGTTCTGGAGAGTAGATGATGTTCTCATGCTTTCTTCATCACCAATTAAGTGAAACAAATCTGTGTTCTTGCTCCCTTGCTTTTTAAAATGTTTTCACCCTTATTGTCAAATGACTTCAATAGGGATGAATAGACATCAACATCAACTATTGAAATGATGGCAAATTCTTCAACTTGAAAAGATGAAGGACAGGAGAAAAGCCTCTCCTAGGAGTTCTCTCCATAATATATCAAAAAAATCTTAAAATTATGACTCTACATTGTCAAGAGAGAGAGAGAACCCTCAGAAAGATCCGGTGAGGCAATTCTCCAGACCAAGGTAACCTGGAAAATAGTGGAAAGACTTCGCTCCACCAGGTTAGAGGGGTGTCTCACCAGAGTGAAGAAACTTCAGCCTCCTGGGAGCCACAGTTCACTGCAGCAGGGGCAGTTTCACAAATTGGAGGATCATCTGGGGGAACCTCTGCCAGTACTAGTGGGTGAAGCCCAGCCCTCAGGACACTCAGCTAGCAGCAGCAGCCCAGATCCAGGAACCAGAAGCAAAAGAAGTCAGACAGCAGGAGCCCCAAGGCAGCTAAGCCTTGAATGCTTAGCCGACTGAAAGTAGGGGAGTGGAGAGAGAGACTTCCAGGATCTGCCTTCTGTACCTGGAACAGGACCCTGGGGTTCTGACCACATTCAGATCCTGTTTGTAGTTTAGGTACCCATAGACAGCCCCCCACCTCCACCTCAGCCCCATGGCAGAGGGGTGTGCTTGTGGTCATTAACAGACCAGAAGAGAAGACAGAACTTCACACACTGAGATCCTTGTGGGGGGAGGGTGATGCAATAATACTCAAAAGTTCAGGAAGCACCCAAAAACCAGGCATGGGCTGGAGAAATGAGTAAAAACAGAGAAAAAAGAGGAACACCATTGAGGAAAAACTTTGTCTATGATCCCAAGAAGGATCAAAATACTCAATCTGAAGATGAGGAAGTACAAACTCCTACATCTAAAGACTCCAAGAAAAACGGAAATTGGGCTCAAGCTATGACAAAGCTCAAAAAAGATTTTGAAAGTCAAGTAAGGGAGATAGAAGAAAAATTTGGAAAAGAAATGAGAGAGATGCAGGAAAAACATGAAAAAGAAGTCAGCAGCTTGGTCAAGGAGATCCAAAAAAAATGCTGAAGAAAATAGCATGTTAAAAACCAGCATAGGTCAAATGGATAAAACAGTTCAAAAAGTTATTGAGGAGAAGAATGTTTTAAAGAGCAGAACTGGTCAGATGTAGAGGGAGATAAGAAAGCTCTTTGAGGAAAGCATCCTTCAGATGTAGCATGGAGTTAAAGGAAGTTGATGACTTTATGAGAAATCAAGACACAATACTTCAACATCAAAAGAATGAAAAATTAGAAGAAAATGTAAAACATCTCATTGAAAAAACAACTGATCTGGAAAACAGATTCAGAAAAGATAATTTAAAAATTATTGGGCTCCCTGAAAGTCATGATCAGGAAAAGACCCTTGACCTTATTTTTAAAGAATTCCTACAGGAAAATTGCCCAGAAATCCTAGAGGCAGAGGGCAAAATAGAATTTGAGAGAATCCACTGATCTCCCCCAGAAAGAGAGCCAAAAAAAAAACAACCCCCAGAAATATTATAGCCAAGTTCCAGAACTCTTAAGTCAAAGAGAAAATATTACAAGCAGCCAGAAGGACACAATTCAAATATCATGGAACTGCAGTCAGGATCACATAGGACTTAGCAGCAACTACATCAAGGGCTCATAGGGCTTAGAATATACTACTCTGGAAGAGAAAAGAACTTGGAATGCAGCTGAGAATCAGCTACCCAGCAAAACTGAACATCATCCTCCAGGGAAAAAGGTGGAATTTCAATTATTCCTGTTGAAACAATCAGAGTTGACCAAAGTTTGACCTTCAAATACAGGATTCAGGTGAAGCATAGAGAGCAGAGGAGAAGGGGAAAATATGAAGGACTTAATGATGATGAACTGCATGTATTCCTACATAGAAAAATTATACTCATGATACTCATGTAAAACTCATTTAATAGAGCATCTAGAAGGAGCTTATATAGATGAAGCACAGGAGAGAGCTGGACCTCAGGAGTGGTATATGGGCTTGGGGCCTTATGGCCCCAGGGCTAGTGGTAGGTCCACTGGGCCACTCAGCTACCTCAAAGTACATTTTGGAGGAGGGACAGAGTGAAAGGAAAGAGAAAATATAGTATATGGTAGTGGGAGGTATGGATGGAGGGAGTTGCGATTGGCAGAAAAAAATGGAAGTAACTACTGTGATGGACTTATGATAAAGAATGTGATCCACCCAAGATGGAGCTGGTGGTATCAGAACACAGACTGAAGCACTTTTTTTCTCTTTCCTTTACTTTATTTCTCATAAGGGTCTATATTTTTTTGGGGGAGGGGTATTATATGTACTCTTTTTTTTTTAGATTTTTTTTTTCAAGGCAATGTGGTTAAGTGTCTGAGGCCAGATTTGAACTCAGGTACTCCTGACTCCAGGGCCAGTGCTCTATCCACTGTGCCACATAGCCACCCCTATATTTACTCTTGAACAAGAATATTTTAGTAATGTATAAAAAAATAATCTGTACAAAAATATAAATAAATAAATAAAAACAGGAAAAAAATTTAGGTAATGGTGAACACAAACAATGAAGATGCTTAAAATAAAACGTGATTCTACAATAAATTAAAAAAAAGTTGAAGACAAAACTAAAAGTGGAGAGAATAGTGCATGATTTTCTGTTTGCAGATAATCAATACAGCCTCTGAACCTGAGATGGAAGAAAAGTATAGATTGTTTCACTGTTACTTGTGCTAATTTTGATCTAACACCAAGAAAATATAGATGCTCCATCAAACAACACCACACCATATATATGTGGAACCATCAATTTACAGTAAATGAAGAAGTTTTGATGCTGTGGATGTTTGCTTACCTTGGCAGTGTACTTTCCATGGATATCCATATTGATAATGAGGTTGATATACACATCACTAGAGTTTGCTCAGTACTTGGGAGGTTCCAATGGAAGGTATGGAAGAGAGGAGGTATTAGATAGACTGCCAAATGAAGATATACTGAGTCATTGTGATGACTTCATTGTTGCATGCCTGTGAAACTTGGTTAGTCTACCAAGAGCCATGCCAGGAAACCCAATAGCTTGCATTTGAATTGTCTTAGGAAAATTCTGAAGATTATCTGGCAGGATAAGATACCAGACACTAAGGTCCTTTCTTGAACTAAACTGCCAAGTATTCAAACTCTACTGCAGAGAGTGAAACTCCAAAGAACTAGCCATGTTGTTAGACTTGCCAAAGAAATTTTTATGGAGAATTCATACAGGACAAGTACATGGTAGTCAGAAAAAGCAATACAAGAACACTCTCAAGGTCTCAAGAACTTTGCAACTGACTGTGCAATATGGGAGACACTAGCACAGTACTGTCCAGCATGGTGTGCCCTCTTCAGAGAAGGCACTGTGCTCTATGAGCAAAGCAGAATTGTGGTAATTCAGAAAAAAAATGTGAGATACACAAATTTAGAGAATTCACCCCTAGTATTCACATTTGTACCCAACCTGTGGTGTAGCATTCTTAGCTCATATTGGTCTGATCTGTCATAGTCAGACACTGTAACTTGACTCTAGCATAAGTGATATCATTTTAGTCCTCTTGGAGAATGGAGGACAACAACCAGGCCAACACTAGCCTTCTTGTCCAGTGTCTTGCCATTGGACTCAGATGGTCCTAGTGGAGGTAATGGGGCTGAAGATTTTACATACCTCTGACTCACTTAAATCCAATTCACTTGGTGTCATTAGTCCCCTTTGAGAATGAAGGACAAATAACAACAAAAATAATGTGAATTCATTCAACTTAGATCAATGCATACCATGGAAACAATGTAAAGACTAACAGACTGCCTTCTTGGGGGGGAGGGGGGAGGGGGGGAAGGAGGGAAGCAAGATTAGGGGGGAAAATTGTAAAATTCAAAATAAATAAATAAATAAATTTTTAAAAAGTAAAATGAAAAAAATAATGTGAATTCCTTGAGGAAAGGAATCAGATATTTGGTTTTATTTTTATCCACAAAACTTAGGACACAGAACCTGGAGCAGGTATTTACTTAACAAATACTGGTTAATAATAATAATAGTGATCAGCTAGGTTGCTCAGTAGATAGAGCACTGGACCTCAAATCAGGAAAACCTGAATTCAAATCAAGTCTGAGACACTCACTAGCTCTGTGACTCTGAGTAAGTCACTTAACCAGTGTTTTCCTAATCCACTGGAGAAGGAAATGTAAAACACTACTTGGATATGACTAAATGAATGAACATGATGATGTTTAAGGTGCCTTTAAGCTACCAATAGGTTACAGATACTTTTCTAGAATCTACCAAAAAAAGTGCAACACCTATGAAATAAAGCTTGAAAAATATTAGAAATCTGGATTCTAATTCCAATACTCTGGGGAAAATTTGTCTCTTTAATGAAATTCTACTGTAACATACAGTAGCTATCAGGATAAATTCCTTTTTGTAAATTTCCTTTTCATTCCTCATTTTCATTCTTTCATTTCCATCACCACACATCTTGACTTAAGTCTTGACACTGGATTCTGATGACTCTGGAAGAGAGAATGAGGCTGATGACTTTGCAGAGCTCTGCCTCACTTAAATCTAATTCAACTAAGTTTTCTTTTCTCCCTCCCTTCTTCCCTCCTCCTCCTCCTCCTCCTCCTCCTCCTCCTCCTCCTCCTCCTTCTCCTCCTCCTCCTCCTCCTTCTTCTTCTTCTTCTTCTTCTTCTTCTTCTTCTTCTGCAAGGCAAAGGAGACAAATGACAGCAAATAAGTATTAAGTGTCTGAGGTCAGATTTGAGCTCAGATCCTCCTGACTCCAGGACCAGTGCTCTATCTACTACTCCACCCAACTGCCCCCTCCCCCATTTCCTTTCTTCCTTCTCTTCTATTCAGTTCACTTCTATGTCATGGCATCACATTCCTGACATCATGATCTTCTTTGAGAATGAAGGAAAAGGGGCAACTAGGTGACACAGTGGCACTGGAGCACTGGAGGACCTGAGTCAGGTTCTGAGTCCTAGAGGACCTGAGCTCAAATCTAGCCTCAGACACTTAATACTTGCTTAGCTATGTGACCTTGGGCAAGTCATTTAACTGCATTGCTTTTTTTTTTAGGTTTTTGCAAGGCAAATGGGGTTGAGGGGCTTGCCCAAGGCCACACAGCTAGGTAATATAAAGTGTCTGAGACCTGATTTGAACTCAGGTACTCCTGACTCCAGGGCCAGTGCTTTATCCACTGTGCCACCTAACCACCCCTAACTGCATTGCTTTACAAAAAAAAATCCCCCCAAAAAGAGAATACATGCGCTGAGAACTCAACCAGTTGGTCCCAGTTGGACAATGTTACCATTTCCTCCTCCTCCTCTTTCTCCTCCTCCTTCACCTCATCTTGTTCCTTCTTTACCTTCTCTTTTGTTATTCAAAAATTCCACATCTTTTATTTATTATTTGTGTCACCTTAAGGAAGTCATTTATCCTCTTTGGACCTCATTTTTCTCATTAATAAAATGAAGGAATTGTTCCAGAAGGTTCCTTCCACCTCTAAATTGATGATCCTATAATTCTATGAATTCTGATTCCTCAATGATTTACCCTTGGAAACACGTAAATTGTAGCTTTTTTTTTTTATTCACTGTTCTTCCAGATACACCTTAGAGTCATTCAACTCCTCATCCTCTCTAATTTCCTTGATATTCAATTAATTGACAAATCTTATTGATTCTAACTCCACAATATCTTTCAGATTCATCTCCTTCCCCCTCCAATGGCCATCATTTTACTTTAGACTTTTTCTCTTTTTTTTTTAAGGTTTTTTTTTGCAAGGCAAATGGGGTTAAGTGGCTTGCCCAAAGCCACACAGCTAGGTAATTATTAAAATGTTTGAGACTGGATTTGAACCCAGATACTCCTGACTCCAAGGCCAGTGCTTTATCCACTACGCCACCTAGCCGCCCCCTTTTTCTCCTTCTTATCTAGGTCATTGCAATAACCTCTTCATATTCTCTCATTTTTAATCTTTTCTCCATTTAGTTCCCAAATTGACATTTTTCTTTCTTTCTTTTTTTTTTTTTTTTGCAAGGCAGTGGGGTTAAGTGGCTTGCCCAAGGCCACACAGCTAGGAAATTATTAAGTGTCTGAGCCCCGATTTGAACTCAGGTACTCCTGACTCCAGGGCTGGTGCTCTATCCACTGTGCCACCTAGCCACCCCTTGTTTGACTTTTAAAGTCCTTCACACTCAGGTCTTTTTTTGTCTTTTTAGGTTTCTTGAATGTTACTTTCCTTCATATACTCTATATTCCTTCAAGGTAGGAAATGTTTTCCTTTTTTTCTTGATATTTTCAGTGGCCAGTACAGTGTCTGAAAGAATTGAAGATAATATTCCCAGAGAGAGAGAGTACAATGAAACTATAGCCTCCTTTCTTATCATGTGTGAGGACTGAAAAATGAGCATTGTTTTATGGCAATTAATATGTCAATCATTGGTGAAAGAGACATGTCAATGAAGTGAAGTTGGAAGGCATACTGCAGGTAGGGTTGATAAGAGTATGAATGTATGAACTAGGACAAAGCGAAGTAATCAGAACTAGAAGAATAATTTATACAATAATAAAAGATTGTGAAGTGAAACAACTATAAAAGATTTAAGAACTATGATCAACACAATGACCAATGACAATGCCAAAGAACAGGTGATAAATTATGCTACCCACTTAGTGACACAGAGGTGATAGACTCAGACTGCAAAACATTTTTTTCTTCATAGGGATAATGCAGAAATTTGTTTCACTTGAGTATGCATATTTATTCCAAGGATATTGCTTTTTCTTTATTTTCCCAATGGGGTAGGTAGAGAGGGGAGAAAAAAATGAATTTTTGAAATGAAAAAAAAAATTAAATGGAGTAGTGAACATGTTAGCTATCTGTTCTAACATTTTATCCTCATAAGAAGCAAAATTTCTATTCTTCCATCCAAATCACTGATACACATGTTAAATTAAAAACTCGATCCATTCTTTGCATCTATTCACTACACTAGTTCTGAATCTACTGAACTATATATATATATATATATATATATATATATATGTATTTTAGATTTTTGCAAGGCAATGGGGTCAAGTGGCTTGCCCAAGGCCACAACGGCTAGGTAATTATTAAGTGTCTGAGCCCCAATTTGAACTCAGGTACTCCTAACTCCAGGACTGGTACTCTATCCACTGCGATAACTCCCTTGTTCACAGGAAAAATTGTAAATTGTAAAAATTAAAGAAAAGATTTTAAAAAAGAATGTTACCCAGGAAAGAAATGAAAGATTTCCTCAATTGTTTTTCTAAAATCCAGATCTATCAGGCTTGTAATCTTAACAAAAGAGGAAATAGGATAGTTTGCATGACCCATTATTGAACTTTTTGCTTGTTATAGTAGCATTCTCTTTCTAAGAGTTTTTAAAGCATGGCTCTAATAGGATCATAAGATTCAGATTTGTATAAGAAAAAAAAATTAGTCAACCCCCCTTGTTTTACAAATGAAGGACCAGCAATGATAAGTGATTTGCTCATTAGTCAGGTAAGAGAGTTAGCATTTGATGTCCAGTCCAGTGACTCCAAAAACAGAGGTCTTTCTGCTAAAGTGTACTTTATCTCTTTCACTGATAAGTTTTCGACCTGTTGGTTACCCTCGAAATTTTTTTAACTGGAGTGTAGTCAGGGGTACACTGTAGCTTCTTGGAATCACAGGTAAGAGTTGAGTAGACATCCAAGGTGTATGAAAAACCTTTAGCAAACTCTCACCAGTGATGCTATTCCTCCTCACACATGTGAAGACTATTACAACAGGTTGTGAAAGTGATTGAAGCACTTAGCATTTGTTCAGATATCAAAGTTCCAATATCATCTATTGCATTCAGGTCTTGGACGACTGACAACTTTGTGTAACTTTGGCTCACTTAAATCCAATTCACACTTAAGTCAAAACTTCACTTTTGTGATATCATTGATCCTCTTGGAAAAAAAGGACAAATAATAGTTTTCAATATCTGAATTCTAGAAATTTTACAAGAATTGAAGTCTAGTTAATTGGTCTATATTTTGAAGAATTTACTTTTTTTATTTTAAAAAATTGAAAATATTGGCTTTTTTTCCCTTACTGGGACACCTCTCTTCCTTCAACATAATTTTAAAAGAACAGTAACAGATAAAAATCAATGTCAATGTCATTATGGAGGTGGAAATGACAAGACTATGAAAAACAACAAAATACATCAATCAAAGGTATTACAAGGAAGCATGATCCCAAAGAAGAGATACGAAAAGACACCTATACACCTTTGCAGAGGTAGGAAGTCCATGAGTATATATTTAGATTGTCTTCAAAGTATTTTTTTTTTTTGCTGCCCTTACTCCTTTTTTCCCCTTTATTTCTTTATTTTTCCTTCTTTAAAAATATATAGGGGTGGCTAGGTGGTGTAGTGGATAAAGCACCAGCCTTGGAGTCAGGAGTACCTGGGTTCAAATCCGGTCTCAGACACTTAATAATTACCTAGCTGTGTGGCCTTGGGCAAACTACTTAACCCCATTTGCCTTGCAAAAAAACCTAAAAAAAAAAAAAATATATATATATATATATATATATATGTAGGATGAGTTTCTGTAATCAGTAGCGAGAAAAATATCAGCAATGCAAAAACAACAAAAAAATTAATAAAATAATTAATAAAATTTTGTTTTAAATAATGAAAGGTATTTTAAAAAACAAGCAAGCAATCCAATGTCAATGTTGCTTGGTTTTTTTTTAAGTGCCCTGGGATGTAGTTCATCTGTGCCTCTTGATAAAAGCTCATTGAAGGCTTCTAGGTGTTACATTATCATCTTCTCCCTTATCTATAACTTCAAGTCCTTGTTAACTGTTTTGTTCTAGCTTCACAGGCCATATGTCACTCTCCTAGTTAGAGAAAGAGAAACAAAATATAATTGAAGGCAAATAGGAAGTAGCAAAAAATATCTAAATCTTATTCATTTTACCACCCCATAAACATCTTTTGCATCTGTCCCTCTCTCTTTATTATCATTGCTGCTAGTCTAGTTTAAATTCTCATTTCCTTTTTACAATATTTTTTCAATATGTATGCCAAGGTCCAGTTCTCAAACATCTCTCTTTCCACCTAATACTACTACAAAGATAATAAATGAGGGAGAGTGCTTCAGGAACAATCATCTCAACTCCCTGTCAAACTTCCCCCCTCTCCCCACCAAATGATGCACCACAGAAAAGAAATTGCTTCTATTTTTGATGGATGAGAGAGTAAGGTTGTAATTTGACACTGTACCAGGAATGAGGGAAGACAACTGAGGAAGAACTGGAGATGCTCTAATGAATACATTCATTCTGTAGATCTTGTCTCATCTTGATCCATAGGTAAGTAAAGGGATGAATGTCAGTAACTTACTAGTCGAGTTCATGAGATCCAGCTTTTTGTTTCAGTCTCCTAGGATCATAGGGTCATCAATGTGGAGCTGAAAGGCACTTCATCTGTCACCTAATTCAATCCTTTTAGTTTTACAAATGAGGAAAGTAAGATCTTGAAATGTGACGTGATTTGTCTAAGGTCCTTTGATTCTAAAACCCATCACTCTTTCCATTGGGTTTACTACTACAATTTGAGCGTAAAGAACAAATATCATCATTATTAGGATCAGGTAACTTAGCAGAATTTCACCTCCAAAGAAATGGGAAAAGGGGTCTTCATGTTTATTTGTGTTAATCAATGTGGCATCTGCTTGAATCCAAAGAGCAAAACTTTAATATCAGAATTTCCATGTGAAAATTGATCTTTCTGTCAGACAATGGAGGGAACTAAGGTGCTGACTTCACCATCAAGTTGAAAGAAGGTGTCACCAAGGATAAAATTAACAATAGATTAAATTGAGATTTCATGTCTGAGATAGTGCCATGGAGAAGCAATCCATATTGATAAAGCATCTAGGAATGAGAAATGGTCTCCTATTCATATAGAAGAAAGAATGCTCTACTTTTAAAAACTTTCTTTAATTTTCTCCTTTTTGTCTGTATTTTTTTTTAGTTTTTTTGTAAGGCAAACGGGGTTAAGTGGCTTGCCCAAGGCCACATAGCTAGGTAATTATTAAGTGTCTGAGACCGGATTTGAACCCGGGTACTCCTGACTCCGGGGCCAGTGCTTTATCCACTACACCACCTAGCCTTCCCTGTATTTTCTTTTGCAACATGGCTAACATGAAAATGTTTTGCATGACTTCACATATATAGTCTATATCAAAATGCTTGCTTTTTCAAGGGAAAGGGAAGGGAGGGAGAGAATTTAGAACTCAAATTTTTTTAAATGAATGTTAAAATTTTTTCCTTCATGTAATTGGGAAATATTAAATGAAATAAGTAAATATATGTACATTTAAAAAAAAAGGAATGTTAGACTTAGGGTCAGCAGGCCAGAGTTTTGGATACTAACTTTGTCTCTATCTAATTATTACATGTGTGAACCTGGGCAAGTTAATTAAACTCATTGGGTTTCAGTTCTTCATCTATGAAACAACAGAACTGGACTGGATTGGAGTGGCTAGGTGGCACAATAGATGGAGCACTGGCCCCGGAGTCAGGAGTACCCGAGTTCAAATTTGACCTCAGACACTTAATAATTACCTAGCTGTGTGGCCTTGGGCAAGCCACTTAACCCCACTGCCTTGCAAAAAACTAAAAAAAAAAATGGACTGGATCGCTAAAGTTCCTTCTAATAAATAAATAAATCTATAAATAGGTTGGACAGTTACTCAATAAGCAAGGATTTATTAAGTGCTTACTACATATTCTTGGCATTATGTTAAGTGGAGTTAAAATCCTATTTTCTACAGGAAGCTTTTCCTGGTAACCCTTAACCCTTTCTCTGTCTTGATTATCACCAGTCTATCCTGCCTATGTCTTGTTTGTACATAACTGTTTTCATATTGTCTCCACCATTAGACTGTGAACTCTTTGAAATCGAGAGTTGTCTTTTTGCTTCCTTTTTATACCCAATTCTTACCCCAATGGTTGGCAGATGTAGGAACTGTATAAACACTGACAAACCACTTCAACCCCTAATAGGATCATTACAAGTCAGATAAAACTGAAATGATTGAACAATAATAACAAATAAACACTTACTGACTGGCTAAGACAGAAGTGAAACAGTTCCTGCCCTTGAGAAGCAAACATTTTAATAAGAGATTCAACATGTATAAATGGACATGTATGGAAAACATATTTAAAGTCAATATAAGGTAGTTATGAAAAGGCAGTACTTGGCAAAGTGGTAGGGGTGGGGTAGAGTGAAAGTATGGGGGGGAATCTGGAAAGAATTCATGTAAAAGATTAAAAAAGGGTTTTTTTCTCTTTTTTTAAAAATTTCTTTTTTAAAAAAATTAAGTTATTTCAACTAACAAGCATTTAGTTTCTCTCCTTCCCACGTCCCCAAGTAAAAAAAAAAAATCCCATAATAAATTTGCATAATCAAACAAAGTAAACTCTCTCTTGGGCCTTAAAGGTACATTTAATTTTGCATATTAATTCTATCAGTTTTTTTTATCAGGAGGTGGGAAACATTCTTCATCCTTGATCCTTTGGAATTTAAACTGTCTTGAAGGAAACCTGGGATTTCCAAGAGGAAAAAGTAAGGAGGGATTATATTATCCTTCTTCCAGATCTTTCTGCCTTCGGTCTCTCCCCACTCCAATACATTCATTATGCCAGTGTTTTTCAAAGAAGGGGGCCAACTTCCATCCTCTGTGATTTGACAAATAAAGTGTAGGAAAAGGAGTCTCAACTCACTCTCTCTATGATAAATTGTGTGGGATTTCTCTCTAGCACAATTACACATTTTTTTTACTCTACCCTTCCCTCTATTATGCAAGTTTCAAGCCTCTCCCTACTTCTGAACTCTGGGTTTGATCCTTAGGAAACTTCGGCGATCTGAGCACCCATACAAGCAGCTCTGCTTTGGAAAACTACTTTCTTCCCTCTTCCACTTCCTTTATTCCCCTCCTCCCCAGTTGCATTTTTTCTAATCAGGTCAGAAGATTTCAATATTTCTTCCCCAATTGATTGTTTCAAATAAAGTCCAAATTTTTTCACCTTGCAATCAAGCCTCAACTTATCTTTCCAATT
The DNA here is from genome assembly GCF_037893015.1 of Macrotis lagotis. NCBI lineage: Eukaryota > Metazoa > Chordata > Mammalia > Peramelemorphia > Peramelidae > Macrotis > Macrotis lagotis. The sequence goes on along the minus strand of NC_133658.1, from coordinate 708,089,781 downwards.
TTCTCTCTCACTATTCTCTTTTACCCACTTTTTTGCTTCAGTTGGACTTGCCAAATTGCTATTACTGAATCAACTCAACTTTCCTACCCTCCAAGCTAAGCAATTCCCTCCACTCAGGACATGGTTAAAGTGTAACCACAATCTCCATACAGGTGGGAGTTCTGCTGCCATGTGCCTTTTGCCATAACAACCATTTAGCCTAAATGGAATAGTAACTAAATAGAGGCAAACAGTCATATGAGGTTGTTTGTATGAGGAAACTCATTCTCCCCTTGAGCCCTACTTTACCTTGAGCCTAGAACGCTCAAGGTGATTTCTCTTTTCATGTCCAAGTATTTAAATTGGTGATATTTGGCCTCTCTCAAACTCAAGAAGTGAAAAATCATTTAATGAAATGACAATTATTTAAAATTCAAATAGTGTGACTTAACCCTTCTATTATAAGCTGCTATCTTTATTCATCAGCATCAGAAAACTTTAAAGACTTGGAGCCTGCTGTACAATACATGAAATATAACAAGCAATGAGAAAAGTCTGAATTCAGTGTACAGCATCAGAGTCACTGGGAGCCAGCCAGAGTTCTCAGGTTGTAAAGTAAAATCTCCAGACCAATCGGACACTGGCCTCAGGCCATGACAGTAATTAATGCCAGAGTTGTAAAAAAGTGCAATGGTGGGAATTGCTAGCCAGATCTTTTTTTTTTTAAGAGCTGGATTTTTCTTCAAAGTAGCTTAACTTGAAACATAATTTTCATTTTTTAGGACCTAAAAATAAAGTAAAAGGTTTTTGAAATTAGGAATGTAAGTAACTTTACAGAAAAAAAGGAGTCAAAAATATTAAATAGTCTAAGCTGCTACTAAACATCATTTCAGATTGTCTTTCTGGGTCTTTTAAAATGAACGTGTATATATATATATATATATATATATATTATATATATATATATATATCTCGGTTTTTATATCACCATGATATATGTGTGTGTGTGTGCAACTTGGTGCTGCTCTTTTCTTTCAGCATTCTCGTCTATAAAAGTGAACTAACACAGTTTACATGCTTGTCCATTTTAATAGCTATGTGATTTTCCATCATAAGGATATACAATAGTTTCTTCTGCCATTCCCTATTGTTAGGCATTGGAATTGTTTCCAAATTTTTTTTACTCTTATTATAAATAGCACTTCTATTAACAGCTTTGTATGTTACTTTTTTCCACCTCTCTTTAGGGTTGTTTCTTGATCTGTATTCCCCAAAGTGGAATTACTATGTCAGAGTCTATATGAAGTTTTGTAGTTCTTGAAACATGTTGCCAAACTATTCTCCGGGAAGAATGAACTAATTTACAGGGCCACCAGTACTGAATGGATGTATACCTGTTTTCCTAGGACCTTGCTAATGATTAGTTGTATAATTTAAATTTATATTTGCTATAGTTTAAGAGGCCTACAATGATATCTTAAGGTTGCTTTAATTTATATTCTTTTAACAGCTAACAAGTTATGGCTTTTTTTTGTGGGATAGTCTGTATTGGATGAGGGGAGTACCATAGGAAGTTGGACTTGCTTTTGAGTAGAGACAATCTGGAATCATAGCCAGTTGAGGTGTGGCCATTAACCTTTCTGTGCCTTAGGCAATTCTCTCAAAGTTTAAGGAGAAGACAAGTTGTTCTGAATTAGGAGTTTTCCACATAGATAAAAATCAAAGGTCAGGAAAGAAATTCCTCTCATATAAACCATCTCTTACAACCATTAGAATCTGGTTACTGAATAAATATATGAGCACACTTTTTATTCTGGATATTAGAGTCGGGACTTTGTTTTGTTTTATTATATTTTTCATATATGGTTTTTCTATTGATTTTCTTTTTAAATTTATTTTATTGCATTTTGCTAGACAAAAGGTTTTTTTTTTACTTTTTATATATTCAAACACATTTGTCTTACCTCTCATAATACTTTTTATTTCTATAGTCAAGAATTTTTCTCTCCTTCCTATTTAGCATAAATATGCAATTGTACTCTCTTCAGATTGCTTTCTTTCACCCCAGAACAAAAATCTTCCTGATGAGTAGATCTGACCACCTCATTCCCCTTTCCCAAACTTTCAGGGGCTCTTAACTCTGTACCAAATAAAATACAATCTTGGTCAAGTATTCAAAGCCCATTACAATCTGGATCAAACCCATTTTTCCAACCTGATCACATCCTACATACTCAACATTCCAGTCAAATTAGATTACTTGCTGTTTCCTGATCTCACCCTGCTCTTTCCCTGCTCTGCACTCTCTCACAATGTATGGTGGGCTATTTCCACATCTCTAAATCCTTCACTTTCTTTAAGACCCAGTGAGAATGTCACTTTATGAAATCTTTTCAGATATTCTCAAAAGTAATACCTTCTTTCTTAAATCTCTCATACAACTCCTTTTGATTCCCTCCTTGACAAATCTTTTCCATTCATCTGTCCAGGTGAAGATCACAGCTTTCCATTACATATTGCTCTCTAATTTAGAATTAGATAGTCTCGAGATTCTTTCTGATTTATCATTCGAATAAATTTTAAAGGTCTGCTAAGTAGCACAGCGTACTGGGACTGGAATCAGAAAGACTTGATGTCAAATCTGCCCTTAAACACTTGCTTATTGTGTAACCCTGGGGAGATTGCAACCACTGCCTCAGTTTTCTCAACTGTGAAATGGGGATAATAATAGCAACTGCTCAGAGTTATCATGAGGATCAAATAAGATAATTCTTGTAAAAATGTCCAGCACATAGTATATGCTATATGAATATTAGTTATCATTATCATTATTATCAAATGAAACTCTTCTCCTGTTTAGCTTGAATTTCTGTCTTTATCATGCATTTCTTCAGTAGCAAAGCTTCCTGGTATTTCAGTAATATATTGAATATATAATATTCTCTCTTAATAAAATTAATCTTAAATTAAGAAGGATAAAGATGAGAAGATACAGTGTGAAATTAAAACATTTCTAACTTGACCCACTTAAACAAGCTATTATCATTGAAAAATAGGAAATGAATAATGGAACAAATATTGAAAAAGACTTTCAGTACTTTCTACAAGATTTTAATCTAAGTAAAACAGTCCCCTCAGTGAAAAGGTCAAAATAGCTGAAAAACTACTCCAATCAGCAAACATTTGATCTTCTTGCTATGTGCATAGAGTAGCAAATGAAAACACCTATTTCGAATATGAGCTCTTTCACAAAACCTGATGGTAGAATGGTAGGAAATTATCAAATGTTGCCTTAAAACTCTAAGCAATGATGGAGCAATGGAAGCAAATTTAGAAAGTTTAGAATTTTCTCCTATTCAGACAGAATTCTGAAGATGAAAATGGAAAAAAAAACAATGAAGAAAAATGGAAAAAAATCTATGAATATGTCTATAATGAGCTATAGAAAAAGAGCTATCTCATCTGAGCTCTAAAATCAATATTCTCCAATATATTGTGTCATGAAGTACAAATGGAATAATGAAAATGAAGATAGGAAGTACAGATGGGAAAAATTTAAGTAAGATTAGACAAGATAGTCTCTGAGATTCCTTCCAACTTGAAATCTATGATTCTTAGTGTGTACAGAGGTGAATGGTAGAGACTGACACACTTTTGAGGACTCTAAGTGATCAATTCTCAAGACATCTGAAATGAAGATAAATTATTAGGAAAAATCATTGACTGTATTATAACCAAAAAAAGATCATAGTTGATTGAGATTGACTACCAATCTATATGAGACTCATTTTTAGAGATCATAATTGATGGAGCAGTGGGAAAGAAAGCTGGATCTTCAATCAGAAAGATCTAGATTCAAATTTGGTTTCACATATTAACTGTATAATCCTAGGCAAACCTCTGCCTCAATTTCCTCAATTTTAAAATAAAGAAATTAATAACACTTCCCAGGGATGTTATGAGCATCAGAAATAAAATTTGTAAAAACAATACTACAAATAGCAGACTATTTGAAGTTGCATTCTCTTCCTTTCCCCTATATATTTATCACATACATGTCTGATAAAAATATGAACAGAAAACAGAAAGTCTTTTGAAGAAGACATTCTATTGCAAGCCACATTTTCATATCTGTATAGTCATAGGTGACTAAAAATTTCATAAAATAGAAGATATAGTGTTGTCTATTGACTATAAAAGAAGGATTTATTTAGTAAAGTCAGTCAATAAGCACCTACTAGGTGCCAGTCACTGTGTTAAGTAAGCATTTGATTAAACAAAGAAAGGCAAAACATATCTCCTACCTGGAGGACTCCATAGTCTAATACAGGAGATAAGATACAATTAATCATGAACAAATAAGATCTATATAAGATAAATAAGATAATCAATAGAGGGGAAAGCTTTAGCATTAAAGGGGATTGGGAAAGGCTTCTTATAGAAGATAGGATTTTAATTGGAACCTGAAGGAAGTCAAGGAAGCTGGGACAATGAGAAGGTAAGAGAGATTCCAGGTTAATGCCACATGTATGGTATATAATACAAGATTTATGGATTGATATAACAATAGTGGTTATGTTGTATAATGATCCCTTGATTATTAATATCAAACAATGCATTAAACAGGGACTATATGCTTTCCAAACATATTTGGTAACTCTATGGAGAGTTATCTAGTCTAGAGACCAAATGGAAGAGAAAATCCCTATAAGATGGCAGGTTTTTGTATCTATATCCTTTTTTTAAGATGACCTTCAATGATAGCATCAAGCCCTGCTATGAAGTAGAACAAAAGTTCATATAACTTGTTTTTTTATATTTTGATTACCATATTTCAATATAATCGGTTTCTTTTATAATACTATTCATACATTTAAAAACACTATTCTGAGGAAAAACTTTACTATATACTGTCAAAGGGATTCATGTCACAAAAAAAGGTTTAGAATTTCAATTTTCCTAAGTGAGAGTCACTCTACTCAAAATGCTATGGCCCAATAATCTACTCATTGAAAAAGTAAGTATATAAAGGCTATCGTGGAGACTATAAGATATAGTCAGATGTTATGACAGCAGATATATCTTGGATGCAGAATGCAAATGAACCTAGAATTTAGGCAGTTATGCAGTGCAATGGACAGTGCACTGGGCCTGGAATCAAGAATTTCTGATTTCAAATCCAGCTTCTAATACCTGTTAGTTCTGTGACTTTGGGCAAGTCACACAACTCTGTTTGCTTTAGTTTCCTCACAGGGATGTGACGATCAACTAGTGGTTAATTCAGGGCTTGCACATAGTAAGGGCTATGTAAATAATTGTTCTCTCCTTCCTTCAGAAGTGAACAAAATCATTAAACTACATAAAGAAACTACATGTGAGAAACTACAGAGTACTTTCAGCATATGTGAACTTTGCCCTGAATCAAAAACACATCTTTTGAACACTAATCTTTGTTTAGGGATGGTGGAAATCATGTACTACCAAAGTCTTCAAAGAATTTAAATAAGCTTCAGCATATTAATTTTTTAAATTTAAGTTTATTTATATTTTTAATTTGTGGAATAAAGCATTTGCATAACATAGTACAATAAAAAATATGATTGCACAAATTCCATATGTACAATTTCCTGTTTCTTTTAAATACACAACAAAGTTATCATGTAAATTATCTTTTCCTCCCCCTCCCCCTTTTCCTTCCTTTCCCTGGCCTCCTGTCCCTGGTTCTTGTCCTTATCTTAGAATACCAAAATGACATCACTATGTTTGAGACAATTACAGTGTGTTCTACTATGGCCAATCAGACCAATAGAGCTTGGAATGCTCTACTACAGGTTGGGCACAAATAATTCATGTAAACACCTTAGGGTGGGTACTCTAAACTTACAGATGTCATGTTTCCTTTGAGCTGCTTCAATTCTGTCTTCCTCACAGAGTGCAGCAGATACCATGCATGCCCAGCTTCTGGATAGTGGAAGATGCATGGTATCATTGAATTGAAATGAAATATAATATTGATGAACTTCTCCTGGCAACCCAATGTTGACATAATTTTTCATAAACCCTCACAACTGACAGTATCAAAGGAATGGGACATTTTTCCTGGGGTTGTCAGGCAGCAAACACCATATTAACTGTTCCTCAACCCTTTCTGAAGCCTCACTGGCTCTCATGGAGGTGGCCATCTTCCAGGTGAAGGATCAGCCTATTGAGAAGGACTCTGGAAAGAATCTTCTTCTTCTTCTTCTTCTTCTTCTTTTTTTAGATTTTTCAAGGCAGTGGGGTTAAGTGCCTTGCCCAAGGCCACATGGCTAGGTAATTATTAAGTGTCTGAAGTCGGATTTGAACCCAGGTACTCCTGACTCCAAGGTGGGTGCTCTATTCACTGTGGCACCTAGCCGCCCTTGGAAAGAATCTTACCAGCAATGACTAAAAGAGAAAAAAACCTTGTGATTGTCACAACACAGTCTATCCCATTTACCTTTATAGGGATGGAGGATGGAGGCATGAATTCTTGGGGGATGACCTCTTGTCATATAACCTGGAAAATTTCAGTCAGTTTTTGGATGAACAATGGACCACCAACCTTGTAGATCTCAGCTGTAATAGAATCAGCACCAGGTGCTTTACCACTTGAAAGGAATCTAATGGCATTCAAAAACCTCTTCTTCTGTTGGAAATTCAGCTAGGGACTGATTGACTTCAACTTGAGGTAAATGGTTTTCTGCATTGATTGATGATGGTCTATTAAGACCACTATGGAAGTGTTCAGTCCATCTCTCCAGGATATCTCTATCCTTAATCAATGTAGATCCATCAGCACTGAGTAGTTGAAATTCACCATATGTCTTTGCACATTAATAGCCTTAAGGGCAACATAAAATCATTTTGGTTTGTTACTGTCTGCATAAAATTGAATTTCATCTGCCTTCTTACTGAACCAAGACTTCTATAACTCTTTAAGCTTCACTTGTACTTTACCTGTGAGGGAATTAAATGCAGCCTTCTTAGAAATGGATGAACTATCATGCTGGTAAACCCTGTGGAGTCCTTATTTTTTGTTTAGAAGCTTCTGTATTTCTCCATTATTTTCATCAAACCAGTCTTGATGTTTGGGAGTGTTCTGGCCTAGATGAGCAAATACAGTGCTTTACACCAGATCTCTGAATTCTGCCCACTCCTTTTCTGCTCCACTGTTGCCAGAGGTGTGTGGGCTCAGTTTTCTCTCCAAGTTAGCAACAAACTGTTCCTGCTCAGAGAGACTCACCAATCTCCTGACATTAATTCTTCTAGTATTCATTTTGTCTTGGGGCCACTGCTCTGGTTGAATGTGAATATTTAGCTTAGAAAGGATTAGTCTGTGATCAGTCCAGCATTCTGCTCCACACATTGCCTTTGCCACTCTCACATCCTATCTACCTCTTCTCATTACAATCATAGTCTAATAGATGCCAATTTTTGCTATGAGAGTGCATCCAGAAAGTTTGATTGTGTTTAGATAAAGGGAAGACAGTATATGTGATAAGAAAGTCATGAGATACACAAGTCTTCAGTAGAAGGTAATCATTGCTGATTCTGTTTCCAGCTCCATTCCTCCCAAGAACTCCCTGCCATTTCTGAACCTATTCTAGTATTAAAGTCACCCAGAATTATAAGCTTGTCCGCTTTTGTCACATTGATGATAAGGGTATCCAGATCTTGATAAAATTTTTCTTTAACTTCATCAGCATTCATCATAGTGGGAACATAGGCACTGATGATGGTGGCATGGAGTTTCCCTGGATGTGGCTGTCTCAATGTCGATCCTGTCATTCACTTCTTTTGGTAGGCATTCAAGAATGTTGACTAGATTAGTTTTCATTGCAAAAACCTACAGTAATTGCAAAAAGCCTTCATGGCATTCCCTTTCACTGGGGCCACTCCAGAAACGTGTGTATCTAGCTCTGACTTCAGTAAGGTGACCTTTATTTGCCAGCCTTGTTTCATTGAGGGTCCCACCTCAGAAGTGGCTTTCCATTAGACTCTAATAGGTGTAAGTGTGAATGTGTATAAAATTAATCTATACATGCTTCTATTTATCAGTTTGTTCTTTCTTTGGATACAGATAATGTTTTTGCCTCATATTTCCTTTAGAGTTAATTTATGGATTTATAATAGTCAAAAGGATTTATTCACTCAAAGTCATTTTTTTTTAGGTTTTTGCAAGGCAAATGGGGTTAAGTGGCTTGCCCAAGGCCACACAGCTAGGGAATTATTAAGTGTCTGAGACCAGATTTGAACCCAAGTACTCCTGACTCCAGGGCTTTATCTACTGCGCCACCTAGCCGCCCCTCAAAGTCATTTTAAAAATAATGTTGCTATTACTATATACAGTGTTCAATTGGTTCTGCTCAGCCTTCTTTGCACTGTCAAATCTTTCCATGTTTTTCTAAGATCATTGTGGTCATCATTTCTTAAAGCACAATCTGATTCCATCACTATCATATACCACAACTTGTTCAACCATTCCCTAATTGGTTGGTATTCCTACAACTTCCAGTACTTTGCTACCACTTTGGCAAAGTAAGAACAAGTATGAAGAACATAACTAGGATGCAGCCTGTTATCAGACTCATACAAAAAAGGAGTATCATTCAAAGTAGTAATAATTGGTCATGTGAACTGGTGTCTATTTATTTAAAGACCTAGAAAAAGGCCTATACCACATTGGGAAATCTCCTGTAGAGGTTTTAGAATATTATAAGCACAAGAGTCACAAGGGATAAGAAAGCATGGATGAATTAAGATCTGTACCAATCAGAATATATTAAAGTATTAGACTGTAAATTCTTAGTGTACGAGGACTATGTCTTGTTTTATCTTTGTATTCCCCAGTACCTGAAAGTATATTGAACATACCAGATTCCAAATAAATATTTATTGAGTTTCATTTTCTTTTAGTTTTTTCCTCCTACAGTTTTTTGGAAGTTAACTCTTTGACTGAACTAAACTTTGTTACTATTTATGGCATGATTTTTGGTCCCATGTTAATTCTTCCCCATACTGTGAGCCAATTGTTTCAATATACTTTATGAAATAGAAATTCCTTTCTTCATTATTGTGTTGCTTCTAATTTATTATGAGCTTTTAAAATAATTTGAATTTATTTCTGGAATTTCTGTTCTTTTCTGTTGAGCAATTTTTCTAATTTACAATCTAATACCATGTGGATTTGATAACTGACACTAAAGACTATTTTATTCTTTTAGGTTGTGGTCCTCTTTATGTCACTCAAAATAATTTTACTTTAGTTTAAAGGAAAGGAAGATCAGACAGATCTTGTCATTGAGTAATTGGTTCTCAGAAGTTTCTGTACATGTTTCCATCTTTCCTTTAGAGAGTCAGGTTGTTTGCCCTCACTTTACTTAGGCAGGATTTATTACAATTAGTTCCTGTTCTGTTCTTTTCCTGTCCCATTTTTCTAATGACTCAAATGAACTTCACAATTAGGTCTCTGTGTTATCCGTGTTCAGAAAAAAAAATGCTATTAACTTAGTATTTGAGTTTAGGACATTTAAAATTGATTTATGCTCCTTTCTCTTTACCCATGCCAATAAGATCCAGAGAGGGTAACTTGGTCCTGCCTCAAGATGAAAGAGAACTTCAAGTACAGCAGGTATTTTTCATCTCCTTCCATTTGAAAAACAAATAAAGCTTCCTTGTTAACCTTTAATAGAAATTGGAAGTAGTTTGTCCATCCTCCCACAAACACACATGCAGGTTCTAGAACTGTGTTCAAGTTCTAGGCCTTTAACTTTCCTAGAGACTCTGGTTAAGGAAGAAAGAAGTAAGAAAAAAAGATACAGCTTCTGGAACCCAGCATCTAATTTAGACCTCCAGTGTATTTGTTGTCTTATTTCATATCCCTGACATCTTGTTTTAACCCATTCCTATTGTAATTCTATCAGTAATCACCTTCCCTTCAGGTGGTCTTTTCAAAGACTTTGAAAGTCTTGAATAGTTAGGGTAATACATTAGCAAAAGGAAACTTAACTAGAGCTTTGAAATCACAGGGAGATAAAAGACCTTTAGCTACAGCTCACTAGGTAGCCAAATCAATCTTTACTAAGTGGCTAGTTTTGAGAGTCAATGCTGGTACTGGAGAGAAGTGGTAAGTCCTTTAATGAACTATTATCTCTTGAATTTGTCTAGATATTTACCTACATCATCAATTTTCTCTCAGTTATATAGACTCCCACTAAAAGTAATAAAAATTTTGTACGGGATGATTTACAAGAGACCATAGGAACAGATGCTTATAGTTAAATTGTTTCTTCCTCTAATCTCAAATTCTACTAATTCTTTAATAGTAAATATGGTCATGTCATGAATTCTTTTCTGAAACCCCCCCCATCAATTTATCAACCATTTTAAAGGGACCATTCCAAGAATCTTCAGTTTTTTCAGTCAAGTTGTCATAATCAATATTGCTAATCCCTTAACTTGTATCAAGTTAGAACTAGGAATGTGATTAAATTTTAATTAGGGGCAGCTAGGTGGCCCAGTGGAGTCAGGAGGACCTGAGTTCAAATTTGACCCCAGACACTTAATAATTACCTAGCTGTGTGACCTTGCTCCAGTCACTTAACCCCATTGCCTTGCAAAAAAAGAAAAAACAAAAATTAGTTAGTCTGACCTTACTCTGGAAACTTTTCGGATTTACTAAACCTTGTTTAGCACTATTATATATTCTCTAATCCATCATCATTGCTCATGTTTATCCATTGTCTACTATCCATTGTCTACTCAATCTTTACAAAAATCCTGAGAGGTAGTTGCTATCATTATCCCTATTTTGAGGAAACTGAGACAAACAAGATAAGTGATTTGCTCAAGCTAGTAAATGACAGAAGTAAGATTTAAATTTAGACCTGACTTCAGGCCCAGAGATTTATTCATTATCCATTATCCATTTATCCACCAACTGCCTATAACATAATGTCTTTCTTTAAATAAATTAATCAGTTGAGCATCACATGCAAAGATATTTTAATCACCAGCTCTGGTCTTACAGAAAATATTCTATTCTTTTTAAAAAACTCATAGCTGTGTGTATGCTAGGGCAGCTAGGTGGCAAAGTGAATAGAATGTCTTTAGTCAGGAAGACTCAACTTCATGAGTTCAAATCTGGCCTCAGACACTTATTAGTTGTGTATCTCTGGAAGGTCACTTAACCCTGTTTGCCTCAGTTTCCTTATCTATAAAGTGAGCTGAAGAAGGAAATGGCAAACTACTTAGCATCTCTGTCAAGTAAAGCCCAAATAGGGTCACAAAGAGTTAGACACAACTGAAAAATGATTTAACAACAAAAATGTGTATATTATAGCTACCCACTATTATAAGATTAAGCTTTAAGAGGGTAAAGACTTTGCTTATCATTGTATCTCTCAGAACCTACTATTATTCTTAGCCCATAAAAGGCATAAGTGTAAACTGATATTCCTTCCTAGAAAAGGAACTATTTCAGAATTAACATTACGTTTTTATTTTGCTTTTGGTGATAGATGCCTTCCTTGAGAATTGAATGTTAATAAAATTTAAGGAAACATTTAAAAATACTTCTGTTAACTTTTTGTAAAGTGAACACTTCTACCTAATTTTGGTCTCCTAGAAATTGGAATTTTCATATATTAGATTTGCTTAAAGAATGGTGAAATTTTATCAGCAAAAATTTCCCTTCTTCCTTTAGCAGATACCTTACTATTTAATGGGGGAAATGGAAATCATAGGTAAATGATTATTAACTTGGGTTGAATTAAAAGTACTTTGTTTCTCACCATGATTCAAAGGCTAACTTTTGACTCCTTATCCTGATAAGGACAAGTGGTAGACAAGAGCTTAATAACTGTTCTACATCTCACTTTTTTCCCTACCCTTCCCCCACAACAGAGTAAGTAGCAGTTATTCACACTTCTTTTAAGTACAAGAGCTTAATAAATGTCCTGCTTTTCTTCTCCTCCTTCCCCCCCCCCCATGTGAGTAACAGATATTCACACTTGTTTTAAGTACTCTTCCTTTTACTTTCAGCAAATAGGGTTATTCAAGTCTTCAGATCTGTTTTTACTGTCATTGTTGACCAAAGCAGTGCTAGATAATTTACAGAGAGAAATAAAGGGGGGGGGGCGGAAATCACAATTCTTAAAGGGGGGGGCAGAAATCACAATTCTTATTTAGGAAAGCAGAAGATACTAAGCAGGGAGAGAAAATATTTGTGATCTAAAAGAATACGTTCTAAGATTGCATTCATTCATTAGGTTATTCTAAACAGACATATTTATTAAAGTACTTATTACTACCCAATTGTATCATATGATAATTTTCTAGCCAAAGGAAATTACATATATAGTTTTTGCATAGTCCATTCAGTCAGGTATAGTTTGGAAAATCATTCTTTTTTTTTAGGGTTTTTTTTTGTTATTTCAGGTTTTTGTAAAGCAAATGGAGTTAAGTGACTTGCCCAAGGCCACATAACTAGGTAATTATTAAGTGTCTGAGGTCATATTTGAACTCAGGTACTCCTGACTGCAGGGCTGGTGCTCCATACACTGCACCACCTAGCCACCCTGAAAATCATCCTTAATATTTAGCTTTGGTTAAGTCGTTTTTTAATATTAGGAAGAACTGCTGTACACTAGTTGACTTTAATATTCCAACAAGGGAACATGTACCAATAACTCTAATGCCTTAATTTCTTTCTCTACCTTGTTCTTTCCTTATCAATTTAAATAATTCAGTGCCTAAACCATAGTAGATGAGGTTCTACAATACTGGATTGCCATGTGTTAGATCCAGTTAGAGGTTTGGTGTCTCATTTGTCTGCCAACTACTTCAGTTTAACTGACTGGGCTTAGCTATAATTTTTGTAATCAATAAATCATCAGACATTTGTTATACCACACCTGTGCAATGTGCTAGGTGCTGCTAAAAAGTGAGACAGTTTCTGCTCTCAAGGGACTCACATTTTATTAAGCAAGAATTCTTAACTAGGATTGGTGGACTTCAAAAAATGGTTAACTGAGTTTCAGTCTAATTTGTTTCCTTTGCAGCTTTATGTACTTTATTTTGTGCATTTGGAAACATGATATATGCTTCACCAGACTGCCAAAGGGGTCCCTGACACAAAAAAGGTTATGAACCCTATATTAGGGTGATACAACATCTTCACAGATAAATAAATAACAGATATATACAAATAAGTTCAAAGAAAAAGGGAAGAAAGGTTATTGCATAATGAAATAAGATACAATGTTTAACTTTAAAATATATCTAGCCATGAGTTGGTACATAGAAATGGCCAATTGTCGTTAGACAAATCAAGACTGTGTTAGTGCTCTGTGTTTCTTATTTCTTGATTTTGTACAAGTCTTTTTGAATTCCATTTACTTTGACATTTTAAAGTCCAGACAGATACTTCTCCACAAAATGCTTTCTCATATGCCTTGAAATGTCTTTACTCTGTCAATCCTGCTTTTTTTCACCAAGTTTTAAGGACTACAGTATTCACAGCATTTTTCCTTCTGCTGTATGCATTACACATAGGCTATAAACATTGGCACTGATCCTAACTTTGATTTTTTAAACAAAATCAAAGACTCTGGGTCTAAAGAAATACATATATATTTCCTTTCAATACAAGGTTTCCTGCTCCAGTTTAATATTTGTTATTTTATTTCCCCAAGCTCTTCAAACAAACTTAAAGGCAAGAAAATTATTGTAATCTCACTGTGTCTTTAAGTACAACATACAAATATGGCATGCATGACAAATCTTAAGATTCACAACCAAAATATATCATTCTTTTCCAGCTGGGATTCAATGTTCTTAGATCTAAAGCAGTTAGGGAATCCAGAGACCCTCTAATTCTAAGTCCCTTATTTTACAATGGAGGAATAGAGGCCCAAGGAGACTAACTTGTACTCAAACTGGTTGTAAATTATACAGGCATTATTTGAAAACAGGTCTTTATAACAAAACAAGTGTTATTTCCACTTTCCACATATAATATAAAGCCAAAAATAAAACCTTTAAAACTATAAGAAATGGGGATAATAACAAGAAGGAAGTATACTCACCTTACCTATCAGTATCTGGTCCTTCAACCCCTTCAGCAATACAGAATCAAAGGAAAGGGAATAAAGGGGGGGGGGAAGATTTAATTATAAGGAGAATTTATTTAAATTCCCTTGAATATCAACTTATTTAGTGTGTTCTACACTTATTTTCTTCTTGTGATAATAATATGTATTAAGTAAACCATACCAATTTTTAGTAGGACAAATCTAAGAGAGTTTGCTGAGACTCATCAAGTTTAAGTGATGTTTTAGTGGTAGGATTTGAAATGAGGTCTTCCTGTATTTAATTTCATATATTCATTTATTCATTCAGATGCATTCATTCATTTAGAAAGTTCCTTATAACACTGATTTTTGTGGGGAAAAAATGTTAATCAGTGATTTTAAATAGTTTTTTTTATGTTGTGTTTTTTTCCATTCTTTTTGCTTAAACTATATGTTCTTCCCATCCCAACAACAGTTGTTTTGATCTTCTCTCTGTGACATAGCTGTATGTAATGTTAACTGTTTAAAACCAGAGATTAGATTGTTTAGTATAACATGTGTATTTTGAATTATATAAACATTGGAGGAAGAAGGAGAGACAGGGCCCCTCTGTGTACAAATTTCAGCTTGTTAGTTGTATGACTGCTTAAAATGTTAAATACTGCTTAAAATGTTAATTTATATCAGGGCTCTTGAGGCACTTAAAAAAATCACTGAAGAAATAACTTAAAGGAATTAATGGTAATTGATAAATTTGCAGGTTTCTGTCAGCTTGTAATCTTAGAGGAAATTCATTAAACTCAAACTCAAATTGTCATTAAGTTGTATCTGGCTCCTCATTATTCCATTTGGAGTTTTCTGGGCAGAGATATTAGAGTGGTTTTCCATTTCCTTTTTCAGTTCATTTTATAGATGAGGAACTGAGTTGAACAGGGTTAAGTGTCTTGCCCATAGTTACACAGACATTTAGTGTCTAAGATTGTCTTTGAACTCAGGTCTTCCTGATTCCGGGCTTCAGTACTTGATCATCTTCAACACCTTAGCTGCCCTTTCAAAGCATGATTAAATATAAATTTTATTGTTTATATTTGAAGACAATTTGAAGAAAATGGGAAGTGAAAAAAGTAATGCAAAGAATAAATTTGATCTGCTATATGTTAATTTGTACTGGGAGATGAGCCAGCCAGGTTGTTGCCTTGACTTTATTATTACTCCTGCTTCTTTTACCTCTTACTATTACACATTTATTAGAATCAGGTAGGAGGCTCTCCTTTGCTTTGTATTCTCCTGTTCTCCCTTTGATGGTTGCCTACTCACTCCTGTTAATGGTAATTTGATAACTTTCATGCATTTAAAATAGCATAAAATGACATTCATAAGACTTCCCTCTCCCATCCTTAGTGTAAATTAAAAGAATGAATTACACTTTGGGTTTTAGTAATGTGACTTATAGGGTAGGAAAAATAGTGCCTTCAGCAGCATTTCATTTTTGATTGAGTGAGTTTGCAAGTTCAAACATTAGGATGGTAATAACTAAGCTTGAAACTACAAGTGAAAATTTATTAAATTTCAGTAGTCCTGTTATACTGGCAAAATTCCCTATTGCTTAGTGTATCTTTTTACTGAGGCCTTTAAACACGGAGATACTTATTTTTTTTTTATCTTTATCCTGGGAAGTACCGTGTGAAGAGCCAAATTTTATGGGGAACTCGTTTAAAATACGGTTGTCTTGAAAAGAGAATGTGTCACAGAGTAGGTTATGGGTTGCTTGTAAACCAGTTTATAGCAACTTCTGTACATATATATATATATATATATATATATATTCCCCAAGCACACGGATGAGCCAAACCATGCAGAATTCCTTCTGAAAACATATGATAGGCACAATTTATTGAGGGTTCTCAGGTTCGGGACATATGGAGCATTTGGAGAGTGAGGACCACAGCACAGATTAGATTGAGAACCCTGGGTAGGTGCTACTGTCTTTAAAAAGGAGTATTGGCTGTTAGTGCAATCACAAGCTGTAGAATAAATGGCATAGTTTTGGCCAAGGTGGACGCCCAGACCTGTGATTTTATTAACATGGGGAATTCCCAAAGTGAAACCGCATCTTCCAGTGCAGACCAGCATCCGTCATGCCATGCTTGATCACAGAGCGCCCGGGCTACTGGGAAGGTCTAAGAGATGATCAAGGGTCACCGAGCCTCTATGTGTCAGAGGCAAGAGCGAAAGCCGGGAGTGAGGTCCCAAGAGGCCTCTCCTTATCCGCCAAGCCTGAGGAAGTTGGCTTTAGAAAAGAAAGGAACTCAGAGGTCATCAAGTTGAAATCCGACTTCTACAGGTAAGAAGTTGATTGCTCAAGGTGATCGCAGAGCTAGCATTCGAATCCAGCCCCACTTTTTTTTTTTACAGGTGAACATATTCTGAATCGCCGGTTATTTTATATGTAAAAAAGGATCAAATTTCGATAGAGTTTAGTGCTAGTGGACACGGGGGATGCCGGGGGCCTCGGTGGTGCCCAAGCCTAGGGAGCTGCGGGACACACTGAGGAGAAGCCGGGGTCCGGCTCCTCCTCTGCGAGCCCCGCATGGTTTCGGTCCCAGGTGGGGCGGCAGGGAAGCGGTCTTGCGGGCGGGACCCCGGCACCCAAGCCACCCGCGGAGGAAGAACCAAAGCCTAAGGACAGGGTTGGCATAAATAAATAAAATGAAAATACCCGCCCCCTCCCCACGACCAAAAAACTTGTGCTGGGTCAAATTGCTCCCATGTGTTCTGCTCGGCTGCTCCCCAGAGGCAGCCAGAGCCGGGGTGGGGTGGGAGAGGAGAGCCGACCCCTCCCTCCCGTTCCTGGGGGAGCTGCACTGGGGGGCCGGAGGGGACGCAGCTCCACCAGCGCGGGGGGAAGGGCCGGGCGCGGGGCGCTGCCGAGAGACACCGGGGCGGGAGCCGCGGCCGGAGGAAGGTGCCTCGGGGAACGCGCCGGGGCGGGGCCTGGCGCTGCCAATGAGGCCCGGCCGCTGGCCCCGCTGGGCGGGGAGAGCCGGCGCGGGGCCGCCGCCTGGCAGTAGCAGCCCCGGGAGCGGCCGGAGGAGGCGGCGCGGGAGGAGCGGCGGCCCCGGCGGCGGGGCAGGGGAGGCGAGCTGCGGCCGGGCGCTGCGGGCCGGCCGGGAGAGGCAGCGGCCGGGAGGGCCGGCGGCCGGGAGGGGCAGCGGCCGCGAGGGGCAGCGGCCGGGAGGGCCGGCGGCCGCGAGGGGCAGCGGCCGGGAGGGCCGGCGGCCGCGAGGGCCAGCCCCGGAGGGCCAGCCCCGGAGGGCCGGACACTTCCCCGGCGGCAGGTAACTCGGCGCGGCCCGGGGCGCCCGGCTGCGGGGGGCTGCTCTCATTGCAATTCTCGGGGCGCGCCGGGCGGGCTGGAAGCGAGGAGGCGCGTGGGAAAGTTTCCCCCGCCGCCCGGACACCCCCGCGCCCGGCCGCCCGGGCATGGGCTGGGGCAGGTCGGGCGCCCCGCGGGGCCTCGGGTCTCTGCGGCCAGTCCGCCCGGGTCCCTTCCTCCATCCCCGGCCCCGCCCCGGCCCGGCCCGGCCCGCTCCGGGGCCCGCGGGCATGCCCCAGGGCTGTAGGAGTTGGGGGGCTCTCCTGGCGCACCTGGCCCGCCTCCCGCTGGGATCCCCGCTGTGGGGCCCCCGGGCTTGGCAAGGGCTGGCACCTGAGGCGGGGGAGAGGGGGTACCTGGCACCGCTAGACTGGGGGCGGGAAGGCGCCGGCGGGGGGGGGGGGGTCGCGCCGGCTGCGAAGTCTGCAACTTTGTAACGCCCCCTCCCCCTCCCCTTGCCTTTTGTACGGTGTCGGACAGGATGGTTTGTTGGATACTGTATCCAGAAGGAGTCCGCTTCCTGCCCTCTGGGAAGTGCGTTGCTTTTCTTCATTTAACGTCGGTGTAAATCATCTCTTGGGCAGATGAAGGGTTTTGACCTCGGGGTTTCCCAGGGGTGGGACATTGCAAAAATTTAAGCCTAGAAAGGAAACCCCAAGTGCTGGGTGCTCTGTTTGTAGCTCAAAAACGTCTCTTTAACTGTCTTTCAAAGTTTACTTGTTTTATTGAGCTAGCTCCTGCCCGGAAATGTGGTGATTGATCGCCGAGTTAGAAGAACCACTTGGGGTGGCCAGAACCTGCTGTGACCCGAACTATAGGCATCTCCTCCGCACTCTCACCCTTGTGGATACTTAGGGGTATAAGTGGTTCACCTGGAATGATGTCATTAGAGGTTATCCGTAAACTCCAGTTTTCTTTAACCTGAGAGCAGAAAATAGGTCCTTAGGCAGTGTACTTTTTAATCCTGAACTTGACTGACAGAAGCCCCCGCATCACCTTTAGCTGAAAACTGGAGGACGGAGCAGTGAATGAGTTTTGCTCGGCATATACCCCAGACTCCCCTGCTGAAAGGAGGAACCTAATTCATAATCTTTGAAGAAAGGATTTAGGCTTTGGTTCTTGTCTCTCAATAAGGCTCGTGTATTTTTTTTTCTCCCGGGGGGCTAGTGGGGGAGGAAGGTACCCTAGAAAAGAGGGACGTTTGTGTCTTGACTTTTTTTTTTCCCTGAATCATCCTCATGTTTGCCAGGGTGGCACTGTAACTCTCAAGGGGGGAGGGGCGCATAGACTAGTTACAGAGGCAGGAGTAAGTAAAGGCTTCCCCATCTGGCAGAGCAGTATCAGCCCAGCTACTGGAAAAGTCTGGAGACGTTTGGCCTTTAACAGCTGCCTTTTTTTTTTTTTTTTTTGCTGGGAATGAAAGAATTTATGAGTGGCGGAGAGGTGTTCATTATAGTATTTCGAATGTTTTACTCATCCAAGCTTATTTACTGGACCTTGCAAGGAGATTACACCAAGTATGTTGATTTCTATGCAGAGCTGCTGTGTGAGCCAGAATGCTTGGTGGGTGTTAGCCAGAGTGCTTTGTAAATATATCCTGATGGTTTTAAAATTAAAAGTATTCAGAAGTAAAGGAAATAAATATGGTATCTGACATCCTTCAGTGTTTCCGTCCAGTGTTGGTCCAGTTACTCACCTGCCAAGTGATCCCATTCCAGGGTTTCCTGACTCCTGAGATTTGACAATAAAGGATGGGAAATAGTGTCACTGGCTTTTAGGGGAGTCAGGAAAGTCCAGAAATAAATTTGAGTTTCTCTTTAAGTGACCTGGCCTTGCAGATGTGTTGCAACAAACTTAATTTTACCAGCAATTAGAAGTGGTAGATTTCCTGCCTTCTTTGGTTTGGTTAAGCCCTAGAATGTCCACATTATTATTTCTGTCCATTGTACAGCACAAACATAATTTTTTTCATAGCCAGCTTTGCTCAGCTTCCCATAACAGCCTGTAGGGAAAGAACGTTTTGTTGGTCTAACCATTTATTTCTTTGGTGCCATTGCAGCTTTGTGATACTAGTGATCTGAGAGCATAATTTTAAAGGATAGTAAAGTAATCTTGATTAAATTGTTTGTTTTTGTGCTACATCATCTTCTGAGTAAAGTGTTACTGATTAATACTTCATCTCCCTGGGAAGCACTAAAACTTGCATCCCTGTAAAGAGAGAGTATAATTATGCCTGATGGCAGAGCCAGAGGTTAACATTATGTCAGTATTTCCATTGTACATTTCTGATTCAATTGTTAAGGTTTTGTCTGGGTTACAAATGGACTTTGAAAGTCTTAAGAGATTAACTTTTTTTTTTTTTTAACACTTTTCCAAAGTACATTTAATTGAGAACTTTATAAAGGGGCTAAATTTGTGAATGCAATAGCTAGCCAAAGACTTTTTGTTTGTTTTCTAATTTGGTGAGTAGTACTAGTTGTGTTTCCAGATATTATATTTTTCTCTTGTAAAACTAGTAAAAAGCAGCTCCTTTCCCATGCTTTCTTTTTTGTTAATTAAAAAAGTTACCAGAACTAGATGCATGACCTTGGAGAAAAGTCAGTTAACCTCTCTCTGGCCCTTTGTTGATGATGATGTTCAGGAAATTATATTGGTTTTGAAATCATGATATGGATTCAAATCTTAGGGATGTCACCATGCCTTAGTTTCCTCATCTGTAAAAAAGAAGGGATTGAGGTTATATGATCTCTGAGGTTTCTTAAAGTCCTGTTTTCTTTTTAAAAATTTTTTTTGTTATTTTTTGCAAGTCAGTGGGGTTAAATGACTTGCCCAGGGTCACATAGCTAGGTAATTAAGTGTCTGAAACTGGATTTGAACTCAGGTCCTCCTGGGTCGGTGCTCTCTATCCACTGTGCCACCTAGTTGCCTCCTCTGTGATTTCTTAAGTGCCATTCTAGTCCCAAAATTCTTTTAGAAGAAAAATGAAAGCTGTATTTTCTATTCTTAGTCTCATCTTTTAGCATCTATTGAAAATATGCATTTATTAAGTGCCTAGTGTTTTTCCAGGTCTAAACTCTGGGATTACAAAGAATGAAGTGATCCATCTTCCAAAAAAAGCTGTGTGAGCTTCAGTTTCTATTTCTATAAAATATGGATAGTAACTCAACTCATGGTGTAGTTTTGTGAAAAGGGTTTTGGAAAAGGTCAAGGGCTATATAAAATGAACTGTAATTATAATGGAACTTGAGATTTGGAGTCATCATCAGGATTCTGAGCCAGACTTTGCCACTAATTATGTCTTTACAGGCACCTTAATCTCTAATTTTTCAATGCCTCAGTTTCTTTATCTGTAAAATGTGGTTAAAAGGTTGACCACTACACTAGACTAGGGAAAGTACCTTCCAGATCTTTGATCTGAATTGTATATTGTTGCAGTGAAAGTGGCAGGCAGACTAAGACTAATCTATGGCAGTTTCCCATAGCATATTTTTATTTGCATTTGGACTGGTTTTCTTAAGAGAACCAGTGTTAACAGCTGTGCTTCATCAGGAATTAAAAACCAGAGCAAAATTTAAGAAAAACTTTTTCTCAAAAGGAGTTTTACAAATCGACTTTCTGAGTACATACCCTAAAGACATCTGTCTAGTAATTATATATTTGACAATCAACTTCTTTCCTTCCCACTTCCCTTCCTTTTCTTCTTTCCTCCCTCCCTTCCTTCCTCCTTCCCTCCCTTCCTCCCTCCCTCCCTTCCTTTTTTTTTAGGTTTTTGAAAGGCAAATGGGGTTAAGTGGCTTGCCCAAGGCCACACAGCTAGGTAATCATTAAGTGTCTGAGACCGGATTTGAACCCAGGTACTCCTGACTCCAGGGCTGGTGCTTTATCCACTACGCCACCTTTTCTTTCTCTTTCTCTCTCTCAATCTCTCTCTCTCTCTCTCTCTCTCTCTCTCTCTCTCTCTCCTCCCTCCCTCCCTCCCTCCCTCCCTCCCTCCCTCCTCCCTTCCTTTCCTTTCATCTTTTTTAACCTGGAAGCATTCCTAAAACAATTGCTTCTTTAATCCCACACCTCTTTTTAAAAAAAATCCTCTCTGTCCCCCCCCCCCCCTTTTGCTTTTCATTTTGGTACCTTTGAGTCTAATTGTAAAAAAATCAGGATGAATATCCTATTTCTGTACTAACTTTCCTGTGTGTTGCCATACTGATGTCTGGTTAAGTGTGCTACTGGAGCCCTGGCCTTGTTAAATCTTTCTTTTGTTCCTTTGGACTAATGATAGAGAAATGACAAGTGGATGGTGACCCATTTTCCCCTAGCTTGCCATCCCCAAATGATTTTGCTGCATTCTACTAGCCTATTTATGAACTTTAAGGGACCTTAAATGTGTTTTAATACTATACTCATCTTGAAAAGCTTATAGATTCTTTAAAAAGTCTTAAGAGGAAGTTATATGCTAAACTTCAGACCTACTTAGGTTTGAACACAGACCTCTTAAGAGAATTTCTTATTTATAAATTTTAAATTTTCATATGAAATCTTGTTTTAAAATGAAGATATAGTACTTTGTTTCTTTCTTAAAGGATATGATTTCTCTCTCATCACACTCAATTTGGATCAGTGTACAACATGGAAACAAAAGTAAAGACTGACAAATTGGTTTCTTTGGGGGGGAGGGAAGTAAAATGGGGGAAATTGTGAAACTCAAATAAAATCTTTAATAAAAAAATAAAATGAAGATAGTGTTACATACTTACTTTGGCTGCTGAAACTTTGACTAGTTGGAAATCAAAGTAGCTCCCAATAAACCTGAAAGTTTTCTCATTTTGTAGTGTTGGGGTAAAACTGAATATGTAATATAGAATGTTTTTAAAAAATGATTCAGGACCTTATGAAGCTTGTTATGATTGAAAGAATATTAAGATTGAGCCCTTCCCAGGGCCGTTAAGTGGTGCAGTAAGTAGATAGACCACCAGCCCTGGAGTCAGGAGTACCTGAGTTCAAATTCAGACTCTTACACGTAATAATTACCGTGGCCTTGGACAGGGTACTTAACCCCATTGCCTGGAAAAAAAATTGAGCCCTTTTGAAGGCTCTGATGAATAATGTTTATGACCTCTGGGCAAGTCAGTTAACCTCAATTTGCCCTCCCCCCCTCCATTTTCTTATCTGTAAAATGGGGCTAGTAACACTTGCATTATTAAATAGGGCCATTGAAGAAAGTGCTTTGTAAAACTCCCAGATTTGTAGAAAAAGCAATAAATTTGAAACCATTGGTTGTGGCATTTGATAACTGTGTAACCTTTGGTAAATCATTAACTTCATTGAATCTTAGGATCATGGATTTAAAGCTAGAAGGAGCTAAAAGACTATTTAGTTCGGTGCTTTTTATATTAACTATTTCTTGTATCCTTCAACAAATAAAGACTTAAGCCTTACCTTGTTTTTTAGGTTAAATTTTATTTTTTCTGTTAACAAAGAATTTATTTTCTATCTCACCCCCTTCCCTCACTGGAAAAAAAAGGAAAGGCAAATCCCTTGTGTCAGACAAAATGTTAAAAATATTTGTCTTATTCTCATTTTAGTGCATTATCAATCTTTGAGGAGATTTTTGGGTCAACTACTCAGTGGATAAAATTATAGGTTTGGAATCAAAATGAGGACCTGATTTCAGATTTAATCTCATACACTTAGTAGCCATATGATCCTGGATAAGTCTTTTAATCTGTTTTCCTCAGTAAAATGGGAATAATATTGTAACAGCATGTATCTCCCAGTCTTGTTGTGAGTATCAGATGAAATATTTGGAAAAATGCTTAACATGGTGCCACTGCCTGGCTCATATATAAATGCTTATTTCCTTTTACTTTGAGAAGGATGGTATACAATTTTTTTTTTTATGGTGCTGTTGTATAAATTACTCTCCTGGTTCTGTTTACTTTACTTGAAGCAGTACATACAGGTCTTAATACTTTTCTCAGGAACTGTTTCTTTCATCATTTCTCATGGCACAATGATATTCCATTACATTCATAACTCATAATTTGTTCCTCCCCAGCCCATTTGGTGAGTACTCCCTCAGATTCCACTTCTCTGCCACCATAAACAGACATTATATCTTTGATGTAGAAGAGCTGGAAGAGACTTTAGAAGCCATAGATCCCATAACCTTTTTTTTTAATAGATAAGAAAATTAAAGCCAAGTAGGTTAGTGCTTACTTAGCATTTAATAAATGTTTATTGAATTCAAATGACTTGCCCAAAGTTACACATAGTAAATTGCAGGGTTGACATTTGAACTTGGGTCCTTTAAGTTTAGAGCCATTGCTCTTTCCACTGTACATGATACCTCCATTGGCCTCCTTTCTTCCTCTACTTAAAAAAAAAAAAGAAAATTGGTCAATAAGACTTCTAAGATTATTTTCAGCCCTACATCAATGATCTTATGCTGTTCAAAGTGCTGTAGACATGGCATTGTTATTATTAGGATGCTAGAGAGGACAAATTAGAGTAGTATTATTCTTCATTTTGGATAGAGTACCAGACCCAGAGTCAAAAAGACCTGAGTTCAAAATCCAGCGTCAGACACTAGTTATATGACCTTGGCTAAATCACTTCACCTTGTTTACCTTGCTTCTTCTTCTGTAAAGTGGGCTGGAGAAGGAAACGGCAAACCACTCCAGTATCTTTGCCAAGAAAACCCCAAATGGATTCACAAAGAATTGGGCACAACTGAACAACAAAAAGTCAGTATCTAAGCAACAGGTATCCCCTTTTATTGGAGTTTGACAGGAAGGGTTAGTCATGACTGAAATGACTGAAAAACAAAATTCTTCATTCAGACTTTTATAAAGTGTTGGAGTTATAAAGGATTTGCACAGAGATTTAAGTGATGGGAGTTGTCTGTCATGGATTTGTGAGTATGGGTTGATATTCTAGGGTAGGATTTTGCCTCCTTTGTTGAGAGTTGGTCTGGGGTGGAGTGACCCTTGCCCCCCCCCACTTCTCTACCCCAATATTGGTGAATATTGGAATATGGTGAATATTTCCACATATTTTGACAATTAATATGGGAGAAATGTGTGCAGGTGTAGCTGGATAAAGTTATCTTCAACCACAATTCCTAACCTGATTCAGCATGCCTCATTACCCCCCTCCCCCCAATCTGTTAAAGAACTATGAGTAATGGGGTTAGAGATCATATTCTTAACCCTGAACCAAGAATTATAGAGCTGGATGGGATCTCAGAGAAGTTGGAACTCCACTTTTCAGACCCCCATGACAAGACCTTGTTCCAATGTACTTGTTCCAAAACTAAATTTTTTTGAGCCCAACCCTCTCATTTAAAACTAAAGAAATGAGATCCAGGAAGATGAAATGACCTTTCAAATTTAGGAAGCTAGATAAATTCAGAAATTAGGAATAGAATACAGTTTTCTAGTAGACTCAGTCTATCCCTTATACTATGATACTGTTGGTTTTTTTTAACTTTTTTTCTTCTTCTAGATTATCTTTCCCTCTCTTACCAAAGCTCCAGAATAATCAGTAGTTAGCTGTACTAAAAAGTTTGGCTTATGCTTCCTAATTTATTTATTTATTCTTTCAATTAACAAGCATTTTCTTTTCCTTTCATTCTACCTCTCAACTTAAAAGAAAAACATAAAAATAAAATTATTACATAACCAAGCAAGAAAAATCCATTCCCATGTTGTCCACATCTGAAAATGAATGTCTCATTCTCCATCTTGAACCTCTTTCTTCTCTGTCAGGAGGGGAGTAGCATTGGACCTTTGGAATCCTGTTTGTTTAGTTCATTAATCGAATTTCATGAGTCTTTCAAAGTTGGTTGTATTGACAGTGTTATTATTGTATACATTGTCCTCTCTTCATTCTGCTTCAGATCATAGAAATCTTCCTAGGTTTTTCTAAATTGATCTTGTTTTTTCTCGGTACGATTGTTTTTCATTATATTCACATACCATAATTTGTTCAACCTTATCCCATCTGATGGATACTCTCTTAGCTTTTGGTTCTTTACTTCTACATACAGACCTTTTAGAAATATTTTTGTACATATGAATCCATTTCCTCTTTGAGTTCTTTCTTTTTGGGGGGCGGGGCTTTGCGAGGCAGTAGGTTTGAGTGACTTGCTCAAAGTTACACAGCTAGGTAATTATTAAATGTCTGAAGCTGGATTTGAACTCGGTTCTTCCTGAATCCAGGGCCGGTGCTTTATCCACTGCACCACCTAGCTACCCCTCAAATAGGTTTTTAAAAATGGCTGGACCAGTTCCTAGGTCCACCAACAGTCAGTTACAGTGTGCTTGTTCTTTTCACAGCCCCTTCAATTGTCATTTTCCTTTTTTGATATTTTTGTCAATCTGCTGGATACAGGATTGGAACCTCAGAGTTGCTTCAGTTTTCTTTAAATTATTAGTGATTTAGAGCATTTTTTTCATATGACTGGAGATACCTTGGATATCTTGTTGAGGTATCTGCCAGTTGAGAACTGACTATTCTTAGTGACTTTTCCCTTTACTATGGTGTTCATTTTAGGGAAATGAAGTTTATTTGAAATGACTTTGTTTATATGAAGTCCTTTGGGTTGAAATTTAATTCTTTTATTTTCTTATTGAAATGTTTAACATGAATTGAAAATTTACATTAGCCTAGAATAGAGTTTGACTTTCAGTTCAGCTAGTCTAAAGGCTTATTAAACAGGAAGTCCGGAAGTAATTTTAAAAACAATTCTTTCATTTATCTTGTTGGAGTCTACTGATTAGCAGCTGATCAGCAACAAAGAAACCTCTTGGATATAATAGCATTAGATTAGGTTAAAACAATTTGTGCTATATGTGCAGGCAGAGGCTGTTACAGGACCACTTTACTAGTAGTTGGGCAGTTAGGTGATTCACTGGATAGAGAGTCCTATAGTCAGAAGGATCTGCATTCAAGTGTAACCTCAATCACTTGACGCTATCTGAATGACCCTGGACAAGTCACTTAACCTTGATTGCCACTTATCCAAGACCATCTCCAAACACTGAACCCATGTCTCTAGAGGAGAAAGGAGGCTGTTTACTTATTATAGCATCCCTCGCTCAAATTCACTTGCTTGTTATGACATCACCTTTCTGTCATGATTTTCTTTGAGAAGGAAGGACAAACATCACCATTAACTTCTTTTCTATTTTTTTTTTTGCAAGGTAGCAGGGTTAAGTAACTTGCTCAAGGTCACACAGCTAGGTAATTATTAAGTGTCTGGGTCACATTTGAACTCAGATCCTCCTGACTTATAGGTTAGTGCTCTCTATTCACTGTGCCATCTAGCTGCTGCACCATTAACTTCTAGTATTTTGAATTAATATTTTTTTTGGATTTCTCCCTCCTCCTCCCCAAAAATGACCTGTCAAGGGTTTAGTTCAGTTAGATACTAGGGGATAGTAAGACTGAATATAGAAAATTCAGTCTATACCCTTCAGATGGGGGATATTTCTGCCCCTTAAGTCATCTTTAAAAAATTTTCTTTTTTAAAAATTATGAACTTAACAAAAAGCATTGACCATTCAATGTACAAAGAACCAAAAAACCGAAAACTTAAGTTTTTAAAAATGTATATTTAATGTAGTAGTAACAAAACTGTTCTGTTAACCTTTCAACTTCCTTGTGATTCTTCTGTGACTTTAAAGAAATGTTTCATTGAAGACTCTTTTCTCCTTCCCTGCCCCCCTTATATGTAACACTACCAACACTCATCCCTCCTTTCCTCCCTTTCCAACTCTTGAAGCCTTCCTTTTTAAAATAAATCAGAAAAGTCCAACAAAGTAAATTGACACATCCATCCAGTTTTTGTATTGAAGGAGCCACTCATTCCTCTCCTGGGCAGAGGGGAGCTCTTGGAGCTAAATCCTTGAAGTAGGTTGTTGCTACACCCATGACTCTGCTTTTTTAGATTCATCACTGCAGGGAGCATCTGGTTCTGCATTTGTTCCCAGAATGCAAGGTGACAGCTAGCCTGGAGTGCTTTATAGTTTGGATTAGCACCATCAATTATTAATGTTTATTGAGCACCCACTGACTGTATTATACACTTGAAGAAAAGCTTGATGGAGATGAGCCAAGGGCATGGTTGCCTTTCCCTTGGGGGCAGACATTTGAGACCAACAAGAGGACAGTGATGCCAGCACACAGATGACAAGAGAAGTGGATGTATATATTTATGGAAGAAAAGTATTGTGGTACTTAGTTATTGGAAAGACTAGTACTATTTTTCCTTTGGTTGTGAATGGTTGGATGCTATAGTTGGGTAGCTCGGAGGTACCAGTCAGTTTCACTGTCATATCTCATGGTATAATTCATACTTAAATAAAAAGAAACATCATAACCAGTCTTAACCTCTAGTGAAAGAACACTGAACTTGGAATAAGGTAAAAACTAAAATTCTGCCTCTGACCCTGATATGGGCATGCCATTCAAATGAACAGAGCCTCAATTTTCTTATCTATAAAGTGGGGAAATGGTAATGGTTTGTAGTGTTTATTTCTTAGAAATTTTTTTGTTTTTGTTTTTTGGTTCAGACCTGTGACTTTATCATAGTAGGGAGTTCCAGGTAAAGAAAATTCTTTTACCAATGAGGGCCACCAATTGTCCTGCAGTTTTGTCTCATAATGTGGTCTGATGTTTCCGAGGGGCTCTTGAGACTTTTTCAGGGGGCTCTAAAAGTCAAAGCTATTTTCATAATAATCTTAAAATGTTTTAATTTTGTATATGTTATGTATTGATTGATTAGGACAGCTAGGTAACACAGTGGATAGAATGTTAAGCCTGTAATCAGGAAGATTCATCTTCTTGAGCTCAAATCCAGCCTCAGACACTTACTCAGTTTCCTCACCTATAAAATGTCTTTGCCAAGAAAACTCCAAATGGGGTCATAAAGTGTTGGTCACAAGAAACAAATGAATAACAACTAACAATATACATTGATGACAAAGGCTCTTTGTGGGTGGGGTCTCAGTTTTTTGAGTGTAAAGGAGTTCTGAAATCAAAAAACCTGTCTTAGTTTACCCTGGGACATAGAAATTTTAAGTGACTTGCACAGGAATCACAAAAATCTGTGTGTGTGTGTGTGTGTGTGTGTGTATGTATCAAAGATTAGATTTAAAGCCAGGTCATTTGGACTATAAGATTGACTTTTTCTACTCTATCTCATTTATGAGTCTTAAATTGAAATGTGAATCTAAAGTGATTTGTGAACTTTAAATTACCATATGAAGTACAGACATAGAACAAATTATTGGTTACTTTTCCTGGAGGAGGAACCCATTTTCAAAGTTGCTGCTGTGATAATCTTTTGTTTGATCTTAGTACTTGAAGAAGGCCATGACATTAGGGAGGTGATGCCTTGATAAGCAAGTAAATTGGATTTGAGTGAGGAAGTGCTATGCTAAATCACCAGCCTCACTTTCTCCTCTGGAGCCATCTGGGAGCCTGTTATGAATCAGTATGACTGGAGATGGCCCTGGATATGAGGCAGAGTTAAGTGACTTGCCCAAGGTCACAAAGTAAGAACTTCCCTGATTCCAGGGCTGGTGCTCTATTCATTGTACCACTTGACTTCCTATAGGTGCTCATAGGTGGGCACCAAATTTTAGATTACTTTAACATAATTCAGACAGTTGTAGATTATAATTCTTGCATTTTTAAAAACATTGACCGGTTTCTTAAATCTGTTCTTAAATTATCATAATAATTACTTCAACTAGAACCTCACCCTGGTGGCTTTTCTTTCTACTTTGTAGTATTTAATACTAGAACATTCAACATTAGACTCTCCTTTAACCACAAAACTTGGATTTACATGTTTCATTTTTGAATTTGGTGTAGAAGGAATGGAAGACATTAAGAACAGTAAATGCCTGGATCCCAAACATAGTCATTCTTGGTCCCCTGTTAACTGAGGAGTATTCTGAGATTATTTAAATAATTTTATTAATGAGTTGGATAAATATACATATGGCAAGCTTATCACATATAAGGAGGCACAAAACTAGGAGGATTTTCTAAATCAGTTGAGTCATGATTTAAAACAATTTTGAGAGACTAGAACATTGGACCAGTTCTGTTAAGATGGAGTTTAATTAGGAATAAATGTTAAGTTTTGCACCTGGATTCAAGCAGTATTCTTTGCAAGTACAAGTTTAGGAGGTGTGTGACAAGATGGCATTCCTTTAAGAAAAGATGGCATTTTATTTTATTTTATTGTGGACTGCAAGTTCATTATGAATGGAACATTGTGATCTAAAAGTCAAGAAAACTTATGTGATCTTGGGAAGGAACTGGATTAGAGGATGAGTGGTAGAAGATAATAGATTTAGAGCCAGAAGAGACTTCAGAGAACATCTAGTCTAGGGCTTTTCTTAATTGTAATTTTTTTTTAGGTTTTTTACAAGGCAGTGTGGTTAAGTGGCTTGCCCAAGGCCACACAGCTAGGTAATTATTAAGTGTCTGAGGCCACATTTGAACCCAGGGACTCCTGACTCCAGGGCCGGTGCTGTAGCCACTGCACCACCTAGTTGCCCCTTAACTGTTAATTTCAATAGCATTGATTTCCTTTGTAATCTGTATTTTATTTTATGCATTTATAAACATTATTTAGACAAGTCAGTAGGGACCTCAGAGGGGTCCTTGACACCAAAAAAAGTTGAAGCTGATTTAGTCCAGTACACTCATTTTACAGATGAAAAAACTGGAGACTAAGTAATGTGGATAGCAGGTCATAGCTGTAGAAAGTGGGGGAGGGGCAACTAGGTGGGCAGTGGATAAAGCACCGGCCCTGGAGTCAGGAGTGCCTGGGTTCAAATGTGGCCTCAGACACTTAATAATTACCTAGCTGTGTGGCCTTGGGCAAGCCACTTAACCCCATTTGCCTTACAAAAACCTAAAAAAAAAAAGTGGGAGTGATGATTGCTATATTTTGTTTTTAGGAAAAGAGGGATTAGACTTGTGTTTTTGGTTCCAGAAAGAAGTAAAATCAATGAGGAGATTTAGGACTGATTAAAAAAAATTCCTAATTATTAGAGCTGTTTAAAAACAGAAAAGCCTTTATTCATTCCTTTGTTCATGTAGAGGTTGTGGGGAATGGCAATTTAATAGGTATAATATATAAAAAAAGATTATTTTCTGTATAAATTTGGACTGCATGGCTTCTGAACTCCCAATACTAAAATTTTGTGGTGCCGATCTTGAAAAGAATAACAAACAAGTTGACTTGCTACAGGCTTATGCTGTTTTCTGTCATTTGAGGTCATCATCAGCTCTTTGGAAAATAACACTAGTTTTCTAAAACAGAATCTTTTGTAATAGTAATTGAACATTACAGTTTGTGAAGTAAGACAGTCTTCCTTTTCTGTATTAACTAGAATTTCTAAACGTGGCCCATATTTTTATAAAAATTGCTTTATTCCTCAAAAAAATCTACTAAATGATACCTCTCTCCCTAAAACTTCTTCAGCCCCAAGACAAAGTACATAAAAGAGGGAATACCTATTTGGTGCTTAATGTTAAGAGTCGACAATATGGTGGCAGTGGTATAAAAACATAAAAGGAAGGAATTAACTATTTATATAGTTCCCATGTGTCCCTAAGTACTTTTACAAATTTTATTTCAGTTGATCCTCACAACAACCCTGAAAGGTAGGTGTTCTCGTTTTATAATTGAGGAAGCAGAAGCAAAAAGGGTTAAGTGACTTGCTCAGGGACACACAACTAGTAAGCTGAGACCATATTTGAACTCTAGGTATGAGGATGAAATACAGTCCCTTCCCATCAGGAGCTTTCTATCTAGATGGGTAGACAAAAAGGCATGTGTAGTTTGAAAGGTAACAGCTGAAGGTTTCTTATATGGTTTTGTTCTGGGGCCTCTAGTCTTCTCCTGCTATCCTTCTTCTTAGATCTTCCCTTTTACTGATTATTTCCTATTTATCCTGTATGCATCTTTTGTTTGTACATATTTATTTTTTATTTTTATTTGTTTATTTAATTTTTGTTTACTTATTGTCTTCCCTATTAGATTACAAGTCCATTGATCTCAGCAGCTCCCATAGATTGAATACTGACTATTCTTAATTCTATCTATCCTGCCCCAACCTCCCTGCTGTCCTCCAATCTCATATCTCCAGCTGCCTTGAACTAAATATCCACTAGACATCTTAAATTCAGCATGTCCAACTTTCTATCTTAGAGGGTATCCCCATTTTCCTAGTCCCTTAGGCTCCCAATCTGGGAGTCATCTAGATTCCTTACTCTCACCCTCTCCATCCAGTCTGTTATCAAGCCCTGCCGATTTCACCTTTGCACCATCTCTCAGGTAGGTTCCCTTCTGACTCTGACACTGCTACTACTCTGTTGCAGGCCCTCATCATCTCTAAAACTATTGCTTTTGCATTAGTCTGCTGGCAGGTCTTCCTGCCTCACAGGATACTCTTCCATTCAGCCCTGAAGCAATTTTGACCATGTTCCCTCTCCTCTTAGAGGTTCCCAAAATAGCTTCCATAGGAAGCCTTCTCCAATCTCCTTAATTCTAGAGCCTTCCCTTTTATTGATTATTTCCTATTTATCCTATATGCATATTATTTGTGCACATGTTTTTTATTTTTATTTATTCTATTTTTGTTTGCTTATTGTCTCCCCCATTAGAATATAAGCTCATTGAAGTCAGGGGTTATCTTTTGCCTCTTTTTTTTTGTATTTCTAGTGCATAGAAATTTCAAATGGAATAATAAGATCTTAAATTTAGGTCTGGAATTATCCTTAGCTCTTAATTCCATCTGTAATTTTACATTTATTGCTCATTCATTTTTTCAGATGTGTCTAACTCTTTGTGAGCCCATTTGGGGTTTTCTTAGCAGAAATACTGAAATGATTTGCCTCATTTTTATAGATGAAGAAACAAACAAGGATTAAGTGACTTGCCCAGGGTCACACAGCTAATAAGTGACCGAGGCTAAATCTGAACTTGGGAACATGAGTATTTCTGATTCTCTAGACTTGGCAGTCTATCTACTTTTACAACTTAGCTATCCCAGCCTTTTACATAGGAGAAAAATAGGCCTACAGACCATGAAATAATCTACATGAGGTGTTGTAGGTAATAATGGAGAGTCAGAATTAGAATTCAGGTCCTCTAATTCCAGATCCTTTGTTCTATCCATTTTTCCCATTAGCTTTACGAAGAATATAAATTAAAATAAAACAGTAATCCTTGTGAGCCAGAGGAAGGGGGAAAGATTTATGGTTGAGGTGAAACTTGACCTTAATAAATAAATAACCATTGGATTCTTCCTTAAAAGGTAAGGTCCTCTACAGAGGGCAGGGACTGTTAATTTTTTGATTTTGAATCCTTAGGTGCTTAGTAGAGTCTCCTCTCTGTAGTAGGCACTTAAAATAAGTATTTGTTGAATTAAATCGACAGATTTGAGCTGAACTATGCTGTAACCCTAAAGAGATGATCATTCCCTTACAGCATAGTAGGGACAATGTATCTGCTCTAAATCCAACCCAGCTGGGTAGATTATTACTTAATTTCAATTATTTGCACCAATGCCTTTCCCTTCTTTGGGGTGAATAATTGAGGGTTGACAAGGATAGGGCATTAAAGAGGAAACAGATGTCCTAGGGTTTTACAGGATAGAAGACTGAAAATCAGGGTTCTTGATGAGTACAGTGACTTCGAGCTCTGATAAGAGATATTTTCACAGTCTTCCCCACCAAAAAAAAAAACCATTCCAAAAAAAAAGACTACTTAAAACAAAGTAAACCTAATTTTAATGAATTCTAAAAAAGCTGAACTCTAAATAATTGGAAAGCCAATAATGACTTCATATAAGGTAATAAAAACATAATAAAACCTCTCTACAGAGAATTGGGACCTCCTAGGACAGAGGTGAATACATTGTCAGAGATTTTGCTTAATTATTATTCCTTTGTCTGGAGGAAGATTTAATTTGGACTGGAATTTGGAAGCAGGGTATGATACTTAAGTAAAAACAAAAGATGTAAAACTTGGTTAAAAAAATTGCAAGGGTAAAATTTTTATGGGTGAGCTGCTGTTTGATTTTGCATATTCACATATCTTATTCACATTCTATACTTTATTATTTTTGTTAGGTTTTTTTTTTTTTTGCAAGGCAATGGGATCAAATGACTTGTTCAACATCACACAGCTAGGTAATTAGTAAGTGTCTGAGGCTGGATTTGAACTCAGGACCTCCTGACTTCAAGGCTGGTGCTCTATCCATTGTGCCACCTTGCTGCCCCAGATCCTATACTTTAGAGCCAGGAGTGTTTTGAAAGTTAAATTACAAGATGGGATATGGCATAACTTGTCTTGAATAAACTAGGTGCCACACTGGAAACTTTTAGCTGGAAAGTAGAATTTAGCACAAGGCCAGACCTATCATGAAACCTATCCAAGGAGGTTTTATTGAAGTCCAGACTTAAGTCATTTGACCTTTTTTCCCTTCTCTCTGGACAGAGGATAGTGTTATACTTCCAGTCAGATGACATGTTAGAAAACAGAAAATCTTTGATAAAGTTGTTTAGTTCTTTAATTTCAGTTATTGGTTTGTGATAAATTTAGATTTTAGGAGAGGATCTGGAAATGGTTAAGTAACACAAGGAGGGCCTTCAAAAAAACAGCGTTTGATGTTTTGGCTTGTGTGTTACTGTGAAGTCAACAATTTTTATGGCTTGGAGGTAGACACTGGGGAGTCTTGTTTTCTTAGAAGGTTTTGGAAACTTTTGCAATATATTTTTTTTTTCTGTTGCTTTGAGGCCCCAGAGGCCATATCGTTTCTTAAACATTCAACAACTTTGATAAGATTTAAATTGATCATTTCCCCCAATATGTATTTTCATTATTAGGTCAGATAAAGGTGATGGATTTGATTTAATAATTTAATTAGGAGGAGTTTTATGAGATTATATTTATACTTTTGCTTCAGGCATTTATCAATGGGAGTACTTGTGGTCTACAAAAGGGCTAGGCTATAGATTTGCACATGTATAGACCAAGTGAACATCCCATAAAGTAATTTGTAGAAGATGACAGCCTTAAAATATTTAGGATTGAAGGATCAAGACTCAGAACAAGAGCAATTTCTTGAAAGAAATAAAAGTTTATTGGTGGAGTTTTTGAATTTAAGAATTTTGAAATTAAGAATTTAATAATTCAACAAGAACATGAGTTTCAGAGAAGAGGAATTAGCTCAAAATGACTTTTCAATAGATTTTTTTTTTTTAGATTTTTTTCTTGACAAGGCAAATGGGGTTAAGTGGCTTGCCCAAGGCCACACAGCTGGGTAATTATTAAGTGTCTGAGACTGGAGTTGAACCCAGGTACTCCTGACTCCAGGGTCAGTGCTTTATCCACTGCACCACCTAGCCGCCCTCAATAGATTTTTAATATAGATTAGTAGTTCTATGAAATAAACATTCTCCAAAAGCTATATGAGAGTGAAACCTTTTCTTTCCTTCCTCACTTTTTTTTTCTTGGCATATATTTTACATGATTTGTAGTTTAGTGATCTATCACCAGTAGCTGTATCTTTCAAATGAAGTGATTGAGAATTAATTTTATTTGCACATTAAGAAGATACAAGTTGATTTATCCAGAGTGAAACTACAGCCAAAACAGTATTCTGAGTTGTTGGCTTAGTTTAATGAATGTATGTCCCTGTGTCTTAAATAAAAAGGATAGAAGCCATATGCCTTCACTATTGAACATACTAGGATAATAAATGTATATTCATTTTGGTTTTAGAGTTCTGTTTAGTTTTAAGGCAGAGGGATGAAGTTGGAATCTGAGTCAGTTTATTAGTCTATGAAAGGAATATTTGTTGAATTGAATTTTGAACAAATTAATTTTTAGTAGAAAGCCATTGTGAAAGATTGAATAGAGAGTTGGCTTTGGAGTAAGAGAGACTTATGTTCAAGTCTTGACCCTGATACATAGTATATATTGATGGGGAGGGAGTTTGTACCATTTCCTCACACAGAAGTCTCCTTCCTTTCAACAGAAAACCCAAATCAGTGGGAAAAGGAAAACCCACAGCAACATATATTCACCTTTATATTTTCTCCCCTTCTCTCCATAGGTCTTTATCAGAAATTTTTATACGTGTGTGTGTGTGTGTGTGTGTGTGTAAATGCAGATATACAGCCTAGATGTGGTAATTTTGTTTATATTTGTCTTAACAATATGACCCACCACAGTGAGGCTGATAATCCTCCTCAGAATATAAAGCATTTTGAGGGATTATAGAAGTTCCTTGCCAGGAGAGATTGGTTCATTCTTTGTACTTGTTCCTTGCCAGCCAGCTTCCCTCCACCCTTTCTTCTGATTTGTGTCACTGTCACTGGCAGGGAAGACCAAGGCTTTCCTGTATCATGTCAAAATGACGAACCAGATCACCAGTTCCAGGGTGACCAGAGGCAGCCCAGGAAGCTCTTCCTCCCCAGAGACCCCAAACAGTGACGAGCACATGTGATCAACCAGAACCAGAAGGACAATTCTGAGCAAGCTTGTGGGTCAGTTTAGAAATTAGGGAATTTGTCATGACACCACTGTTTTACATGCCACCTCTTTTCTCTTTCATTTCAGTAACAAGTGGCACAGACTACATAGAGCTGTTGAATTGAGTCATGTCTAATTCTTTGTGATCCCATTTGGAATTTTCTTGACAAAGATATTGGGATGGTTTGTCATTTTGTTCTCTGGGTTATTTTATAGATGAGGAAACTGAGGCAAACGGAGTTAAGTGACTTTCCTGGGATCACACATCTAGTAGATGTCTGAGGTCAAATTTGAACTGAGATCCTCTTAACTTCAGACATTCTTAATTCCTGCTAATTACATATACTAGCCCTTTTTATTTTTAAATGAGAAATAAAAATGTCTCAATAGATGGAGAATCCACCTCAGAATCTGGGAGACTTGAGTTCAAGTTTTGCTTCTGATACCTCCCAATATCTTAGACAACTTTTTTATTTGGGCAATCAAGGTTAAGTGACTTACCCAGGGTCATACAACTAGTGCCTGAGATTGGATTTGAACTTCTGAGCAGGTACTCCATCCACTGTGCCATCTAGCTAACCCTTATTTTCCTTTATGCTTAAAGAGGCCCTCTGACTTCTCCCAAATGAACAATTTGGATTTCCAGTCAAATTGGATAGAAAGGGATTTAGTTTATGAAGAGGACATCTATCATTTGTTAAAAAGTCATAGTTAACGCTTTACCACATAGAAGAATAGACACATGTTAGTGAATGGAAAAACAGAAGCATCCTGTGTTTGTCCTACTTCCCCTGTCCTGTTGTTCTACACAAGGGCAGGCTATCACAGGCAGGGTCCCAGTCCATTCTTGTTATGGGGAAAACCATTTAGTTAATCTGAATAAAAGGAATTAGAAACCCAGCTGTCCTGGGTTTATAGCTCCAGGAGGTGATTTTTGCTTTTAAACTTTGCCATGCATGTTTAATCAAATGAGATTAAAATTTTGAGTCCCATTTTTTTCAAATGATACTCATTTGAATGTCATCCCTTACTTGAGTTTGGGGTATTTTTCAAAGCTATTAAGCTTAATGTACTCAATTAATTTCTATTATTTCAGCAAAACTTTAATAGGATACTTAATGGGGATGGTTGAGTGCAAGGAGTAACTTTTTTTTTGAATAGTTACTGAGGAAGTGAAGGTGGCATATTAGCAGCAGTAAGCTATCACTAACAAAGCTTAAGGTGTCTGGCTTTTATGAAAATTAACCTTTGAAAGCATTCCATTTATTTAGTGAAAGTCTGAGAGCATCTGAGATTCTCCACCCTGTTCAGTCATTAGCATCTGGTCTCCTGGAGGGTGGTTTGGGGCAATAAACTTTTATTTCACTCTTCCTGGAGGGAGTTCCCAGTTTAGGCCAGTGACATAGTAGGAGATGTACTAACTTTCAGATCAAGGATAAAGATTATACTATACACTTGACAGCAGCTCTCAACAAGAGGCTGATTGGTGAGTACCAGACATCTCAGAACCCATTCTTGGGATGTTGCAGAGTGAGTGGGGTAAGCTTGGTGAGAATTTTTCTGAACCTCTTTTTTATCAGCCCAAATCAAGTCATTTCATGCACAGTCACTGTCCTTGAAATGCCAGACTAGAGTTTATTCATAAAAGGAAAAAAAAAATTATTAAAATAGTATTGTACTAGATTCTGTTGTACACTATGGGGTGGTGGGGGAGAAAGAATACACAAAGATCAAAGCAGACAAGCCTGTCTTCAAGGAGCTATTCCCTAGATGCCTCTGAAAAGTATTGATAGAGCAAATCTGTGCAAATGGCATTACCTCCCCTTCACATTTTCCTATCTCCCTCTCCCTGAAAAAGTAGTTTCTTTTTCCTTTTTTTTTTTTTTTTTTTGGCAAGGTAGTGGGGTTTCAGTGACTTGTTGAAGGTCACACAGTTATCGAGTATTCTGAGGCTGAATTTGAACTCAATAAAAGTAATTTCTAAAAACAAGCCCTGTGACATTAGTTCTAGTTCAATTAGAGAATTTAAGAAGGGAGCTTTGTCTTGCCTGACAAAAGCCAAGAATGCTTTTACTGGGAGGTATCTTACTAGAAAACTGAACAATGATATTCTCTGAGTTCTTGGAAAAGATGAATGTTTGATGATGACATTCTAAATACAGCAAAACTGTGTGAGTGTTTTTAGTCAGATTGAGATGGAAATGCCTCAGATTTCATTGGGCTTGTATATGTAGGATTAACTGTTTTCCTGGCTAAAACCCCCACAAGTCACCATTATATGAGGGGGAAAAAAACATGTGAAGCATGTTTGAGAAAAATCAGCTTGTTATTTTATTTCTCTTTAAAAATTAAGTGTGTGCAGAACTTTAGACTTTTGAAAATCTGATCTGAAAAATAATGTACAGAAACACTTTTTGGTGAAGATCTTAGAATTGTATATGAAGGGAGAAAAATTATGTGAAGCACTATGATGAGAAAATCATCTGAGTGTCATTTTATTTCTCTTCTTTAAAAACTAAGTTGTATAGAACTTTAGACTTTTGAAAGTGTGATCTGAAATTAGTGTACAGAAACATACCTTTTTATTTATTTACCTTTTTAGTG
Source organism: Macrotis lagotis (assembly GCF_037893015.1). Lineage (NCBI taxonomy): Eukaryota > Metazoa > Chordata > Mammalia > Peramelemorphia > Peramelidae > Macrotis > Macrotis lagotis. The sequence continues at coordinate 708,051,164 of NC_133658.1, read as the reverse complement.
AACACTTTAGAATTGTATTGTGCAAGTTCATATTATTCCCAGGATTGAAAATGAGTGCCCTATAAAATATTGATTGTGGTTTAATAATTTAGACTTTTTTATGAGATGGACCTTTTGTTCTTTATTTTTTTTCTTGTTGCTTGTCATCTTTGTCAAATTAGTATTCAAGGATCAATGAAATAATCTCAAACGTAGGTTTTCTCTTTAATCTTTTGCTAATAATATCCTTCCCCTTTCTTCTGAAGTTGTAGGAATTATCCTTGCTCTTCTCTTGCTACAAATGCTGTTTCAAGGTAACAGAAATTAAGGTTCTAGTAGGACCCTTTTTATTTCATAATTTACATCTATAGACTATAAATTTTGTCCATAAGCTGGGGAAGTAAATGACCAAAATTTAAATTATGTATTTTATTCTTTTTTAGAACTGCTTATTCATTATCATGACATTCTCTATATGTTGAAAGAATTGAAGGATTTGATAGGGTGTTTTGATCACTCTTGTAAGCAATTAATCTTCTTTCCCCCTTTAGTTATAATATATTGATAGTAAAATAATTTAGAGAAATCTTCTTTATTTTAGGGACTTGAGGGCAGAAAAAGAAATGACTAGAAATTTTAAAGAATTTTGATGTGTCTTGATTATAAAATTTTGCTAACTTTCAAAATTATCAATAAGCTGTTAATTTTAGTGGATTGTCACTTCCAAATATGCAATGAATTTTTCATAGTTGTTCATATGGCAATGTAATGTTAGTATTGTATATTATTTCCTTTATGAAGTCTAGAAAATTCTTAATGCCTATTATTTTGATAAATGATTTATGCAGTCTTGCCATGTTTTGATATCTATATGTAAAAGTGGTGTGTATATATATATATATAAAATATATATATAATTATTAAATAATTAAAAATCATAACTTAGAAACTTCAGTGATGTCATAATAAATTAATTGGAGGTATTGAATACTGATAGACTTTAAAATTTTTATTTTTTTCAGGTACCAAGCATTCATCAAAAAGAAATATAGAATTCTTATATTATGTGTTCAAATATGTAAATCTTATGTAATTCCTATTATTGCTTATATGAAGAAATGAATTTCTTATTCCACTTATAAGTTCATTGTCTCCCTCCTCAGAGACAATTTTTAATCTCTCTTCAGTTCTTTGCTCTTTTTTCAAAAATTTGGCTTTGAATTCCAGCTCTGTTGTTCCCTAATTGTGATCTTAGGCAAATTATTTCCCATTTCTTAGCCTTAATTTCATCATCATGAAATGGAAACAATAACACTCTAACAGCCTACCACAAAATCTTATACAAATGTGAACAATTAATAAACAAAAATCAAGTACTTCAATATCTTTGATGTTTGTCTAGATTGTTGCCTAGGATACTACTTTGGGAAAGGAAAAGAATAACCATTTATATAGTGTTTATTTTGTTCTGGGGGACTGTTTTAAGTGGGTTTGGCAAATTTCCTCTCATAGTGATGGGCAGTGAGCTGGCCCAGTGGGCAGAGGGCCAGAACTGGAGTCAGGAAGATTATCTTCTTGAGTTTAAATCTAGAGTCAGATATGTACTAGCTGTGTGAACTTGGGCAAGTCACTTAACCCTAATTACCTCAGTTTTTCCCCATGTAAAATCAGCAGGAAAAGGAAATGATAAGTCATTTTAGAATTTTTGCCAAGGAAATCCCAGGAGGAGTCATGAAGAGTTGGACACAGCTGAAATGATTAAACAACTCCAAAAATCTCATTTGATCCTCATTACAACCTTGCAAAGTAAGTGCTGTTAAAAATCACCATTTTATGGTTGAGGAAACTGAGGCAAGGAGAGGTTAAGTGACTCGTCCATGGTCACACAGCTCTTTAAGTTTCCGAGCCTTTCTTTATTTTGAATTCAAATTTTCCTGACTCTGGGACCAAATCTCTTAAACAGTGAACCACATAGCTTCCTGCTTTGGAAGATAAAAAAAAAAGTTTGAGGCCCAGTCTTCAAAGAACTTAACTTTTTTTAGGATCATAAGATTTTAGAGTTGGAAGAAATATTAGAGATAGTTAGGTCTAGGTCATGAGGAAACTGAATTAAACCGCATCTTGAAGGATAGGTAGAATTTGGATAGGTAAAGAGAAGGGAGAAAGGCTGTCTGGGTTAGGAAAAAGGTAGACATGTTTTAGGTGAGATCACTAAGTAATAGTCAATTATAATTAATGCCAGAGTTGGGCAGGTAAATCAAAAATCTTGCTAGTGGCTATACAACCCTACCTACCCTGCTTCCAACCCATCATCCTAGGAAGCAGCCTTCATTGAGATGTATCAAAGCAACTTCTCTGATGGTCCAGCAGGCCATCTACTGAAGACCCGACCCTGGCACTATCAAATGTCCTACTTTGGTAGTAAATGGGATTTTATCAGTGAAAATGTCATTAAAGACGATACATTATCATTTGCTTTGCCACTGTACCCTAAAGACCATGGAACCTTTCCATCTGACTTGCAGCTAAAACTTGCTTTATGTCTTGTCTTCCCCATTAGAACATGATCTCCCTAAGAGCGTGGACTGTTTTTTCTACTTTTTTTTTTCCCTCAAGGGCATATTTTGTCTCATATATACGTACAAAATAGATGGCCTTTTTTTTTTAGTCATTCATTCATACTCAGTAGATAAAAAGGGGTCTGAATTTTGAGTAGAGGAGTTTGTTGAAGTAGTTTAACTGAGCCACACTAAGGACCTGTGCTGTTCTGGTGACTGGGCAAGAAGAGGATGAAAAGATTGAGAGGGACTATTATTTTAATCGTATCTTACATACATACCTAAATATATATACACATATATGTGTATGTGTGTGTGTTAGGTGCTCAGTGAATACTTACTGATTGATTGGCATTTGCCCAGAGATGGGACTTGGACTCAAGTTTTCCTGAATTAAAGCCAGTGTCTCTAACTAATGGTCGCTATTTGCTAAACTATATATCAATTATGCACGTGAAATCATACAAAACATGCATCCATATTAACCATATTGCCAAAAATGCCAGAAAAAATGTGAGCAATTGTATTTCAGTTTGCTTTTAGAGTTTGTCAGTTCTCTGGAGGTGGATAGCAGTTTTTTTTTTTTTTTTTGGTTTGTTTTTTTCCATTCTGAACCCTTTGCAATTGTCTTGATCAGAGTTACTGAGTCTTTTGTAATTAATCATTATTACAATATTGCTGTCACTGTATACAGTGTTGTCCTGTTTCTGCTCCCCATTAAATAGTATGGATTTTTCATGTTTTTCCAAAACTATCCCTTTCATCATTTCTTTTTCTTTTCCTTTTTTAAAATAAATTCATTTATTTATTTTTCCAACTACATGCAAAATTAGTTTTCAGTAATCACTTTTGTAATGTTTCCAGTTTTATATTTTTCTTCCTTCCTCCCTTCTCTCTTCCCAACAGAGAGCAATCTAATATAGGTTATACATTTTTATCTGTAAACATTTCTATAGTAAACATGTTGTAAAAGAAGAATCAGAACAAAAAAAAAACACTCATTATTTCTTCAGGGTTTTATAAAGGCTGCATAGCACAGTAGTACTTCATCACAATCATATGCTATAACTTGTTCAACCATTCCCTAATTGTTAAACATCTCCATTTCTATTTCTTTGCTAACACTAAAAGAATTGCTATAAATATTTTTTCTACTTATAAGTCCTTTTCCTTTTTTCTTTGTTTCTGTGGGAAACAGGCTTAGTAGCGGAATTGCTGGATCAAAGGGTATGCACAATTTTATAGTTCTTGGGGATGGAGTTCCAAATGGTTCTCCAGAATGGATGGACTAGTTCACAACTCTACCAACAGTGCATTAATGTACTCTTTCCCCTCATCCCCTTTAGCAATTGTCATTTCTTTGTAGGTGTCTCACCTAAGTTCTATCTTTTACATGATGTGTTCTCAAAACCGCCCTCTGGCCTTCTGACTTTTGGTTGATATTCTTAGAATAGTGCTCAGTATACAGTAGTAGGCACTTAATTGCTTTTTGATCAGTTGATTGAACTCCTAAACCTCTTTCCTTCACTATGAAATTTTCAGTTATATGATCTTGTACTACTTGCTGTTTTTCCATTCATAGTTCTATAGATTATAAGCTTCTTGAGGGGGGAAGAAGCATGGTTGTTACCATTTCTAATTAATAATTACCTTCTGGAAAGTTGAATTGGTGTATTGTGTTTTTTCAAATCTGTTCTTTTTCCTCTGTAAAGTATACATAAGACTGCTTAAAAGAAATCTTATTTTAGAGTGAGTGCTATTGAACAACCAATAAATAAGCTCTTTTAAGATGAAAAAACTGTTGATAAGCAGCAAAGGCTTTTCAAAAACAAAGTATTTTATCCATAGTTGACAGTATCATAAAAAAACCAGGGAAGAATGAAAAGATTAAGAGTGTTAGCAAAAGTGTCTCTTAAAGAAAGCATTTATTTTGGAGGCTAAGTAGAATTTGAGAAAACCACAAAATAAGAAACTGACCATGTATAGGAAGAAAATCTTAAAAAAAACTTAAGTGACGCAGTCCTATGTTAAGCAGTTATACAACCCACCAGTTTAAGTAATAGTCCCTTACCACAAATGATTTAAACTTTTTTGATTAGGTAGGCAGATACTTAACTAGGCTTGTGGTTGCAGTGGCATGAAATATGCTTTTGGCTGTTTTCTTGGCATCTATTGCCATCATTCCTAGCTATCCAGGGGATGTGGTAGCATCTCTAAATGAAAGGATGTGCCCATTTCAGACCTACCCTATGGGAGTATTTCTTTTGCTTAACTATATATATATATATAATAAAGACTTGATTCTTTTTTTCCCCTTTTCCTTCAATGGAAAGTATTCAAGAGGGAAATAGAAATGGGTTATTAAAACTAATAAAATAAAAGATGATTCCTGGGATAAATAATATTGTGTGTGTGTATATATACAATATACACATATAGATTGTATCTATCTATCTATCTATCTATCTATCTATCTATCTATCTATCTATATTAAAATGCAGAGAAGAGAACAGAATGATGACCAGAAAGAAGCAAAGATCATTTGGACAGTTTGAATTTATTAATAAGTTTGCTTAAGAAAAACAAAATGATATAGACTAGAGAGCTACATTGTAAAATACAATTCACTTATCTCTCTCTCTCTCATAAAGGTTTTTGCAAGGCAAATGGGATTAAGTGCCTTGCCAAGGCCACACAGCTAGGTAATTAATAAGTGTCTGAGACCGGACTTGAACCCAGGTACTCCTGACTCCAGGGCTGGTGCTTTATCCACTATGCCACCTAGCCACCCCTACTTATTTTTCTTAATAGTTTTTGGTAATGTTCATTTTATTTGGTGTTTAAGTTCAGAATACAATTTATTAAAAGAGAAAAAACACGTAGTTGAAAAGAAATGTGAAATTTTGCTTTTTTTGTAGTATTCCAAACATAAATTCAGTTCTAGTTTAACAAATATTTTTTTGATTACTTGTTAGTTTCAAGACAAGTGTTGAATGAAACATAATATTTATGGGATGAGACCAATACTAATAATTTACATTATAGAATCCTTGAAGGTTTTATACAAAACTCTTTCCTCACCAAATTGGTGTCTTGAGGTAATATGCTTTGTGACATACCTAACTCACCAATACCTTGTGAATGGGGAGTAGTGCAAGTTATCAGCTGTTGTACTGACTAGGTGAAAGCAATTTAAGTTCTGGAAGGATGCTTGGGTTCTCTGTCTGCAAACAAGGTGTCTCCTTATGTATGTAGGCCAAGTGGAGAATTTCTCCAAAAGGGAATAGTTTGGGATGAACCCTTCCCATTTTCCTGAATGCTCACTCCTCTTTTAGCCTCTGTTTTACTGGTTTTTCATTCTTCAGTCTGAATCAATTTATACAAGTCTTCTCAGGTTTTTCTGAATCTGTCTTTTCATATCATTTACTTCTGTACATAATAATATTTTGTTACATTCATATGGCATAATTAATTCATCTATTCCCTACTATTTTAGTATTCTTCTCAGTTCTTTGATATGATAAAACAGTGCTGTTTTTAAGTATTTTTTATACCTAAAGAGTCTTATCTTCTGTCTTTGATTTCTTTGAGCCTGTTAGTGAAACTGGTGGGTGGTCAGAGGATTTGTATGGTTTTGTGGCTTTTTGTTTATAATTTCAGATTGCCTTCCAGAATGATTAGGTCATTTCCTGGCTCCACAAACAGTTTTGGCAATGTTGGTACAGTTAGTGTGCCTGTCTTCTTATATCCTTCCTGATAATTGTCCTAAATTTTTTCCTTTTTTGACCTTGTTGTCATTTAGATGGGTGTGAGGTATAGGCTCTTACCATTGTGGTAAGTTATATTCTCCAAGTATGAATGATTTGGTTGTTTAAAGTTTGCTTTTCTTTTGAGAATACCTGTTGATACACTTTGACCACTCACATATCTGTTGAGTTATGGTTCTTGTTCTATATTTGAATCAGTTTTTTTTTTTTTGCATATCTTAAATGGTAGAGAACTTAGAGAAAGCTGAGGCAAAGATTTTTCCCAGTTAACTATTTACTTTCTAATTCTGAATCTTATTTGTGCAAAATCTTTACAATTCATGTAATAAAACCTGACCATTTTTATCTCCTCTTGTCTTCTGTCTTGTCTTTGGTCAATAATTCTTTTTCTTCTTATAGACACTAAAGCTTTATTTCTGTCTTGCTGTTTTTTTATTTTTTTATGATATGACCTTTTATATTTAAGTCATTCTATTATTTTTTTGGATTTATTTGGAGCTTATTGTGGCATATAATATGAGGTATTGTACAAAATCAATTTTTGCCAGACAATTCCCCAGTTTTCTCATCTGTTTTTATTGAGTTATGAGTACTTAACCCAGTAGTAGTGATCTTTGGGTTATTGAAGGCCTCACTGATCAACTTTTCTATTTTTAGTCTATTTCTATTTATTTATATCTTTATAAAAGAAAGATTTTATTTATTTTGAATTTTACAATTCCCCCCATCTTACTTCCCTCCCCCCACCCCCCACAGAAGGCAGTCTGTTAATCTTTCCATTGTTTCCATGGTATACATTGATCTAAGCTGAATAAGGATATAGAGAGAAATTATATCCTTATGGAAGAAAAATAAAGTATTATTTCTATCTTTAAACTAGAATTTTATTTTACTAGAATTTAATTTTTATTAGTTTTTTACATTAATTTTTTATTAATTATTTTCTCCCTCCATTTGAACAAGAAAAAAAGGAAAGAAAACCCTGTTAACAGCTATATTTACAAACAAAACAAATTCCTCTAATAATTATCCATGTCAAAATGTATTTCTGCTTTATCTTGAGTCCATCTACCTTTTGTCACATAGAAGACAGGTGGCATGATGTTTCATCATCAGTCCTCTGAAATTGTGATTGGTCATTGAATTGATCAGAATTCCTAATTCTTTCAAAATTGCTTTTCTTAAAAGATTGTAGAAATTGTTTTGGTTCTGTAAGCTTTACTATATATCATTTCACTTAAGTCTTTCCAATTTATTTTATTCTCAAAACTGTCCACTCATTCATACTGCTAACTATATACCAGTCACTGTTCTAAGCTCTGATCATTTATTAATCACTCTTTAAGTGATTTTAGACTAAAGTCCTATTTTAGGATATCTTCCTTGGATTCTGCTTTGTGAGAGTAGGCACTAAGCCATTAAAAAAAACATTTTCCCCCTATATTTCTGATTCTTATTTTTTAATTTTATTTACTTAAGGCAGTGGGGGTTAAAATGACTTGCCCAAGGTCACACAGTCAGGCAATTATTAAATGCCTGAGGTCACATTTGAATTTGGGTGTTCCTGACTCAGAGTCGGTGCTCTACCCACTGCGTCACCTAGATGCTCTCTAGTTCTGATTCTTCTCTTGCAGCATGACTAATATGGAATTATGTTAAACATGATTGTACATGTATAACCTATATCAGATTACTTGATGTCAAGGGGAGGGGGAAGGGAAAAGAGGATGGTAGGAAAATGTGGAACTCAAAAGCTTACAAAAAGATGAAGGTCAAAAACTCTGCAATGTAATTGGAAAAAGAAAATAAAATAACATTAAAAAACCCAACAAACCATGATACCCCCCTAGCACTTCATAGAGTACCTTGGAAATACTGGTCAGTAAATATTTAATTTCTAAATATTTTATTGACAGATAAAAAATCTAAGTGTCAGGACATTCTTGTGGAAGGTCAGGGTAAAGTGATGCTTATCCAACTTTTTATCCTGAAATTCATGGGCTTCTGAAAGTAACCCACCTGCACCTTGTGAGCTATAGATTGCATCATATTTTGATCTTGAAGACTTTTTTAAGCCAAGGAAAACCTTATTCTTCCCTTTCTTATTTCCAGGCCTCACTCGACTTGCTAATAGATGTATGACTGATGATGATGATAAATAAGTGCATATTTTTTGTCAAAATAATATTATTGATTATTCAGAATTGTCCAGGAAAGTAAACTTCCCTTCCTATCTGTGCACTTCAGAATTGTCCAGGAAAGTAAACTTCCCTTCCTATCTGTGCACTTGAGAACATTGATACTTCTTTCTTACCAGGCCTGCTAGTCAGCTGGCTATTTTCCATAAATGCTGTCCCCCTAGTTATGTCTTTCTATGCCTGCTGAAGGGGAAGTAGTGACTACTGTTTCTGTAGATTTTTTTCCCTTTCATCTAGGGAAGTCATGCCACATAGGATGTTGCTTAGACCAGAGAAGTGTCATCATTTAATAGTATTATACTACATGTGGTCTGATTTATGTAGATGAATCTTTGTTGATATTATAGAAGTTGCATATTTAAAAACTGGGTCTCTTGGAGACAGATGATAGCTGTTCTTTGGAATTTGCAAAATTCAGCTCACACAGCTCTTGTCCCAGTTTAAGTATAGTGACTTTGTTAGTGGGATGACAATTGGTTGGCCTATTTCTTCGGGTGCCATTCCTTCAGAATTACAGAATTTCAGAGTTGGAGAGGACTTGATCAGTCAAGAAATATTTATTAAGCACTTACTATTGAACTTAGTAATGACAATAGCTAACATCTATATAGCATTTATTTTTTTCTACCAAACATTTATTTATTTGGTTTTCCAACTACGTGTAATAGTAATTTTTAACCAGTCATTATTTTGTGAAGTTTTGAATTTTACACTTTTCTTCCTCCCTTCCTTCCTTCCCATAAGGTCTATATTTATAACCATGCTAAAACATAAATCCATATTGATCATGTTGTTAGAGAAGAATCAAATCCAAACAGAAGAAAGAAAAGATTAATGAGAAAAAAGTGACATAATACATAAGACAGCTTTTAAAAATTGAAGATAATAAGCTTTGGTTTTTGTTTAAACTCTACATTTTCTTCTCCGAATATGGATGGCATTTTCCATCACAAGTCTTTTAGAACTGGTTTTGATTATTGTCCATCATAGTTGATCATCACCACTCCATGTTGTTGTTAGTATGTTTGAGTTTCCTCTGGTCCTGCTCTTTTCACTCAGAATCAATTCATTCCAGGTTTTTCAGAATCCCATCTCGTGATTTTTTTCTTCTTTCCTCCCTCCCTCCCTCCCTCCCTCCCTCCCTCCCTCCCTCCCTTCCTTCCTTCCTTCCTTCCTTCCTTCCTTCCTTCCTTCCTTCCTTCCTTCCTTCCTTCCAATAGGATTAAGTGACTTAACCCAGGGACACACAGCTAAGTAAATATTAAGTGTCTTTGGCCACATTTGTATTCAGGTCCTATGGACTCCAGACTGGTGCTCTGTCCAGTGGCTGCTTCATGATTTCTTATGGAAACAATAGATTTATATCACCTGTTTAGCACTTATGTCCCAGATACCATGTTAGATGCTGTACAATTATTTTCTCATTTGATTCTTTGTCAACTTTGGGAGGTAGGTGAGAAAACTGGCAAGCAGGTTAAATGACTTGTCTAGGGTCACATGGTAATAACAATAGCAAACATTTATTTGTGCATTTCTATAGGAACTGTGCATTGTTATCTCATTTGATTCTTCAACCACTCTAGGAGGCAGGGACTGTTATAATCACTCCCATTTTACAGATGAGGAAACTGAGGCAGTCACCAGTTAAGTGATTGATCCAAGGTCACACAACTAGTAAACTTTAGGGACTGGATTTGAACTTGGGTCTTCCTAACTTCAGACCCAAAGTTATCTATCCACTGCTTAAACTAGCTGCCAATATATTTGAACTATTTAGATCTGTAGAGAAGGATCCTAGGAATCATTTTTGATGACCTGTATTTGTTGGTATTCTGTGGCTGAGTGGGCACTAGTTTTAAGGCAGCATCAGTGAAGGTAGGCCCTGCAGCAGTAGGATTTTATGTGTTTCTGGAACTGGAAGTGACAGGGTCAGGGTAATACCATCACACATTTGAATTTGGAGTACAGCAAAATACAAATATTTTATTTCAATTTTTGTTCTTTTTTGCAAGGAGAAGTATTAATCTGCAGGAGGAATTATCTGTTAGGCCCACCATTGCCTTGCTTGAAATCATGCAATCAAACCTTTGGATCTTCCTGATTTACATAGAGAAAGATAATGGTCAGTTTCCCTTGCCACAGCCCCTCATTGTGGGTTCAATGAAATATGTTGGATTTATATAGATATTTATATAAATATTTAAAGATTTTTTTAAACTCTGTAGTAGGAAAGCATTAGGTCTCTTGAGTGTTCTGTTATCAGTCCCCCCCCCCCTCATGTTTACTTTGGATTCATCAGAATTCTTGTATTATCCTGCTGCTGCTCAGTCAAGGCCGATTTGGATTGACTTGCTTTGGAGCTGTTGTACCCATGGAGAGCAGAGAGATGAGCCCATGTTTCTCTATTAAATATTTTCAAAGGAAAAATTAGTGCTTGCAGAAGGTCCTCCTGAGGGCAAGCCTGGAGACTAGGCATCTTGAGGGATTAAACTGTACTGTGGTTAAGCTTTGCAGCTGTCAGGTCTGGAAATAACACCTTAGCTCAGAACTTCCAGGTGGAAAGGAGGATGTCATTAGCATCATTAGAAAAACACGGTGGTGGGGGGGGCGGAGGCTAGGTGGCGAAGTGGATAGAGTACCAGCCCTGGAGTCAGGAGTACCTGAGTTCAAATGTGGCTTCAGACACTTAAGCTGGGTAGCCTTGGGCAAGCCACTTAACTCCATTGCCTTGTAAAAAAAAAAAAAAGGCAAAAAAAAAAAACCCTAGAAAAACACAGGGAGGGTGCAAAAGAATGGAATCATCAAAGTGTGGCTTGACTATTTGCTGGCCCTTTGGGCCAGAGAATACACATCTCAGAGACTTACCTTGGTTTACCCTAGCTGCTTGGTGTGTAGCAATTGCTCAATAAATGCTTATTGACTGAAAGGGCTCCAAGTATGGTAAATTCTCTTTATGTGCCAGTTGTCCATGGACCACCTTTTTTTTTTATCACAAATTAAGTACTGGAATCTTAAAGACTTGAAAATGACTTTAGAAGGGCAACTGAGTCCTAGAGTCAGGAGGACCTGAGTTCAAATTCAGCCTCAGACATTTAATAATTACCTTAGGTGTATTACCTTAAGCAAGACACTTAACCCTTGCCAAACCTTTGCCTTGCCAAAAAAAAAAAACCAAAAAATGAAAGTGACTTAGAAATAATGTTGAAACATTTTTTCCATTTTACAAATGAAGAAGCTGAGGTCTTTTGACCTAAAATTACTTACTTCAGGTTTTCACATCCTTAGTATTTTTTACTGAGGACATAAAATGAATTTTTTTACTTGATGACAGAAAAATGAAACATTTCCCCGTTTTCAGGGAGCTTACATTCTATGAAAGGAGTCAACATATGGAGGTAAAGAGGGGAGAATATTCCAGGATAGCCAATGCAAAGTCCAAGAAAGAAAGCCATGTGATAGAAGACTTCTGAAAGTAGATGGGAAGCAGATTGTGGGATATCCTAGATAGTAGACTGAAGAGTTTGTTTTTAATCTTAGAGATAATAGGAAGATACTGAAAGATTTTTGAAAGCAGAGGAGTAATATGGTTGCCTTATGGAGATTATTTTGGTAGAATGCATTGGAGAGAGGAGAGACTAGAGGCAGGAAGACTAATTAAGAGTTTATTTTAGTAATTCAAGCAAGAAGTATTAAGGGATTTATTTGAGGTTTTGACATTGTAAGTAGAGTAAAAAGGATAGATGTGAGAGGATGAGTGAAGATGTGAGTGTGGTTTTGAGGTGTGGAGGAGGGTCTAATGATTTCCTTAAGAAACTAAATTTAAAGTTGAATTTATGAGGCGGGGTGATGGGGATTGGACTGTAACTTGAGAACACACTTTTCTTTCCTTCCTGATGTCAGGAAGGATGTAGCTGATATACCACAAGCTTGTAAGAACCAGAGTTTCATACATTTGTAATTCCAATTTGAGTCTGGTTGTTGTGAATTTTACAGTCTTGAATATATCATACAAATATAAAATTGAATATTCCTTGCAAAGAGTTCACTGGTAAAAGGATGTTTTTTAGCTTAGCTGCTATGAGTTGAGAATCTCTACTATCTCTTTGGTTGCCCCATACTTATGGTGTTGGGTTTGGAGTCAGTAAATTTGTGTTTGAATCCTGGCTTTGTCATTTACTAGATGAATGACTTTGCAAGTCCTTTAACCTCTTCTGAGCTTCATTATCTATAAGATTGTAGGGTTTTTAAAGGGGGGGGGAAGAATTCCAAATTTTCATCTTTAGGTAGATCTTAAGCTGTAGAGGTAAGAGTTTTCTTTTTCCTTATTTCTTCCAGAATGTTTTTTGTATTCCTCCCACTTAATTCCTCAATTTTAATGATTAAATTTCCCCACTTAATTTTGACAAATTGTCTTCATCTCTACACCATTTTTGTTTGTTTCTCTTACTTGACCATTACCTCAAAATCTCTCCATCTCTATGCTCATGGAATCCTGTAAATCTTCCCAGGGTGTAAGGGATGGAAATGGGGCTTCCTCTAGTTCTTTTGACATGCTTTTCTAGCTGAATGAAACCCTAGATTTCTCTACTGGCTGTCTACCAGCTGTCTCAGCAATCCTGATTGGAGATTTCAGGTTTCTATACCTCATCAGGTCTGTTAACATCTCCAAGCAGCTCTTCTCAGCCCACTGCATACCCTTCTGCTCTGCAAAGACTGTTTTAAAAATTTTAGAATCTGAATTTTAGTTATCTAGCACCTGAGCTTCCATTTATTTTACTCTTGGTCCAGAGCTTTGACACTATAAAATTGTTTCATTTAATTTAATGTTTTGGGAGACAATAAATATACCTATATTCAGAGAGGTGGTAGATAAAGAAGGAATATGGGGGGGGTGTTTGATTAAAACTTAAATATTTTCATTTACAAGGCAGAGGAATCTGGCCTAGTGAAAAGAAATACTTATAGTTAGGAAAAACTGGTACAGATCTTTCCTTTGACACATCCTGGCTATATGACACTGGATAAACCATCTAACCTCTCAGTGTCACGAGCCGTGAAAAATTTTTTCACCAAAAACTCCCATCGATTTACAGGTCTGTTCCTCTCTGCCCCCCAAATTTATTGTGATTTAAAAGGTGTCCAAGACATCTAGAGTTTCATTTTAAGTGAATGTTTGGTGTTTTGAGTTGTTAGGTTCGTATCAAAAATAACTATTTAAAATTATTTAGCTATTAAAATTAAATAATTTTATAATTTTATCAAAAATAAAATAAATTTACATGTAAATAAACAAAAATAGTAAACAGAATTAAAATTAAATGTAATGTTTATCAGAATAAATTTAAAATTAAAACCAAAAGTAAAAGCCATATATTAAAAATAGAATTAAAAAAATAGGGTTTCTTTAGATTGGAAGAGTACTAAAGGTGTGGAGTGTGAGTTATGCAATAGTCTTAGCATGTGAACTCTATGTGAATGTGAGGAATTTCAGATTGAGTACAGCCAGGGAAACAAAATGCAGAAAAATTTTAGGAATTACTTTATCAGCCAGACAACTAAGACATAACATTGTAGCAATAATTGTCTGCAATGTGCCAGGGAAATATATAAACTTTATAAAAGGGTTATTGTTTGGAGGATTTGGAGAAATCCAGAGTCAAGAAACAGTTTTTGTGTGAGGGAGGATCCATTTGCTGGTTGACTGAGGGGAGTAATCTTTGCGGAGGTAGACATTGGAGGTGACATTGTTAGATAGTTTGGGGACTGCTGACCATATCTTAAAAATTGGTCAGTGTGGTGATCATTCAAATAATAGAAATTTCTGAAAAGTGTTGATGTGTATTATCTTTGTTCCTTAAGAGACTGGCAGTGTGTCATAGGATTTAGAGGTGTGATTTAGGAATCTGAAAAGCTTGACTTCAAAAACCGCTCCTAACTTCATGGGTTGTTTGACACTGGACGAATAATCCCCTACCCCCTCAGGGTCCCAGGCAACACACTAGTAATTAGTTAAAGGTGAATTGCCGATTGGCATTCATCATTTTTCTGTATGAAGTTTGCAGAACAAAATCACAGGTCTGAACCAAATCAAACTAAAAAAACCTAAAAAACCCCCCCAAACAACCCTTTCCCTCCCCTTAATCCAAATAAAACAATAAGCAAATAAAGAATAGATCCTTCCTAATGAATTATTTAAAAAATAGAAAAAAATGTGATTCATATAATATCTAAAATTCCTGATAAAATAAAGTATATAGCTTATAGAGGAAAAGTATAGGTTTTATTCAGCTCTGCATTGCGGCTAGGAAACTAAAGAAAGACAACTTTATTGATATTCAGCAAAACGTTTATTGTGTCTACTGTGCATGGTGCTGGGCTCTGGGGAAGCTCCAAGGATAAGAATAAATATCAGGGTTACTGCCCTCCAAATAGGAAAGTCAGTACAAGATGAAAATACTGGAAGTTTCCAGTAGCAGTAGAGGAGTGAGCATTGTCTGTCTGTCTCCTGGATAGGCCTTACTAATGAGAAGCCCGGAGACCTAATTGAGTCATCAGAGTTAATTTCACCTTGTCTTGGGATCAGAATGAATGGAAGCTTCTAGAGGGATGGATCCTTTATAGAGTGATTTCATCTATACAGCACAGATAGAATAATGTCTTCATGACAAACTAGTCTTTTTTTGTTTCTAAGCTCTTGAGGGCAGAGATTGTTGTAATTTTGTCTTTGTATCTTCCAGTACAGTGCCTGACGTGATTAATAAATGCTTTGAATTTTTTTCTGAGCTATTTTCCTCATTGGGTTAAAATTGGTCAATGAAATAAATTGACTTTTTAATTTAAAGTCAAGTTAATGATAATTAGTAGGCAAAAAGCCCAATTGCCGCTTGCTGTGGGGAAAATTTTTTCTCCCAAAAGATTAAAAGGTCAAAAGGAAAGAAAAATTTTATGTAGAGATTTAAGCAACCTTGAAATAGGTACAGCATTTGTAACAATTTCTGACAAGCAGGAAAGACTATTTAGCTCTATTTTATGTAGCAAAGGTCAATGAGCTCTGCTAAACTTTTGCTCATCCTTTAAACTACTCTGATATAACAACAGTTTGAGGTTCTGATCAGGTTTCAGCAGGAATCAAATTATCCGTGGGCTGTGAGAAAACTGGAGTAGGATGGATGGATGACAACAGATGAGAGATTCCTATAACCTCAGTTTTCTTATGCAAATGAGGCTTTTTGGCAAAGAAGAAGTCCTTCAAAACTAGGTTTATTATGGAGTGGGAAGATGGAATTTTAGGGAATTTCTAGGGTAATGAAATTCTAGTGATAACTCATGAAATATTTTTAAAATGTTGTTGGAAAATCATCAATAATATTCTAAAGTGATACAAACAGAAACTTGGGGATGGAAAAGGTGGTGGTAATGTGGCTCTTGATGGTGGCAATGAAAATGAATATATGGGAGGGGGGCAAAAGGAGACCCTCCTTTCACCTCTGTTAACTCTCTGAAAAATAGTGTGTGCATGTCTTTATTTCTTTGTATATATTGATAGCTTCTTCACAGCATTTATTGCTAAAGTGTTTTCTCTAATTTTAATCATTCATTGTATCTTTCATGTGAAGATTAAAAGTATTCCTGGATTCATTTTATAATTTAAGTAATTATAAAGTGGGGAAAAATATTTCTCTAAGTGGTCTGTGGTTTGTTGATTTTCTTTGGCTCAGGAGGGAGACATAAGATACAGAAAGGTTAATTTTCATGATTAGAGGAGGAAGGACCATTGGCAGTGAAGTTCAGCAAGAATAGGCAGACCCTGGACTAAGCACTGGGGGATACAAAGAAAGGCAAAAAATAGTCCCAGTTTTCAACAGCTTTTTTTTTTTTGGCAATTATA
The DNA here is from genome assembly GCF_037893015.1 of Macrotis lagotis. Lineage (NCBI taxonomy): Eukaryota > Metazoa > Chordata > Mammalia > Peramelemorphia > Peramelidae > Macrotis > Macrotis lagotis. The sequence goes on along the minus strand of NC_133658.1, from coordinate 708,034,773 downwards.
TTCAAATCATCTATCTATATATATTATATATGTATTATTGAAATTGGTTAAATTGGGGGTAATCTTAGAGGGGGAAAAATATTAAGACTAAGGATTTATTGGGAAAGACTTCTTACAGAGAAGCTGAGGCCTTCAGAGAGAGGGGAGGGAGGGAGAGAAAGTTCCAGGTAGGAGGAAAGAACCAGCTAGCAAAAATGCTTGCAAATTGGGAAGATGGAATGTCCCATATGAAGGCCATTGTCACTGGAGGCAAGTATGGTGAGGGATTATCCAGATGAATTACATTTTAGGGAAAGAAAATTGATCTCCCTTTAAAAACCATACTATTAGGTTTGCTAAATTAGAAGACCAAATTCTTTTTCTTCTGGGATGTTGAATGAGAAAACTATGAAAAACTTTGAACTCTTTAGAAAAAATGGATGATGTGGTTTACTTTCAGCATTGTTAGTATCCATTTAAATAAAAAAAACACTTTCTTTTAAAATAGAAACAATACCATATATTTTCAGCATATTCTGAAAAGCCTGAAAGTTGACATGTATTGGGGAAGAGCTGCAGGGTGTTGAGTGTGAGAGGTGAAGTGTTTTCCCATGGGGTAATTGGGAAGCAAAGCAGGTTTTAAAAGGCAGTAGGGATCTTAAATCCTTCACCTGAAGGAGGAAACACTGACTCATCCATCATTTGGATTAGCCATGAAATTAGAGTCTAGTTTTGCTTGTTCTGAGTGCAGGAATAATTTTGATTAAACTTCTTGGTTCAAACTGATATTCAACTTACCTTGAGACACTGTGGCCTTTGTAGAAGTGAAATTTGTTTCCCCCTCCTCCAAAAAAAAAGACTAATGTAGCATGAATTAAAAAAAAAATTTAAAACAAAAATACCATGTTATAGTATAATTCATACTCTTGATTGAAATAATTCCATATGTTATTATACTAAAAGTATTAAAGTCCATATAGTGAATTCCATGCTTTTAGATTCTTATGAAATTATGACATTCCTCATAATGGGGGAGATCTGTTCATCAGCAGATGATGAATAGAGATAAAAGATGTGGAATAAACAATAACTGTTATTATCCTTGACTTGATCTTGCCTTCCTAATTTCTTACTATTTGAATGGAGGACATTAAAAATAGAAATTTCTGTAGACCACTGGTTTGTCAGTTTCTAAAGTAACATTTACATTCCCTCACTGCAAGCAGAATAAGTTCCTTTAACTAAATTATGTATAAGAATTACAAAACTTGTCACTTAAATCAGAATATTCAGGTCACTTAGATCTCTTGAAAATAAAATGCTAAAAATACACAAACTTAAGAGATTAGTTGTGAGAAAGTCTAAACCTTTAATTTAGTTTGTCTTATTGCACATTGATTTTTATATGACTCCTGGGCAGATCCATAGTGTACTTTGTCCTTAGTTTCTCCTCTGGAAAATTATGTAAGTTGTATCTAAAATTTAATGGTTCTGAGGGGAAAACTGCTTTTTTTAAATATATTTTTTTCCAACTATAAAGGAAGCTACCCTTAATGTTCTTACACATTCTTGTATTCCCTGGAAACAACTTGTCCAAACCATTCTTGACTTGCTTTTTTCCCACCTGGACCTTTGTGACCTCTGAGGCTGCTGCCTTTCCTGCTTAAGGGAAGTTGAGTGGTGGGCTCAGTTCTATAATGGGATTGTCCTTATTCTTACAACTTCTTTCTTTCCTTCATTCTTCCCTTCCTTCTTTCTAGTTCTTCTTCTTCCCTCCTCCTATTCCTTTTGTCCAATAAATGTTCTTTGTATCAGAGGGGAAAAATTATTTGACCCCAAAATGTTGATTGTTATATATATTTTATTCCACATCTGAGAGTCTGTCTGGGTACATGCTTGGCATATTTGGTGTTGGGTTTGTATAAATGAGTCACTTTAGAATGCTTGAATAGCTTCTGGGATTGTCTGATAAAATCCCATGCTTATTCTTTGCTGGAGGGAAGCTCTTTGAGTGCATATTTATTTCACAATTAACTTTTCTGAACTGGAGCAGCAACTTAGATATATAAAATGTTTAAAAAGTCAGTAGTATACTGAACTCCTTTTTATGATATACATCCCTATTCAGAAAGGAAGAAGCAAATTGATAAATAATGGAATACAACATTGATGAAACGGGGACATTACATCATATGCCTAATAATAAAATTGTGACCCAAGGGAGGAGATAAAACAGAGACTTAACTGTACTTCTTTTAACATGAGAATATTTATAAAAGCCTTTTTATTTCTCTTGAAAAATATCCTATTTGTAAAAGTGGTATTATTTTTGTATTTGTTAGATGACAAAATCTAGCATGGCATACCTTATTTACCAGTTTAATTGATATTGACATATTTGTTTTTAAGAGTGAACAGAGGTCAAAAGAGGACTCTTCTTTCCTATCCCATGATTCTTTCCTTTCCAACCCTTGCTTCTTTCAAAGCATAAGTGTAATGCAATTAGATAACTAGTTAATTCACCTTACGTTTTGAAATTACTTTATATGGATTTACTATTTCTTTCTCTATGCCCATGTTGTTTTCTCCAGCAGATTGTCATCTCTTTGTATCATTCAGTCAACAAGCATTTATTTCATTCCTCATCTGTGCCAACATTGTGGTAAAGCACCAGGGTGCATAGATAGAAACATCAATGCCCAACACAGTGAGTGTCATTAGGTGCTTGCTTGAAAGACTTAAAAATCATGTATTCTGAAGCCTGATGCAAATATATGCAATATCACCCCAAAAAAATCGTCTGGAGGACATCATAACTACAGAGCTATATGGCAAAAAATAAATTAGCTATTAAAAAACAGGAAATGATCACTTACTGATAGGAGAGTCATTTCAGAAATAACTTTATTATCAAATAGTTGGAGCAGAGGTCAAAACAAATACTAAGTAAGAAGAAAAGCTAAAGATGAGATATCATCAGTATCATTAGCAATCATAACCTCTCCAAGCTGACTCTTCTAAATACGCAATTAACTTTCTCAAAAAGAAAAATGTAAATAACCAAAAGAGAAGATATCGACTGTGTTTATTCCAGTTTCTTGGAAAAATTCAAACAACATAAATAACAGTTATCACAAATAAGAGGCTGAAACAGTCCAGAAACTTAACTTTGCTGTCAGCTCCCTATCTGCTTGATAATTAGAGAGACATGGCAGCTAGGGGTTTACATCAGTTTAAGAGATTAGATGCTTTATAAAATAACTACAAAGGAGTGGATGGTGGTGGAATTAAAAAAAATATTGCTATACCAAATTATAAAAGTTAATGTAGGGAAAATGAACTTACAGAAAGTTTCATGTGAGATCTAACTAGACTGGATCATCCTAAGATCATATAGATGAAACCAGAGAGAAGCAAAAAGATGCAAAATAGAACAGTTCCATCTATTTAACTTTTTCTGTATCATGGATCCCTTTGGAAGTCTGGTGTAGCCTATACATCTCTTCTTCAGAATAATGTTCTTAACTTTTAAAAATTAAATTAAATTTCAAAGCAATCACAATGATTAAACACAGTTATCAAAATATGTCTATTTCAAAAATTCAGATTAAGATTAATTTGAGTTATTACTTGTTCACGATGGCCTAACTCTTTATCAGTCCTAGACCCTTAATGGGACCCTGTACACATGGCTTAATCTCTCTGGGCCCTTAGTAAAGTGAGAGGGTTATATAATACATGACCTGTAAAGTCCTTTATGACTCTGTCTCTGTGTCCTTTTACCAGAGAACCACTGCAGTTGGACTCCAGCATCTTAGTACTTCATGTTTTATATGAGTAAGTGGAATTGGCACTTAAGACAAAGGAAGAGCAGCTGGACCCGAACAAACTCACAAAAGACATTTGAGCTGGAGACAACATTTAACAGGCATTCAGGGAATGCTTTTCAAATTATTTGAGTAGAGTATTCTGAAAGAATGTACAAGATCATGGATGGCATTACCAAAAAAAAAAAAAGCAACTGAATAGAAACTGCACTTGACCCATGTCTCCTTTTTTAATCTCCATAAAAATCATTGAGAATGTTGTAGGCCCTAATTGTAGATGTGGTTAATGAAAATTAAGGTCAGACAGACTTGAAGATTGTTTTCCGACCAACTAGGAGGGAAGAGAATATATACAATTCCCATAACTGATTTTTTAAATTGATTGGGTAAGTAAAAGTCAGCCTTGTAAAGTCTCTTGTAACAAAGAATCTCTCATGTTGTGTTGAGATCTTAATAGAACCAGATTTAGAGAGATACTTTTATTCAGTTATTCTTTAATAATTACTATTAAGATGGAAGTGTCATTAAACATGTTGAAAACAGAATACAAAAAGGAAGCATTTCTCTATAGATTATCAAGTTTTCCAGCTATGTCTGTTAGGGATGGTTTGTGAATCAAACTTTATTACAGGCTCCCTACAGGGCCTCCTCAGCCTTTCAAATGGGATATGCCTCATTGTCCACTCAGAAAACATGAATGAATGAAGAATGCATCCTGCCTAAATTAGGACCTGCAGTTGACTGGGCAGCACATTGCATTAATTTATCAGTATTTTTATCTTGGATAGGTTTTTGCAGGTGGACAATGAGAAAGGCACAAAATAAATATGAGAAAAAGCAGGATCAAGTCAAATCAGCAAACAAATATTAAAGTCCTACTATCACCATTGTGATAAGCTTTGAGGAAGCAAGGAAAGACATATGCAATCTTTGTTACTGGTTCAATAAGCATTAATGAAGCACTAGTTTTATGCCAGACACTGTGCTCAGGATACAAAGAAAGGCCAAAGATAATCTGCCCTAAGAATTCAGTGTATTAGGGAAGACAACATGAATACAATTAGGTACTAAAAAAGACTTACAGGATAAATTGGAGATCATTGCAGAAGGAAGACAGTCTTGCAAAAGGCAAGATTTTCACTGAGATTGAGGGGTGCCAGGAGGTAAAGGTGAGGAGGAAGAGAATTGTAGATTTGGGAGAGATTTCCTGTTAAAAGGCACGATGAAGAAAGAGCAAGTAATCACTTGATTATATTGTACATGGTTCTAAGTTGCAAGCCTGCTTGGGTCCATTTTGAAAGCTTTAAAAAGTCAGAGGATTTTATATTTGATTTTAGAGATGATAAGAGATTCATTAGAGTTTATTGAATGGGGATAATGGTGGTGGTGGTGACATGGTGGTTACAGCTATACTTTAGGAATATTGGTTTTATGGCTGAATGGAGAATAAATTGGAATGGGGAGAAACTTGAGGCAGAGAGAAACTAGCTGGTTTTCGCAAAATTCAGACAAAATGCTAAGGACCTGCACCAGGGTGGTGGCAGCATCAGGGGAGAGAAGGGGGTATATTTGAAAAACTTAAGGAAGAGTTGACAAGCCTTCACTTTGGATATGATGGATGAGAATGAGGATGACAGAGAATTGAGGAAGAGAGGAAGGCTTGGAAAGATGAGTTCAATTTTGGACATATTGAGTTTGTGTCCAATAGATAGTTGGAGTTGTGAAGCTGGAGGAAGAGGAGAGAGAGAGATTAGAACTGGGAAAATAAACCTGAGAATCATCTGCAAGGAGTTGATACCTGAATTCATGGGAAACAATGAGGAACCTACTGAAATGGTCTGAAGGAAGCCCACGATAGATTCTTGGGGGATACTCAGAGTTAGAAAACATGACCAAACATAGCTGAAGGTTAGGAAAGGGGGACTGAGAAGGATTGGTCAGATAGGTGGAAGGAGAACTAGGAGAGAATAGTGACACCAAAACCTAGAGAGAAGAGAATAGCATTAAGGAAGAGGGTGATCCATAGTGTCCAAGGTTGAAGAGAGGTGAAGGATGAGAACTGAGAAAAGTTCATGAGATTTGATAAGTAATTATTTGGATTGCATTGGGAAGTTGGACAGTATTCTCACAATGCTCCCAAGCTGCTGCTCATGGCACATGCTTATCTTTTTAAATAATAATATACTATTCATGATGCCATATGGTTGTGAATCAGGAACACCGTGATCTCTGATGAATCAAAATTGTGGGTAGTCCAGAGGGTAATGAAAAGGCACTTGGAAGGGATTGTTCTATTCTCTGTCCTTGCATTTCCACTGCCTAGCACAGTGAATAATTAGTTGCTTAGTAATTACTTGAATAATTGATGATAGAACCATAATATAATACATCACCAGTGATGATTTTCATATCACCAGTGGCTTAAAAGACATCATTTAAGAAATATATTACTAGAAAAGGAAATGGACTGGTCATCTTTTAGGCAGTGAAGTGGTAGCCCTCTCACCTTTTTTTACTTTCATTTTTGGTTTTTAATGGCACTGTCAAGGTGGTTACCCTTTTGCTCCCTTCTCCCAAGGGTTTTTGGGCTGTAGTGGTTGGTTTGGTCTTGAGATATTTCATAAAGCAAAAATCTTAGGCTTCCTAATTATCATTAGAATATCTGGGATGATGATGATTCTTTTTCCTTCAAGGATCACTCAACTGGGAGACAAGTGGGTTGGGCAGAAAGCTCAGTGAATTCTTAAACATCCTCAAGCAATGTGGCATGACAGATGGTTGGGAAACTCTGTCAACCTACAGACTTGCCTGGAGCACAGGGACAACCTTCAAGTGCTCTTTCCAGCCTGGGCAGCACTGTCTCTATTACTGGGCATGTGTGCTCTGTAGACAGTGGTAATATGCATGGTGGGGTAACAGCATTAATCAAAGTCTGAAGTAGGTAATCAGTACAGTATGTTCAGAGGCTAATTGGACTAGTTTGGCAGATATTGAGAGTTAAATGTTGGGGAATAGTGGAAGTTAACATTAGAGAGCAGGTAGGGGCTAGGTTTCTGGTGGCCTTCAGTGCTGGCAACGACCTCAATGGAAAACCTTTTTTATTTTTAACTTTCCAAGTAAATAGAGGATCGTATATGAAACATTATAAATGAAAGTTTATTATAATAAATTGAATGTAGATCATTCAAAGCTCTTCTGATTAGGCTTTTCTGGGTATTTAAGGTCCCCCTCCTTATTTCCTGTTTTTTTCTTTAATTTTTGTTGACACTATGTCTAGTCTCCTTCTTTTCCTTCTAATTCTTCCTCCCCCAGATTGAGAACACAAACAGCCCATGTAACAAAAAAAGAATAATCAAATAAAACAAATTCACACAGTATTCATGTTAAAAAATGAGTATCTTTCTGTCTTTGGCATCTCTCTCATGAAGTGGGTAACATGCTTAGTCAAAAGCACTCTGACATATGGTTGATCATTGTGCTTTGATCACTATTCTCAAATTTTGACTTATTAAAACTTCTCTCTCCACTTAGTTATAACTTAGTCTTAAAATGGGACCTTCTGTAATAGTAGGTTAGAAAAGTACTTAATGTTATCAGTTTTGGAACAGGTATTTATTTCCACTGAGAAAAAATATTGTTAAATAATATTCATAAGTGTATTTTTCATATACGCAAATTGAAACAAGGTTCAGTAATCTAACATATAATAATTACCTCCCTGTCCAATAAATGGAAATCTTGAATAACATACCTTCCAGAGAGTAGCAAAGGAAGAGACATCCTGTATGAAGAGGTCTCTTTTTAATTGATAATAGCGCCCCACCCCTCTTGCTATTGTCTTAGGGACCCCTCAGAAGTTTTCTACAGTGAATTAAAGAGATAGATCTTTCAGTGATAGCTACTTGACAGGAAGCAGCCAGGAAAGTCATCGTCTCCAAAGGGCTTAGGTGCTGATTCATCTTGTCTTTGCATCTCAGCAAATATCCATGTGTGTTCCAGGTGTATGTTTCCTGTGATACTATAATACTCTGCTACACTTAGAGTCAAGGACAACTCAAAGTCTTTGTTCCAAAACTTAAAACTGTATGCTAGGCTACTATACTGTAGTAGAATGAATAGTTTCCCAGCCAGTCATGGTTATGCCCCAGTGATTTATTTTAGTAAAGTTTTTTTTATTTCTCTTTTAAGCTCTTATGATCCCTAGGGGGAAACACACTATAAAAAATATTTCTGTTCACGGGCAGGTCACTTTAAGCACTTTGCCAAATGAACCTTTACCCTGTAGTACATTAAATTGTGTTTTGCCCTTGTGGAAAGAAATGAACTGGTTCTTGAGTGTATTTATAGGGTATTCAACCTACTAGGCCAAATTGTTTTTTGTTATGCTAACCTGGGGTGGAAGGGCTTTTGCTTTCTAGAAATGAAGCTGTTAAGGGAGTATGATGTGATTCTACTGCCTTGGATTGGTAGGTCTTCTTAAGACTTATTTCAAGGAAACAAAGCCTATCCAAAAGGATCTTGAAGGTCATTGGTACAAACTGTACCTTTACAAACTGAATAAGAATCCCCCACTTGACAACCTGTTATTGAACCTTTGCTTGAAGAACATTTAGTGGTGAGAATTCCTTCCCAAAGAAGTTTATGCAACTGTTGGAAAGGGATAAATGTGACATTTTACTCTTGGGTTCTAACATTCAAATACATCAATTCAGGATGGAAGCATGGAGGGCAAGAGAGCAGTTTGTTTAAATGATGCAAGCCCAGTCAGGAATTTGTTGTAACATAGTTAAATAGTTCTCAGGTGAACTATTCCCAAGCCAGATGAGTTCTGTACCCCATTCTCTGAATGGCAGCACTTTTTAAGGTTAAATTGATCTTTTTGCTTTTTCTGAATTGAAGTCAGTTGTGCATATACTTTTAGATTGTACGATCTATAAACTTTAAATACTTTGGATTTGGATTTTATTATAGGCATATTCAGTTGTGTGTGTGTGTGTGTGTGTGTATGTGTGTATGTGAGAGAGAGAGACAGACAGACAGACAGACAGACAGACAGACACTCTGAGAGCCTGAGAGACTGAGACTGGTGTGAATGGCTTATAAACTGTATATGAAGATCAAAGCCTCCTAGGAATATTTCCCTAGGAACACACAGTTCAAAGGCAACACAATGTATAATGCTTGGTGGGAAGCCTCCTATTTTGTATATTTGCAGAGGAGAGAGAAAGAGTAGCCTGTGCAGAGAAGTTTATAATGAGGGGATGAGCATCTCCAGACAGGTATTAAAATGTCTATCCTTCTGGCACCTTACAGCACTTTGATGCAGAAACATTCTCATGAGGTTTTTGTCTTTAGCCCACTTATACATCTGTGAAAATAGTTACTCCATTTCCCTCAACTAACATGTAATATAACATGTGGCTTTGCTAGGTTTTGCAAATACCTCTTTTGATAACCGTAAAGTATTTGAATTGTAAATTATTTCAGTATTGAGCAGTAGGCCCATCAGGTTATTTTAGTTAACCTTTACACTTTCCTGTTTTCTTGAGAGGATTATTTTTCTGCTACTACAAAATATTTTAGTGAATGTATTAAATAGTAGAGGTGTTGGACACAAAAAAAATTTCCATAAAGACTTGCATAGCCAGTGAAGACTTTTTTTTTTTACATTACTCTCATGATTCTATCAAGTCCTGCCAAGAATTCACTAAAAGTGATGTGAGAAAACCATTGGTTTGGAGGCAGATTTCTGTTCATAGCACTTGTCATCAGTTGTTATTTGTTTTGTCTAGTCCCATTGATCTGAGAGTGCTATTTAGAATTAAAGATATTTAAAGCTGGCAGAGACCTTGGAGGTCATTTAATTCCACTCCTCCCTCCTCTAACTTGCTTTTTTTTTTTTTAAAGTCCCTCAGATGAAAAAACCAAGGTTAGGAGAATGTGACTTTTTCAAGGTCATTAACTAGTTCATGGCAGAATTGGCATTAGAACCCAAGGCTCTTTGAATCATTCCATAATTCAAAAAGAAAGTGGAAAAACATAAAATTTAGGGTTAGCTTTTAAAAAAAATTAGAAATTCAAAGTATGGACACATGACCATAATACAAAATAATGCATTGAATGACAGGTATTGTGGAGAAGCAGTCAGAGAGATGTGTAAGCCTGGGGCAGTTACCTAACCTCTAACAGGTAAGAGTAGCTAAGTCAGGAAGTTCTGAATTCAAATTTGACCTTAGTCTTTTGCTAGCTGTTTAAGCCTGGACAAGCCACTTAAATCTCTGCTTTCCTTGGTTTTTAATTTGGAAAATAGAGATAGTAGCACCTTTCTCAAAGGGTTATTGTGAGAATCAAATAAGATAATATTTGTAAAGCACTCAAGTGATTAATAAATCCTTCCCTCCCTCCCTCCCTCCCTCCTCTGTCCTCTTTTTTCCCCCCCTTCTCCTTTTGCCATTTTTATTTTCACTAACCTTGAACTGAGATTTAATATTTATTTCAGCATTATTCTCATAAGGGGTTCCAAGACTTCATGAGATTGCCATAGGAGTTTAAAAAAAAGGTAACAAACTGCTACATATATCAATGAGATCTTGTCTTATCCCTATTCCTTGAGATACAAAGACTGTCTTTGTAAGTTTCATTTACTAGAAAAATCTGCTTTCTAAGAAGGGTTTGTTCTTCTATAATGATGTTGAATAATGTGGTGCTATGTGCTAGGTGGCTTAATAAATTATTTGTTGAATTGATTTGCCAATTTCAAACTATTTATCCATTTTTGAAAAATATTTAATGATATTGAATAATTTTAGCTTTTTCTAGACTTGGTCCACTTCCCAGCATTTTAACAATTTTTTTTTATTGATTGTGTTTTGTTATATGATCGCTTCTTTTACCTGAATTATGAAATTCTTAATATCCTGTATATTTAATCTTATTCTCTTCCCCCCTCCCCGTCTCTTTTTTTTCTCCCTCCTAACCCCCAGTTCTTCCTCTGTCCATTTGGATGCCTTTTCTTACCTTTTTGTACCCTCTTTCATCCAAATACTGCTTATCTTTTTTTTAACTTTATGATTACATTTACTAAAACTATATATGATTAAACTTAGTTTAAAACATTTCCATTCACTAAATAAGAAGCATTGTCTCCACTTTACATAGAGATATGGTATGTGATTTGTCAGAAGTCATAAAATTATCCCCTAAGAGTAGAGGAACAGTACAACTCTAACTCTCCCTACTTTACAACTTAACCTTGATATAATACATTATCTTTGTAAAATACATAGCATATATATTTTTAAAGTTCTCTTTTTCTTTTGGATAATATTACATATAAAGACACTTAAAATTTATTTTTATAAAATTCTGAATTCCAAATTTTCTCCCTCCTCCCTCAGATGGTAAGTAATTTGATATATGTTATGTAGGTCCTGCTTGTCATATCAGGCTCAGCTCAAGTCCCACCTTCTTAATAAAGTCACCTGTGACTACCCAGCTTCCTCATCTGTTAAATAAGGATAGTAATATTACTGTACCTATTTCCCAGTGTGGTTGTGAGGATCAAGTCATATAATGTTTGTAAACTATCATATATACATATTGGCTGTTCTCAACACCTTCCTGGTTCTGCCATTTAATGCTAGTGTGATTTCAGGCAAATACTTCTTTTAGGGGTTCCATTTACTCTGCTGGAAAGTAGGGGATGATGGATTAGACCTCCATGGTCCCCTCTAGATGAATAATCCCTCAAGCATTATTATTTCAATTATATGTTGTATATTGTAATTACCATTTTACTGTTACTACTATTATTTCTACTTCTACAATTATTGCTGCTGCCACCACTATGTTATTACTGCTACCACCACCATCACCACCACTATTACTCTAGGTTTCCATTGCCTTTTAGTATAGATACTAGAAGCAAATGTTTTTCAAAAATCTTAGCTGGTCACTGTAGGAACAGCTGTGACATTGAGAAGTGTTGGTATTATTTTTAGATTAAAATGATTCTGTAATATTTCCTCCCAGGAGTGATAAAGATGCAGGATTCAGTTACCTGAATTGTTAACGATTTCCATGAAGCCTAGAGAGAAAATAAAAATTTCCACAGTATGGTAAAAGGCAGAAAGGTTTTGAATGAAAAATAATAATTACTTCAAAAAAATTTTGAGTGGAAAATAAAAGCTTTTGATTGGTAATTGAAATCATGTAGGACATTTGAGCTAGCTAAATTTTTTTTCTTTTAGTGTTTTCTGAATTTGAGAGAGGGCTAAAAACGACAACATGAGTTACCTTTCATTTTTACTGAATCTCTTAACCTTTTAAGCCTTCTTTAAAAAAAATCGAATTATCAGGTTATGCCTTCCCTAGATAACACTTGATCTTCATAGCTTTTGAAATATTTTTTAAAAGTGCTTTTAATGTACCAGATATCTTCCAATAAAAAACCCTCTCCCATTGTTCAAGTATCTTCCTTTGATGATTGATGACACAATGTATCTTTTCTAAAATAAATTTTCATTATGAGCTTAGTCATCCTTGCAAGAGTATTGTTTTCAGAATTATGAACTTCTCTTATATATAGTTGCTTGAAAATCTGAATGCAGAAACTAAGGTATGTGGGGGTTTTTTTGTGACTTCCCAAAGGTTAAACATATAAGGAGAGTCAAAAACTGGAATTTAAGAACAGTTCTCAAGATGAGAGCTTTTACATCTATATCTGCCACCTCTTTTATTTTGGACTCCTATCTCAGCCCTCATACCAACTGTTCAAAATTTTTTCTCTCCTCAAGGCCCTAACCCCACACTCAAGAACTGACTTTTCCTTTTGCTTGCTCTTTCTAATGTCATCATTGTCCTTAACCAACATCTAGGGGCCATTTACAGTCATCCTGATCTATATCTTGCCACTGGATCCAGATGGTTCTTTAGGAGAAAGTAAGACTGATGATTTTGCATATTCCTCCTTCTCTTAAATTCCATTCACTAGCCAGTCATGGTATCACCTTCCTGATGCCATTGTCCTCTTCAAGAGTGAAGGACAAACAGCAACAACCCAACATCCTCAATTCTGTCCTTAATATTTCCTTCCCATCAACCTGCAAACATCCTTAAGTCAACAGTCATAACAAAAGTCTTCCCTTGACTTTCCAAATCCATTCGGCTGCCATTTCATTTCTCTTAAACTTGAAGAAAATTGTTTATCTGATATTTTTATTGCCTCACAGTCTTATCAGCCATTTGTAGTCTGGCTTCCACCTCTCACATCTCTCCTGAAAATGTCTTCTCAAGGTCACCAGTGACTTTTTGCTCTCCACATCTAATTTTCTTTGTTTATTCTTCATCTCCCATTATCTCTTTGTTAGCTTTTAGCACCATTGATCCCTTTTTTTCTTGTTGGATATTCTTTTCATCCCCATACTTTCAGGGACTTCACAATCTCCTTTTTCTTTCTGCTGCCATTCTTTCTCTTGCTTTTTAATATATCTTTCATATTGCTGCTATGTTACATGCCATAATTTTTTCATGCCTTTCTGTTGTCTGTGAAGTATAATACGTAGGATGTACATATGTTATGTATATACATATATATATGCAGATATACACACATATATGTATATATTTAGATTTTACTTTGCTGTTTTCATCACCTCATATAATCTGACAGCAGCTTATCTTTCCAGCTTTGCTTTTTGTTTTCCCCCTTCCATGCATTCTATATTCCAGCAAATATCGACTGCTTTCTTCTGTCTGCCAAAAATGCCCTATGTTCTTTTCTGCCTTCTCATCTATAGATCCTATCCCCATAGTTTCCCAATTCTACTGAGAACTGAGATAGAATTCTTTTATCATCTTTTCTCTGGAAATGAGATTGGTTGCTGCAGTTTTAACCTTTCAGAATTGTTTCCACTTACATTACTGTAGTTACATTATTCTCTTGGGTTTGTTTTCTTTGGTCTTCATCATTTTATACAAATTTTCCTGTTTTTCTGTCTCTTTCTTCCTTTTCTCAAATGTAAGCTCTGTAGTGTGCCTACTCCTATAGTATTTCAAATGAAAAGGTGTTTAATAAATGTGCTTTTGGAAGACTTGAGTAAGCAAACTTTGGATATTCTTTTTTCAATTATGCCTGAGATCATTATTCATTAACATTTTTGATTTTAGAAAAAACCTTGCCTGCTACATGAGTTGACTATCTTCAAAAGGATCCACTTCAACAAATGTTTTATGATATTCAGAATACTGTGCTAATCCTGGTAGAAATAAAAGGTTAGGTAAAATAATTTTAGGCAGATGTGAGGTAGTTGAGGAATTTGTTGGTTGAGGAACCAATCAGAAATCATACTTGTTTTTAAAATTTATTGTCATTTTTGCTGGGGAGTTGTTGGGAGTTAAGCTTTGGGAGGGACTTCAGAAATAATATATAAACAATATTGGAGAAGAGGATTAAGAGTAAACCTTTAGGGGGCGGCCAGGTGGCGCAATGGATAAAGCACCAGCCCTGGAGTCAGGAGTACCTGGGTTCAAATCAGCAACAATATGTGTGTGTGGTGTTTTAAGGTTTCCAAAGCACTTTTGCAAACTGGATCATTTTATTTTATGATTAAAACAACCATGAGAATTTGGTTGTGTTAATATCCTCATTTTACAGATAAAACAAATCAATTAAACAGGTTAATTTACTTTTCCAGTGTCACATATTGTGGATGTTTGAGACTGAATTTGAACTTCAGTCTTCTAACTCCATGTTCACATTTTTAGCCATTTCTACACCTAATTGCTGAATTTGAAACTTGAAGCTCCAGGATTTGAATTTGAATTAACCATTTGAGCATTTACATTATCTCTTGTTTATCTGGTTTATATCTTGTTTGGATTTAGTTGTTTGTTGTCTTACCTATTACCATATTTCCCCATGTAAAAGGTGAACCCTTTTTAGAAAAATTTGGGGTCTGAAAACCGAGCGCATATTATACAGCGATTGTAGATTTTTTTACTTGCATTTACCACTTTTTCACGCTTGCTGTCTTTGAGCTCATTGTTTTGCATTTGTTACTGGTATATTAGAATACATTTTGCCAAGTTCTGCCTACAAATGGCTCAGAAAAGATTTTTGTCCAGTGCTGAATACAAGTTACAAGTGATCCAGTTTACAAAAGTGAATGGAAATCGTCCTGCTGAATGTCAGTTTGTTCCTCCTCCAACTGAGAAAACAATCTGAGACTGGCTATGGGAAGAAGAAAACCCATCTTGAAAATGCCCTGGCAGAAGAAGACCATGAAAGGCAGATCAGCCAAGTGCTCTGAGTTAGGGGACAGAAGAGATGGATTGAAGAGCAAAGAGCCATTGGAATTCTTGTGTCTACAAAGATGGTTCAGCAGGAGGCAAGAAGAATTACTGATGAAAAAGAAGTGACTGATTTTAAAGGAGGACACAATTGGTGCTTCAGGTTCATGAAATTGAATGGACTAAACGTATGTCCATACACCAGACTTAGCCAAAAGATGCCTGAAGGCTATGAGTAGAAGGTTCTTGAATTTCATGATGAATAAAACTTGAGTTCAATAACTTTACATAATACACTTTTTTTTCCCCAAATTCCAGGCCCTAAAACTAAGTTGTATCTTATACATGGGGAAATATGGTAGATTGTGAGCCCCTAGGGGATATGAATTGTTTTTTGGATTTTGTTTTTGTATTCTTTTTTTGTATCCCCAGCATGACCCATAGTGGATGTTTGATAACTCTTTGATGTCTCAACTTGCCTCTGTGTACTAGGACAAATTGCTTTACCTTTATGGACATCAGCTTCCTATTTCTAAAATAAGGGAGTTGAGATCACTTTTGAGGTATCCTCCATCTCTGATCTTTTCATCCGGTCCACATAATAAATACTCTAGACTCTACAATTTTCTTTTAAAGTCCTTGTTTAAAAACTTTAAATGAAAAGTCTATGATGTTTTTGTACAACTTTTATTGTAGGAAGTTATTTTTTTTTCCATCTACAATAAATCTACGGCCTTGTGACTTTCACTGATTACTCCCAGTTTTGCCCTCTGGGGGCCAAGCAGAAGTTTTAATTTTTCTTCTGTCTTGACAGTCCTTCTTATATTTAGATTGTTTTCTTTATCCAGGCCAAATACCACAGTTTCCTTTAGTTGTTCTTTATGTGTGGTGTGGTCCTCAGTCCTCATCATCTTGGTGGTTGGTTGGCCTCTTTTGGATGTATTCCAGCTTATCAGTGACTCTTCAAAATATGGCACCCAGAGCTAAGCAGAGTGTTCTAAATGTGGCTTGCCTGCACAAGTACGGTGGAACTGTTCACTCCCTTGTGATGAATATTATTCCTCTCAATGCAGCCACATTTCACATTAAATTTTTCTGGGTATGGTGTCCCTATTATTGATTCATTGAGTTTGCAAGTCACTAAAATCCCAAGATCTCCCCCCCCATTGTTACTTAGTCACAGCTTCTCTATCTTGAGCTTCTGAAGTCAAATTTTTTTTTAAAGTATAGAAGTTTAGATTTAGTCTTATTAAATTTCATAAGCATACAGAATTGTCTTTTTTCTGCTGCCCCATAGGATCTTTTTATGTTATTCTTATACGTATGGCTTAACTTCACCATTTTCTGACCTAATTTGGTCATAGACTTTATCCTGGCTTACACTGAATGCTGGGACCCATAAATGGTGTTTTGGGTGGGGAAAAGAGTAGACTACTACCTCTAGGATTAAAGGAGAAAGTAGGAAAATTTTGGAGTAAACAATAGGAAATTAAGGCTGTTGTCAAACTGAAAAAAGAACTGCAGCCCAAAATAAGTATTTTGTATACATATGGTCTTTTATATTCTACATTTTAGAAGGGAAAAATACCGCAATCATAGAAATCTTTCAAACAGTGCCCCCTAATCATGTCATTTAGAACAACTGGGTTCCATGGAGCGTGGTTTGACAGATGCTACTCTAACCTTTTATTGAACACTTACATTCTTGCCACATACTTTTTAAGGGCCAAGCTAAAGGTAAAATAGGAGGGAAACAAAGGAAGTTTTTTTTTTTAAATTGACTCCACGTTGAATTGATTGTAACTTCTCTTTTGAAAGAAAGCTCTGAGATGGAACTCTTCTCTCTGTCAAGAGGATGTAGCTGTAGTTGTTTCAAGGCCTCCAGGGCAATTTTTGATGGTTCTAGTCTCCTCCTTATTGGTCTTTTAAAATTACAGCATTTGTTCCTTCTAACCCATGAAGGACCAAAGGCAGAATCCAAACTCTGTGATCTAGCCACCACAAAAACAGGCTGCCAAGGACTGGCCTTCTCTCAGGAAGCTGCCTTCCCTTGAGGACTCTGTAATTTATTTTGGGACTTTTGACAGTTTCTTAAGCTCCCTCACTTTACTATTTTCTTTTTTTTTCTGAATTCTTTCCCAAAGTTTGTTTCCTTTTTACATAAGGACAGTTAAATTATTTGTAAAAGGAGGATGGGGTAGAGGAGAGGAGCATATGTGAATCATAAATTCAAATTTTAATTTTAAGATGCTTTACACTTTTTTATCCATTTTTATATGCTTTGTCAAGCAAAGAGATGTTGCTTGACTTTAGAGGTATTGTAGACAACAAGGACTGTTTTCTGAACCTAATGGATGTGGTTTAAAATGTATGTCATCTCCCTTTTCTTCTTTCTCAGTGGGTGGTGTGAAAGGAGAATGGGCTGAAGATCTGTGGCAGCTGGGAGTCTTGAGTCCCTCTCTCTAAGCTGTTGAGTCTTATTTAAACAACTCTTCCTTACTACCCCTGCAGATGAAGAGGCAGGTGATCCCTTTTATGGGAGAGGCAGGTATTTGGGCTTCTTCTCACCAGGTGGAGCTATCCAGCTGTGAATGATTAAAGACCAAGTTGGCCGAGGTAGAAACCTTAGGCAGGCAGCTCTACCTGGAAGTTAATCCCTCTAAGGATGGATGTGGGAAAAATGTGGGATAGAACCTTTTAAGGAAAATGGCCAACCTGAATGTGGGGCAGCCACACTTTTCATATATCAGTGGGTCATATTTTATACTCAAACTAATCATAAAATGATATACTTTTGGGACTGGAAGAGGATAATAGAAGTCATCATACAGATCTCTTAGTGTTAAGAGGAATTTGTGACCTAGAGAGGTTGTGACTTGCCCAAGACCACATAGCTAATAAGTGGAGAAGCTGGGAGTCTTCTGACTTCAAATCCAGTTTTATTTTCACTGCAACAGTCCACTTCCAACAGTCCAACCTATTAAACTACTTTTCAATTAAAGATTTTATTTATTTTGAGTTTTACAATTTTCCCCCATCTTCTCTCCCCCCCACAGAAAGCAATTTGTCAGTCTTTACATTGTTTCTATGTTGTACTATTAACTAATTTTCAAATTGAAGTGAGAAAGTGACAGATTCCAAGATTCAGCTTGCCAGTGTGAATGATGGTTGAGCTTTTTTCTGAAAGACCTTTTTTCCCTCCTTGAGGTTTCTAGATTTGCATTTGTGTCTTAGGTAGTCCTGGACTTAAGTCCCAGTTAGTTGCCTCTTACTGTGTGACCTTGAGGAAGTCCAGTTTCTGTATGTGTACAACTGTAGGGTTAGACCAGATTATTATTTTTTAAGGGAGGCCCCCATTCTGCCCTAACTTTCTAAACCTCTAAGCAGGGTTCAAACTTTCGAACTTTTTTCAGTGTTACTGCCCATCCAGAGAAAAACCCTTGAACTCCTTTCTCATCTTTGAAGTCATGATGATGGGCTGGGGGATGGTGGTGCAGTGCAGTGCTGTGGGGTGGGCATGCTCCTCTAGAGCTCCTAATTAAACAGGCTCCAAGGGAAGAAAGTGTCCTCCACCCACCCTGTGCATGCACAAACCTATTAGTACCCTGGTGTCCTGCCAAGATAGTTCTGTTGGCTCATACGTGATTCCACAGGATAAAGCCCTTCCTTTTGGCTTTGTAGGCTGGCAGCATTGCTCTGAGAGATTTGAGTTGGGAGAGAGCCTGGCTTTCGATATGTTTGAGCATGGGGAGTATCCTAAAAAAGAACCTTCTTCAGATTCCAGGGTAGGTGTGGCAATCCAAGGGAGACTGACCTTGAGAAAGTTCGGTTAAGGCCTGAGAAACCGGTTTATGTGTTGGAACTTTTATATTTAGCCTTCAGATAATTAAAAAAAAAATCTTTTTGTTACCAGCCATTGACCACTTCCTTTGGAAGTCTTGTAACAATCTATTAAAATCATGACCTTTAAGAGTATGTATTGTCACTTTAGCATCTTACAGTGGTCCCAAGTGAGCGTTGTTGAAAAATGTACTTTTGGTGTCAACATGGAAAGTCTGTTAGGAATAAATAAAAGTCTTTCACTTTGTCTTTATCTTACCAAATCTTACTGCTCTTTCCTTTGCCTAGAGTAGACCTGGGCCATATTATCATAACTTTAAAGCTGGAAGGGGATTTTAGAGGATAAAATTTGATTTTACAAATAAGGAAATGGAGATACGAGGAAATTACTAGGTCGAAAGGAGGCATCAGAGGGTGGATTCAAATTTGGGTTCTCCTGATACTAGAGTTACTGCTCTTTCTATTCAGTTACTTCTTTTCTTTTTGAAGAAGCCACCCCTGGCTATGGTGACTATGTGAGGGCTGGGAAGGCTTAGAGTTGCATGGTTTAGTTCTACTTCTTTATGGGGCAGACTGGTTTTCATTTTCCACTTCTCTTTCCAGCCCTCAGTGGTTTACTTGCCCAGTAGATGATGCTTGGTGGTCTTCTTAAAGGCATTGACAGCCCTTTTTGTAACAAGGGAGCAGTCTCTGGGGGTGAGGTGAGGTGAACAAGAATATAGACAGACTTGTCTTAAGTGGGATAGTGTACAAATAGCCGTTGGATTTAGAGGCAAGAGGACCTGGGCTTAAATTTCTCAGTTCTGCCACTCACTGTGTGACATTGGCCAACTCACTTAACCTTTGCAGCAAGGACTGTTTCCTGAACCTGGTGGATGTGGCTTAAAATGTATGACATCTCCCTTTACTTTTGGGTAGGTGAATGTGTGAAAGGAGAATTGGCTAAAGATCTGTGACATACTAATTCTGTACTTAATTCTATCACTGTGAATTAAATTAACTAAGGAAGTGACTGGGGCAAAATTCAGATGTCCCAACCTATGAAACATGGTCCTCTAGGCCACTCACTACAATGTATGCAGAGGTGAGAGGAAGGAATAGAATTATTGCAAGGAGCCCCCAGATTTATAAACAAACATAACTTCTCTAAACCAAATAAATAGCCTACACATCTATAATCCTTTTTTTTTGGCAAATTTTATGTAGCCCCTTGGTGGTTAGTGAAATTTTTTCTAAAAGATTACTAAATTCCTAGGATCATTTTATTAAATATTTTTCTCAATTCCTAACAATACATCTATGATCATGGGGAAGACTGTAAGATTTTTTTTTTATGTTAAAGAGAGACCTTTTTAACTTGAAGATTAAGTTCATCAGACTTCAAAAGATGTGGATTCAGATTCCAATTCGGAGGGTTCCTTGTTTGTTCCCCTGGGAAGGTCATTTAGTTTCTCTGAGTTTGGTTTTTCCTCTGTACAAAG
Source organism: Macrotis lagotis (assembly GCF_037893015.1). Lineage (NCBI taxonomy): Eukaryota > Metazoa > Chordata > Mammalia > Peramelemorphia > Peramelidae > Macrotis > Macrotis lagotis. The sequence continues at coordinate 708,014,357 of NC_133658.1, read as the reverse complement.
GTATTAATTAACTTCATGGGTTGTTAGGGACTATTGTGTATGGGAGCATTGTAAATTATCTTCACCTGCTGTCCTTGAGCACCAGAGCCTTATCTTACTAAGTGCCATCGGAGTGGGAGTGGATTAGGTACTGGGAATATAAAATATAAAATAAAGCACTGGTGTTTTGGTAAATAAATGGAGCACTTGGAGATCTTTTTTTTTTTTTTTTAGTTTTTGTTTTCTTTTGCAAGGCAGTGGGGTTAAGTGGCTTGCCCAAGGCCACATAGCTAGGTAATTATTAAGTGTCTGAGGCTGGATTTGAACTCAAGTACTCCTGACTCTAGGGCTGGCACCCTAGGCCACCTAGCCACCCCCCCCTTTTTTTTCTTAAAGATTTTATTTTGAGTTTTACAATTTTCACTTGGAGGTCTCAATGGAGTACTTGTCTCCTTTGTCATCCTTATCTCCCACCCCTCCAACATTCACCTGGGGAAGATTGAGGGAGTTTAGAAGGGGACTCAACATAAGAGTCCAGAAAAGGGACTCAACATATGATGTCTGGTAAAGGGATTCAACAATGAGTCTGTAAGGAAAGTCCTGTTGGGAAGCTCAAAAGTAGTAAAGAATCAAGTTTTATGTTTGATGAACATAAACAGTACCAATTGTAAAAGTTCTGTTGGGCAGCTAGGGTGCTAGACCTGTAGTCAGGAAGACTCATCTTCCTGAGTTCAAATTGGCCTCAGAAATTTACTAAGTAACTCTGGGCAAGTCATGTCACGCTGTTTGCCTCAGTTTCCTCATTTGTAAAATGAACTGGAGAAGGAAATGGCAAACCACTTCAGTGTCTTTGCCAAGAAAATCCCACATAGAGTCATGAAGAATTGAAAATGACTAAACAACAACAAAGGATTCTGTTGTTCCTGTTTTGTTATTTGATTGGTTTTCCTATATTATATCTCTCCCTGCTCCAGTCCATCCTTCATTTAGCTGTCAAATTGATCTTCCTTTAAAGTTCAGATATGATTATAACAAAACCTTCCTCTCCTCTACTTCAGTAATCTCCAGGGACTTCCTGTTATTTCCAAATAGAAAATCCTTTGTTTGCTTTTAAAACCTTTCACAACCTACTCCCTTCCTACTTTTCCAGTTTTCTTATACCTCATTCCACTCTTACTTACTTCCATTTCTTTCCCTCCCTTTCCTTCTTTTCTTTCCTTTCAACTTGATTGATTTATTGCTTCATAAAAAACTTGCAAAGCACTAGAGAAATATTATCTCATTTGATCCTTACAACTATCCATTGAGGTTGGTGTTATCTTTATCATCTCCAGGTGAGGGAAACAAAGGAAGATATAGGCTGACTTGACTTAGCCAAGGTCACAAAACAAGCAAGTATCTGAAGCAGGGTTCTCTACCTTGGGTCTTCTTGACTTTAGGTCCAGTCTTTTAATTCCTGTACCACCTAGGTGTTTTAAAAGGATCAATTCAATTGGGCACTTTTTTCTTTAATCCAAACCTCACCAGTTGGAAAGTTATAAGTCAGGCTCATAACTTCTACCGCTGGGAGTGATCACCCCTTTATGTGCAGATAAAGAGTACTTAATCTAATCAAGCTTTTTCACAAGCTCTGAGAATGTTAAGAATATTTATTAACATGTCTTCAGTTTTGGGTGTTGGAGGGACAGCCTGCCAGAGTGAAGGAACTTCAGCATATATACTCAATGGGGTATAGATAGCTAGAGTAAGAAGGAGAGAAGGGGGGCAGGGGAAGGGAGTGGATGTGAGTGGTGGAGGAGAGGGTGGACTGTAGGGGAGAGTGGTCAGATATAACACATTTTCTTTTTTACTTCTTGCAAGGGGTTGGGATTGGATGGCCTGTCTGGGCCCATAGGGCCTTGTGGTTGCTGGGCCTTAGGGGTCGTATGTGGGCTCTGGGCCTCTTGGCCCCAGGGCTGGTGATCAGTCTGCTGCTCCACTCAGCTACCCTACAGCACATTTAAGAAGAGGGACAGAGTGAAAGGAGAGAGAAAATATAGTATGTTGTAGTGGAGAAGAATGGAGGGAGTTGCAATCGGCAATGGCAGCGGTGGAAAAATATGGAAGTAGTTTTTGTGATGGACTTAAAAAGAATGTGATCCATCTGCAGCAGAGCTGGTGGTGTTGGAACACAGACTGAAGCACATTTATTATTATCATTATTATATTTTATTTTATTTTTTTGGTTTTTGCAGGGCAATTGGGTTGGGATGACTTGCCTAGGGTCATATAGTTGGATTATTGTTGGGTGTCTGGGGCTGGATTTGAACTCAGGTACTCCTGACTCAGGTGCTCTGTCTACTGCACCACTTAGCTGCCCCTATTATTATCTTTTTAAAATTAAAATTAAAATTTTTTTTCTCTTTACTTTATTTCTCATGAAGGTCTATATTTTTTGGGGGAGGGGTATTATGTTTACTCTTAAACAAGAATATTTTAGTAATTATAAAAACATGATTTGTACAAAAATAAAAATGAATATAATAAAAAGTCTTCAGTTTTGAAGTGTAGTAGTTATACAGAATGTTTATCTTTACATTTGACTTATGTGAAATTTAAACATAGATAAAATGTGTACATTATGCATTTAATTGTTTACACAGACAGACGCACACACAGATACATGCAGGTCTGACCAGGAGTCAGATGGGCTGTGGTTATCTTCTGGATCTGGGTCTCAGACATCACTGCAAGCATCCCCATTTCCCTGGAGGGTACTACTCCCCTTCAGAGACATAATCTTAGAATCATCCTTCACTCTTCTTCAGGTTCTCCCATTCTCCTCATATTCAGCCAGGCATGACAGATCCTGTCAATTTGAAATCAGTAACCTCTCATATTTGTCCTCCTTTCTCGACTTACTCAGCTGTCACCATTGTAGAGGTTCTTATCTCTTACCTGGACTGTTCTATTTGCTTCCTAATTGGTCTGCCTGTTTCTAGTTTCTCTTCATTCCAATTCATTTTATACACTCCTACCCAAATAAATCAGATCATTCTACCTTCCCTGCTAATCCTTAGTAGTTTCTTTTTTATTTCAGGATAAAATATAAACTGAGACTCTCTGCAATAGGTTTCTATCTTTCTACCATCATTTTTACCTCTTTCCTTCATGAACTCCTTGTCCAAGCCAAACCAGTTACCAGAACTCTCCTGGTAAACTTGCCTTCCTGTATTCACACAGGCAGTCCACTTTCTCTTTTGTCTTTCCTCTACTCAGTTTACATTTTAATATTCTTAATTTGTATATATTTTATTTTTTCTTTTCCCTTTCCCCAGCGTAGGCTTTTTTGTACTATTTTTTTTCTCTGTCCCTAGCAATTAGTATTGTACTTGGCATATAGTAGGTACTTTCAAAGTCTGCCTCATTTAATGACTGTCATCTCTCTGTCTACACACACACACACCTATGTATAAATAAAATTTCATTTATAATTGTCTAACTCTTTTGTTCCCATTTGCTAGTCTTGATTTCAAATGAATGAGATTTTGCTGTAATTGAAAAAAGAAACCATATACTATTCTATAAAGAAAATATGATTTCCCCACTTGACACCTCTGTTACCTAAATTATTATTAATTGTTATTACTGTTTTATTATTGATATTATATATGTAAATATATACTTATATACGTATATAAATATGTATATGTCTCCCATCCTTTTTAAAACTTTATGTTGTGAAAATGATTTGCATTTGTCTCCAGTTTACGTTTATAAAAAAAAAGAAAATTATCTTAACCTTTTAGAGTTATCTGACAAAGAAGTGTAGTCGTTTTGAAACTTTAATCCTGTTTGAGGAAGATTAGGATGGCATTTAAAACAATAACAGGAACTTCAGAAGACTGGTAAGAGGAGAGAAGGGGTGAGGTTGCTGATTTTCATACTATCAGTAATTTATTCTTAAAGAGAATAACTCTTACTGTGGAGCAGAAGCCCAAAGCAGGATGGTTGTAACTTGGTTAATTATGTGGATTCTGGTCACATTCTTGCTGTTGATGTGGAAAGGCAGGGACAGGAATGAAGTTGGAAATGGCCAGCATGTCCAAGGCTCTTTTCTGTTCTCCCTCCCTCCCTCATACATTTGAAATGTTGATTTAGAGACCTGTGGTTATAGAAATATGAGGTATTTTTGATGTTTAAAGACTAGGAGAGTGAAGACTGATTATTAAGGCTTCTGGCTTACTTTCTACTTCTTTCCATGGAAATTTGGGGGTGGAGATAAGAAGGCCAGATGATGCCCCTCTGACTTAGAAATGTCAGTGACTGGTGGCATACCCTTCTCTCTGCTCCTTAGACCCCACTTCCTCCAGGAGAATTTAGTTGTCTAGCCTCTCTTCCATTTTATTGCCATGTTCTCCCCACCTCAATCCAAATTCCAAATGACTTCTTAATACAAAAAATTTGGGGACCTCTGCTCTATAAAATATATAGAACCTATGATAAGTATCCTATTTTATTTAATTTTTAAGATGAAAGAAAAATTCCTGGAACAAATTTTGATACTAGCTTTGAAGGCTTAGGCCAGTTGGCTAACAGGATATCTTTTTTTTATTTTATTTTATTGTGAGGCAATGGGGCTAACATTATCTTTTTTAAAAAAGAATTGCCCCCCAAAATAACAAGCATTTATTTCACTTTCCCTGCCCCCCTTTGAAGGAAAAATAAAACTTGTAGCAAATATCCACAAAGAAAATAAATTCTTCATTTTGCATATTAATTTATATCACCTTTTTGTCAGACTGATAGTGACATTTTTGTCATCAGGTTATTTGAAATCATTGGTCATTTCAACAATATGAGTTAGTTCTTAAGTCTTTTAAAACTTTTTTACAAGGTCAGTTGACTTCATATCTAACAGGAGCTTATGATGTAGATTTGAAAGAGAAATAGGAAAAGAGATTAGAGGAAAATAATCTGTTTGGATCGAGTGGTGCATTCAGAAGTATGTGGTGAAAAGGTGTTCCTTTTTTTCCCTTGAGCCAGTTTTGGGATTATTCATCAAACTTTTTTTCCATATAGAAATGAGTTTTCTGGGTTATTATTAGCATTAGATATGGGCTTTTGAGATTAATATTTTAGTTGAGTAAACTAAAAACACACACACATCTACACACAGCCTCCTAACCATGTAGCAGATATTTGTTGGAAATTTTTTGAACTTGTATGTAACTAGTTTAACCAGTTGATGTTGCCAAGCTAAACATTCTCTTGCTGTGCTTCAATGTGTACTGTTGTTGAACCATGTTATAAACTTTTTAACTTAAAATGATCCAAGATGACATTTTGTCTACAAATGTAGCATATGGTCACCTCAAAAGAATTGGGCCATTGCATTTGAAACAACCCGCTACTTTTGTGAAGCCCCATAGTATTTTAGACACCTTTCGTTCAAGGATTCAGAATGCTGCTGGTAAAAACGAGGACCTGAAGTCTTGTTGAAACACATTTCTAAAACTGATAGTAGCTGTAATCATCTTAGAAGAAAAAGATTTTAAGGTTCTTACATAACATGATGTTTTGGAAAGAGGACTGGTCTTAGAATCAAGATACTCAGTGCTAAATGAATGAATGCCTGTTGATTGATCTTTATAAAATTTTGAATAATTTGTAAATGTGAGTAGTGTTACATTTCTGAATGAGTTTAGAATTTATATGCACTTATTTTGTTAATAATAATAATAATTGACATCTGTCTATTATTTTAAGATTTGAGACCTCTTTGCCAATATTATCTCATTTAATCCTCACAACAGCCCTAAGAAAAAGGTACAGATGAGGGAATTGAGATCTAGGAAGGTTAAATGACTTGCCCCAGTCACAAATCTATTAAGTATTTGGGTGAAAAGTTGTGCTTTTTCCCCTTTGAGCCAATTTTGGAACTCTTTAGAAAATCACATCTTTTCTACATAGAAATGAGTATTCCAGCTCATTACTAACATTAGAAGTTAGCTGTTCAGATTAATATTTTTTGTCAAGTAAACTCAAAACACTGGTTCCAGTTGCCTCTGTTTAGAAGGGGTATGTACAAAGAAATTTTTTTTCTTCGAATATAAATTTATGAATCTGACTGATATAAAGGGGGGATATTTCCTTCTGCCCCTTTTGGAGGGTTCACGGATTTTTAGAACGGAAAGGCACTTTCTGACATCGAATCGTTCTGCTTGTTTCATAGACACCTTGCCTTTGACTTGATCTGAGGATAAGATCACAAATCACAACAATATTTCTTTGTTTACCCCAACCTGATGTGGTTCTTTTTTTTTTTCCTGTCTGCATGACATAGGTTCTAGTAATGTTGAATGTTGCTACCTGAAAGGAGAGAGAGAGAGAGAGAGAGAGAGAGAGAGAGAGAGTGTGTGTGTGTGTGTGTGTCTGTCTGTCTGTCTTGGTGAGTGATCTGCTTCAATTCTTTTTTTTAAATCTAATTACCTTTGAGCTGTTTTTGCTATGCTTATCCAAATGATGCTCCCAATCTTATCCCAAAAGCCCCTAAATCATTCTGACCTCTCCTACATTTAGAGTTAATGTATATAAAGATATCATACAAATTTCATAGTGAATGCTTATGTATACTGATGATGTCAAAGTTGAAATTTACATCATACATTTTAATATATGATGATGATGAAAGTTTATTTGGGTAATTTTGTGATAAGAGCAAAAGTAGAAGAGCAAATTAACCCAGTTATGCCATTCTTTTAACCAGTCAGGGAACTTCTGGCCCCTAGGCTGAATAAGGCTTGTGACCTATGCTGCCCCAGCAGCCACAGAGGAGGACTCAAAAGTCAATAAATCTAGGAGCTTTTTAGGGGTGAATTAATTAAATGTTTGAGCAAATATAATAGGTAAATGATATTATAAATACACAGCTGACCCTTGGAAGAAAAATGGTTCCCCATCTTTGCTTGAAACTATAGATTTTCCTTCTCTTGTCCGTCTTTTCTCCCACTCTCTTTTGCATTCCACCTCACTTGTCCTTCTTAAAAGGGTTTGTAAATTTTTTGGGTTTTTTTTCTACATGACTTCCTGCTTGAACTACTTGGGAACTTGTAAAGGGTTTGTGTCAAAAATGTGTCTGAAAATGGGAGTAGGGGCTGTCAAGACCTGAGCTCATTGTGTGTATGCAAATATAAAAATATGTGTGTATGTATATGATATATATCTTTAAATAGATTGCTGTGTGCACACATGTACAAACATACATGTGACATCTTCATAAATATGCATGTATTTTTGTAATACACACATGCATATATATGAACTGATCATTGCCATATGACTTCATTTTCTATGCACTTCCAAGAAATTTTCTCCAGACTAGAAATTTAGAAAGGAATTGCTAAGGAGTTTTCCTACTGATGGGAATTTCTCAGATTATAAAATCCTGAGTATGGGCCAAGAAAAAAAATATAGTATGCCAAAGTTGTTTTATCCAGTTTTTTTTTCTCACAAGTAGCTTAAATATGTTTCCTTGTAATCTATTATGTTATTAATTTGATTAGCAAATTTTCTTCAGAAAGTGAAACAGTTGAGGTCAAATTTATCACAAGTTTAAAGTTAGTGGAGTATTCATCATAGGGATTTTAGTTTTTTTTCAAGGAGACAGGGCAGTAAAAGTACCGAGACTTGCTATATTTATTCCAAGTTAGAAATGAATCTTGTTAATGTCTGATTCTATTTTATGAATTGTACCTAAAACTTTCACTCAGATACAGAAACTTAAACAAGCCTGTTAGGCAAGATTGCTTTATCCATTTTTTATATTTAGGCTCCTGGCTTTCTCTTGCCTCAGTGAGCTTCCATTCTACTTGAATGAATAAAGAGGGATGAAGAGGGGACCTTTAATTTCATTAGTATAGGAAAATCTCAGGAGAGGAAACTTTCTCTAACAATATAAGTCAACAACTTCTTGACAACTTACTTTATTTGTCTACAACACTGAGGTATTAAGTAATTGCTCAGAGATATATAGTAGTATGCTTTTGAGAAAGGAGTAGGATTCTAGGCATCATGCTCACTAAGCACTTTATAAAAAGTGGGAGGTAGGAAGTATTATTATTTTTATTTTTTTTATTTAAGGCAGTGGAGTTAAGTGACTTGCCCAAGGCCACACAGCTAGGCAATTATTAAGTGGCTGAGGTCACATTTGAACTCGGGTCCTCCTGACTCCAGGGCCGGTGCTCTATCCACTGTGTCACCTCGCTACCCTAGTATCACCATTTTAGTCTACCAGAATATTTTGGCTATAAGACTAGCTCTCTCCTATCTGGTATGACACAGTTTCCCTGTATAGTAGTTTTTCTGAGAGGTATCTACCAAGATTATATAAGTGCAAGCCATTATCACTCTAACTTCAAAATACCTTAGTTCAGAAATAAAAAGAAAATGTTAAAGTGTTTTACTTAATACATTTTTTTTTTGCAATAATTAATGAGGATGAGGGAGTGGCCAGGTGGCGCAGTGGATAGAGCACCGGCCCTGGAGTCAGGAGGACCCGAGTTCAAATGTGACCTCAGACACTTAATAATTACCTAGCTGTGTGGCCTTGGGCAAGCCACTTAATCCCATTGCCTAGTAAGAAAAAAAAATACTTAATGAGGATGTGTAGTAATGTGTATAGTAGCCCATAGAAATAAAATTTTACCCTGTTTTCTCTCAACTTGTATTTTAAATTTGCATGAACTTCACAGAAGAGGCCCATGGTGGAGGGGTGACAGAAATTTGAGATTGTTAAGGCAACAATTGATCAAGGTGTCTAAAAGAAGAATGGGGGGGACTCTTGATCTTATTATCCAAACTCATTTTAAAGAGCAATCATTACCTATCATTTCATGGGTCTATTTTCCCAGCTGTATATGATATGTATGAGATTAAGATGTTGGTATCTAAAGAACATCCTTGAGTGGAAATTAGAAGGGAAAAAAGGTCAGGCTTTTGCAAATGACACTCCAGAGTAGATCATGTCTTTACAATCACACTAGTAAATAGTATAGGAATTATAAAGGTTCCACTGCTTTTGTTTGTTGATTGTTAAAAAAATCATTTGATTTGATAGGAAAGAATGTTGACTTAAATTGTTGCCATTGTGATGGAATAGAACACTTTGTTCAAGCCTCTGATTATTTATAGCATATGAATCATAAAACAAGAATACATATGTTACCCAGAGGGGTTCACTATTGTCATAGAGCAAATCCAATGTAGGGTCCAAATTGAAAGAGTGATTCCCTGTAGATGATGAAATCCTCCAAACTTTTTGTAAATGATATTATATTGATTGCATCAACCACTAGAATACTGGGGAACCTTCCTTTCAATAAGATCTATAGTTTTTCAAAAGAATTTGGTCAAATTACCCAATAAAAAAATCAAATAGATCAAAAATAACTTTTATACAGACTGTGATTTGCAGTGGTATGGGCAACCTGTGGGGTTTGTTCATTAATATAACTATGTCTTAGATCCTACAATTAGAGAATGAGCTGAAGAGGAGGAGGGAGGGCTGGGTTGCCTTTGGGAAGTTGGCAAATTCCTTTAATAACCTTAAGCTTCTCTCCGGAATAAAAGTCTACCTTTTTAATAACAATATTCTTTCAGTGCTGTTGTCCTGGCTTGAAATTATGAAATTCCATAGCCTTTGAAGAATTAAATTTGAAGAGGCAATGGTGGATTTGAGTAGGCTGTAATATATTTCAAAGAATTATTCAGGAGAACTGGTGTAACAACACTACACTATGAAGAAATGAATAATCTAAAAAAAAATCCTCATAATAGTAAGGGATGATCAATCCACTTATTACTTTTTTAGTCTCATGATCAAGAAAACACAAGAAAAGCTTTCTCTGTTGAGTTAATTTCCTTTGGCAAAATTTTGGGAAATTATGGAGAAAAATCCCATAGGTTAGGCATGGATTGATTACATTATACATTGCTAGAGGGAAAATTGTTGATGTGATCATAGATCTATTAGAATATTAGATGGTAGAGCCAGAATGGTAAATTGAGTTAGATTGACATGAGCTGTTCTTTTAAATTTTTTTTTGTTTTATTTTGGAGCTTTTTATTTTTTGAATGTTATTTTATTTTTTCAATTGCATGCAAAGATAGTTTTCAGCATTCATCTTTTTGTAAGCTTTTCATTCCACATTCTTCTACCTCCCATCTTTTCCTCCCCCTCATCCCCTGATATGAAGTAATCTGATACAGGTTCCACATATACAGTCCTGTTTAACATATTTCCATATTAGTCATGTTATGAAAGAAGAATTTTAACTAAAAGGGAAAAAAGCCATGGGGAAAAAGAAAACAAAAACATGAAACAAGTTTTAAAAAGTGAAAACAGTATGCTTTGGACTGCATTCAGACTTTCCAGTTTTTTCACTAGATGTGAATTGACATTTTCCATCACAAATCTTTTAGAATTGTCATTGGTCACTGAACCTCAGAAAGGAACTAAGTGCATCATAATCGATCATCACACAATGTTGCTGTTTATGTGTATGATGTTCTGGTTCTATTTATTGTTCTGTACAGATTGTTTTCTTTTAATTAATTTTAATTATTTTCTTTTTTGTAATTATTGTAATTGTTTTCTTTTTAATATTTTAATTTAATATTTTAATATTTTCTTGAATTTTAGAATTTTCCCCACAGTCTCACTTCCTTCCCCCCCAGAAGGCAGTCTGATAGGCTTTACATTGTTTCCATGTTATATACATTGATCAAAATTGAATATGTTGAGAGAGAAATCATATCCTTAAGTAAAAAAATAAAATATAATGATAAAATATGAAATATAAATTATATATATCTTATATGATACCCTTTTTATGATAGAGGTGGTATTCTCCATTGCAGATTTGGTTCTGTTTATTTCACTTAGCAAGTCTTTCCAGGTTTTTCTGAAGTCTGCAGAATAATAGTACTTCATCACATTCATATACCATAATTTGTTCAACCATTCCCAGTTGATGGATATCCCCTTTAATTTCCAAATCATTGCCACCTCAAAAAGAACTACTATAAATATTTTTGTTTATATGGGTTCTTTACCTTTTCTTGTGATCTCTTTGGGATACAGTCCTAGTAGCAGTATGTCTGGATCAAAGGGTATATGCAGTTTTATTGCCCCTTGGGCAAAGTTCCAGTTGCTCTCCAGAATGGTTGGATCAGTTGGCAGGAGCTGTTCTTGTTGAAACCACAAAAACTCTTTGGGATCATTGCTTTATTTTTATAGATGTTCATTAACCATCCATCTCTTTATTAACATGTTCCAGAATTTCATCAAGAGTAAAAGTCAGGTTCACTGGACCTTAATTTGCAATGTCCATATTCAGTTTTTTTTAAAATTTAAAATTTTAAAATTCTTTCACTCATGTGCTATCTCTTCCATTCTCTGTAGTTTTTCAGAAGACACTGATATTGGCTCAGCATTCACTTCAACCATTTTTCTAAAACTCCAGAATATAGTTTTTCTTAGGTGACATAAAGCCATCAATCTTACTCTTTTGTGATCTAATGTAAAGGTCAAGTTTTTCTACTTAAGTGTGTGATCTTGGGCACATTGCTTAATCTCATTCATTGCTTGGGTTCTTTATCTGTAAAATGAGGAGGTTGGTTTAGATGACCCCAAAGTCCCTCCCAGTTGCAGATTTTGATCCTATAAAGAGCATCTGGGTGTCTTCTTAGTATCTTCTTTGTCTTGAATTTCAATTCCCTATTAGTTGTTTTTCTGCAGAAACACTCAGGGAATATGCAAGCTGGATGCAGGTAATTGAAGGGTGATCACATGGAAGACAGAATCAGATTTGTTCTGTTTTGCCCCAAGGGGCAGAACAAGAAATAATGGCCAGAAGTTGTAGAGAGGAAAGTATTGGTTTGATGTAAAGAAAACTTCCTAAAAACTAGAACTCTCCCAAAGTGGAATGAACTTCTTGAAGACATAGTAGAGTTTACCCTTATTGCAAGAGCAGGGATTCTTAACTAGGGAGTCTGAGAGAGAGAGAGAGAGAGAGAGAGAGAGAGAATGTGTATTATGTATATGTGCTTATACATGTTTATACATATATGAATATGTGAATATATGTGCATGTGTATATATGCACACATGTATGTATCTACTCTATTTCAATATATTTGAATTCTTATGTAATTATTGTATACATTTAAGACCATTTTGAGATGGTTGCATAAACTTTACTATATTGCTTAAGGGGAGACTGTGACACACATAAAAATTAAGATCCCCTCTACTCCCCATTTATTGGGTATGCTATAGAGGGGATTCTTGTTTTCTTGTAGATTGGAGTAGATGACTTTAGAAATCTCTTCTAATTCCCAAGTTCCATTTTAGACCAGATTACTCCTTTCAACTTTGATAGTCTTTGAACACTAGTCCTTAAGAAAAGGAAGAGTTTAACACTATAAAGTGGTATCTAGTTAATTTATTCAAGGATGTTTGCCACAAGATTGCAATATCAAATAGAGGTTGATAGAATTCACTAAAACGTAGTCATTGGTCACCCTATTAATTGCAAGGGCTTTTTATTTTGAAATCTTTAATTTTTTTTAGAATTTTGAGAATATTGGAAAACTTTAATATCTGCTTATACTATCCATATAACAAAAATGACTTCATATTCTGTTTTCATGCATACTTCTACAATCAGCAAAATCCATAACTCTTTTTTTTAAGGTTTTTGCAAGGCAAATGGGGTTAAGTGGCTTGCCCAAGGCCACACAGCTAGGTAATTATTAAGTGTCTGAGGCCAGATTTGAACCCAGGTACTCCTGACTCCAAGGCTGGTGCTTTATCCACTGCGCCACCTAGCCGCCCCAAAATCCATAACTCTATAGCAATCCATTACTCTTTAGTATGTGACTCTGAAGGGATAGTACATTTATGTACATTATTATCGAACAATCTTAAAGTCACTAACTGTAATTCCAACTATTTTAATTTTAAAGTGTGTGTGACTGAGTGTCTGTGTTGGTTTCTGTGTTTTCATGTGCAGCTTTTCCTTAAAGGAAAGCAGTTGTACCACACATTATAGAGTTATAAAAATAACTTTATGATGGGCACATGTAGAAGTGATTTCATTGTTATAGTTGAAAGAACATGAGGATACTTTTTGTTTGGAATTTGAAAAAGTATAGGTATTGGATCTCTTGTTTATTCTCTCCACCCATTAAAAAAAGGACCTGTATCTGTGATTTCTTTTTAAATTGCTGTACCATAGTGTAAGTACTGCCTCACAGTACTGATTCTGTTCTTTGAATCCAAGATGTATTTATTTCATACTTTCTGTATGTGGTAAGAGAGAGTGATGACAGAATCAGCGATCAAAGCTTTCTCTGAAAATGTTTCTAAAGGCTTTTAATTGATCCTTTCAGTAGTCTTCAGAAAATAAAAATCCCAATCTTTATCCTGACCCACTGGGGGCATGCACCATACATACCTTCAGGCATGGATAATGTTGGAACATTGTAGCCGTGGTTAAAGTTTTATGGATGTTCTAAAAATAATGTTAGTTGTCCTCTTGCAAACTTCTCATGTCCTCATGTCCTCATTTTGTAATATAAAAATCTAGCTGGAATATTTCCCATCTGTTTCACTTGTTCAAAATGATTACACAAGCTTTTCTAGAGCTCCATGTTGCTTTAACATTTTTCTGTATTTTTTACATTATTGCAGTAGAAATATCATACATGCTATGATAGCCTTGTTAATCTTAAATATATATTTCATTAGTGAACCAAAAAACCTCAACCAAATGTCTCAGGTCTACAAAGGAAGTGGAAGTGACTATCCTCTTCCTTTCTTCCATTTTCTTTGTACCGCAGTCCCTGCAGTCCCCATCCTTGATAAGAATGTAACATTTGTAAGATAATTTTAGATTTGCAGGGTGCTTTACAGATGTTATCTGATTTGAGCCTTATTATTTTATTTCTCTATTTTGTATATGAGGAAATCTAAGTTGATTAAAATTACTTAGAAAAATCCCTGCCTTATGAATGTGACTTAGAGGTTCCATTTGGCAGGAGGGAGGATGGAAACCCGTCTTAAGCCTCTTATTTGCTTCAGAATGGCTTTGTCCAATTAGTTTGAAGACTGATGCCAATTTCTTCTTCCAAGGATACAACTTCTTTTTCTTTTTTCATACATTAATTGCACTCTGTTTTCATGTGATATCAACACATTTTGCTTTTCTGTTTGTTCAGTTGGCTTCTGCTCTTGTTATTGTTGTCTGTCTGAGACTATAAACTTCCTGAGGTCTATTTAACCTCCTTTGTGAAATGTCTACCACAGTTCCATGCATAAATACTTAGAGTCATAGTAAATATTTTGATACTTTCAGCCTAAATACAAATTGTGCAAATTGAAAATTTGAAAATTGTGAGTCACTTCACTTGTGGTTTTTTCATGGAGAATTCCTTACCCTGCTAATAATGGGCCAGACAGTACATTATTTTGTCTAGATTATCTTGTATTTATTTTGAATTTGTGCTCTATGTATATGGGTATAGAACCTTAGCCACTTGAAATTTTTATCTTTTCTCTGTGTATCTAGTATAATCCTAGACATAGGAGGTCCTTAATTGTGAGATTGTGAGCACCTTGAGGGCAGACACTGTCTTTTGCCTTTTTTTTGTATCCTCAGTCTTGTATCTTCATGCCTGAAACATTAATAAATATTTATGGCATTGTATTGAATGAATTTGTGTACACTGAAAGAGATTGCTTAAAACTGAATGCATGAGTTACTTTCCAAAATATAGTTTGGGAGATTTCGACTTTCTGCAGCATACCACCATTCTTTCAAAGGCTCAAGTTTGGAACTCTAGAGTTAGCTTCTATTCTTGTCTCTCTTTGTGACCATGTCTGCCTTTCTCTTTCTGTCTCCATGCTTCCCCTGCATTAAAAATATGTAGGAGCCTAATATTTTCTCTTTTCTCCACCATGGTCCCCCCCCCCCCCCCCCCATTTATCTGATCATTTATTTTCTATCTAAATTCCAAGGTATGCCTTGCTTTGATTTTAAGATACCCTCTTTAGCTTTGTCTAAACACACTTACTTAAAAAAATAGTTTTAAAAAAAGAATTGCCTCAAAAACATTTTTATTAGTCCGTTCTGTGCAGCTTTTCTCAACAGATACTCTTTTGCTTTATGATTTTGTTAAAAAAAATAAAATAAAAATGACCTAGGGTATATTTAAGTGAAAAAAAGGAATACTGATGTTGGAATGCTAATATCAGGCTAAGGAGTTTTACTTGATTGGAGAGAGACACCGATAATATTTAAGGTTGTGGCATAATCTGAATCAGATTTGAAACTGAAATTAGTTTACTTATGTTTGACTTTAAACCCAAAGGATATTATCTAGTGAAATTATCCATATTCTTGTTCATCATGAGGTCAGAATGTTTTGTGGTTTTATCTAAAATTTACATCCACCCTCAAAGGTTGGAGATTTGTGGTTACTGAAAATGTTCAAAACAATGTGACTCAACCTCAAAACAATCCCAGAATAAGATTTTTAAGACCATATTTTGGACAGTGGCTGCTTCATGGAAATGAGTATATAGATTCCTAAGATGGCAGCTTTTGGAAGGGACAATGCTTATTTGAATGTCTATGTTTCTACTGCATTAAAAAAACCCCACCCATTTGTACTTACTGCTTTATAGTCAATCCTCATATATATCTTGGAGACTAAAATGTTCATTGACTTCACACAGAAAAAAGCAAACTTTAGGGATGATACTGTTTTATAATTGGGGGTTGAAGTCAAATCCCTGGCTATTGGTTGGTGTTTGAATCAGTGATGATGTTAGAGCAACAATAGTGTACTTTATATTAATTATTTAAACAACTGATGTTATGTATAATAAATGGGATGTGCCAAATTGTTGAAAAAGCCAAGGGCAGAGGGATTAGGATTCAAAGTCATAGTTGTCTTGTTTCTCCTACACTCACATGTCATTTTGCTACTTGTAAGCTGTGTTTTATAGGACCCACGAGTCCTCCAAACCTCTAGTTGATGGTGTTGTTTTTATAAAATCCATTAGAAAAATGAAAGCACCAATAATGACATGTCTTTCTTTCTTTCTTTTTTTTTTAACAACAGAACATCTGTTATAACAATTTTGATAGTTTTCCATTTACGGGGCAAACAGGAGATAATTAAATTTCTGTTTATCCCATTATCTCAAATACTCGTTAAAAAAAAGCGTGACCTTGTTTTCACTTTGTTTAGGTGTATAAGTTTGACACAATATTTTAGAGCTGAAGGCCATCTAACACTAGCCCTTATTTATAGCTCCTTGCCTAAAGCCATAGAAGAGAGCAGTAAAATTAGAGATAACTTATTTGCCACAGTGGATTTCAATAAAACAATGTGATAAATTAGTTTGTATATATGTATGTACACACACTACACACACACACACACACACACACACACACAAACACATATACACATGTATATATAAAATCACATCTGACTAACAATATCAAATTAACCAGCTCTGCACATTTGGAACTTCAGAAGTATGTTACTTGTTTGACTAATATGTAGAATCATCAGAATTCTAGAGTTGGAAAAGGACTTCTTAAATGATCAATTTATCAGTGAGAAAACTGAGACCAAGAGAACTTAAACACTTTGTTCGGTCACTCAAGCTAGCTAATGACAATCAGTATGGAACAAACCAGATTTCTTGGCTACTTAGTATTTTTCTTTTCTTAAGTCAGTGGTATGCTTTCTGCTTGAAGCAGTGAATCTCCCCTCTCCCCCTCACCCCAAGTTCAACCCTACAACATGTTCTACTGTCTAAATTAGGTAGCCTGGGGTAGTTAGGTGATACAGTGGATAGAACACTAGCCCTTGAGTCAGGAGGATCTGAGTTCATATGCTGCCTCAGATACTTGGTTATGTGACCCTGCCCATTGCCTCTCCAATATATATACATAAATAAGCAAATTTGGTAGACTGTTTCTAGGGGAGGTAAGAACCCAGGTGTCATTCTTGGGGTACACTAGGTGTGTTCGTTAAGAGAGTGCTGGGGGCCTGCTAAGTGGCGCAGTGGATAGGGCACTGGCCTTAGAGCCAGGAGTACCTGGGTTCAAATCCAACCCTCAGACACTTAATAATTACCTAGCCGTGTGGCCTTGGGCAAGCCACTTAACCCCATTGCCTTGAAAAATCTAAAGGAAAAAAAAGAGTGCTGGACCTGGAATCAGGAAAATCTCATCTTCCCTGAATTCAAAGCTAGCATTAGATTAGACCCTTACTAACTGTGTGCTCCTGGGCAAGTCACTTAACTGTGTTTGTGTCAGTTTTCTAATCTGTAAAATGAACTGGAGAAGGAAATGACAAATTACTCTAGCATCTTTGTCAAGAAACTTCCAAAAGGGGTCAAGAAGAGTCTGATATGACTGAAAAATGACTGAACAAAAATAAAAAATAACAAACATTGAAGAGGTATTCTTATTTTCTCATAGGGATCAAAGAAAGCTAAGGCCTAGGGTGATTTGGTGGTTTGCCCAGGGTCACAGTTAATCATTGTCAAACGCATCATTTGAACCTAGACCTCATTCCAAAGCCAGCACTCTTTTCTCCTGTACCATTTAAACATGGTTTTTTTTAAATAACAGCTTTCAACGAAGAGAACACCAAAGCTACAATTTGATACTTTTTTTCAGTGATCCATAACTGTAATTTCAGCTTAATAGGATCCTGAAATTTTGATCAGAATTTTCTTTTTCAATTTATCTTGACACTTCTCTTAGAATCTGACCCTGCCAGGCTAGTACATTGCTACAAGACTTCAGAATTTAAAGTCCCTATGGGTAATTTTTCTCAGTTGCCAGTAGCTCCTCTAGGTTTTAGCCTCAGGTGATGAATTCACTCTGCTTTAGCTGTTAGAGCTAATTAAAGGGATGACCTTAGTTTGTCTTTATATCAGCTAAAATGTCTATCACTAATGGTGCATGCAGCTTTTTTTCTTTCTTTGGCAGAAGCAGGAAAAGAAAGTGAAAGACATGTAACGGGGTCTCCAGACTGAGAATGTAAAATTCCCATAATGCTTCTCAAATTAGAAGATTATTTTCCTATTTTTTTCTGGGTACCCCAATATTTAGTACATAGTAACAAATGCTTTTTTAATTTGAATTACTGGCCTACAAAATATTGAACATGACAAATTTTTCTTTTAGGTTTTTGCAAGGCAAACGGGATTAAGTGGCTTGCCCAAGGCCACACGGCTAGGTAATTATTAAGTATCTGAAGTCAAATTTGAACTCAGGTACTCCTGACTAGGGTCAGTGCTCTATCCACTGCATCACCTAGCCAGCCCTTGAGATCCTCTTTTAAGGAGGACTAGGGAGGTTACATAATTTGTATAAGTCAACAGGCTAGTCAGTTGCAAATTAAGAATAAAATCTCAGTCTCTTAATTTTCACTCAGTGCTTTAGATACTGAAGGCAACTGATTAGAAAACTAACTCATGAGAGGGAGAGGAAATATAATTTTGTAATTAAAAACAATAATTTTTAAAAGTGAACCCACCTGTTAGACAATAAAAGAAAAATCTTAAAATCTCCAGATATTTATTAATTACTTCACAGTGGAACACTAGGTTTTATGAAATATACAGAAATGTAAGAGACATGACCCCTGCCATGTCCCCAAAACTAGTTTTTCATATAAAATAGAATAGCACATCAACAAAAATAACCAACTGCCAAAATGTGATACATTCATACAATATTTTAGAAGAAATTTGTCTTATTTCAAGTTCTTGTGAATTAAAAATAATGCAACCCAGTGAAGTTTAAGATTTTCTCCATATGACATTTGTCTTTGATGCTGGTGATTGAGGGAAGGACAAGAAGGGAAAAATGAGGTAACATCTCTTGCCTTTGGCTTCTGTCTCCCCACCCCCCCACCCCCACTGGACATCACCTGAAAAATATAACTCCAGTAACCATTTAAACAGATTTTCCTGCTTCTGCACTAACCTATTCATTCCTGCCTTTGTCATAATTACCTGCCTTATGGAAATACTCAAATAAATATATATTTTAAATTCTAATTATTTTTCTTTTTTTTTGTTAACATGACTTTACTCTCAAACAAGAATTTTAGTAATGTATAAATAAACATAATACCCCCTCCCCCACAAAAGTATAGAACCTCATGATAAAGTAAAAAAAAGAGAAAAAAAATCATGTTTCAGTCTGTGTTCTGATACCATCAGCTGTCTCAGGTGGATCACATTCTTTATCATAAGTCCATCATAGTAGTTACTTCCATATTTTTCCACAATTGCTGTTGCTGATTGTAATTTCCTCCATCCATTCCTCCCCACTGCCATATATTATATTTTCTCTCTCCTTTCACTCTGTCCTTCTTCTGAAATGTGTTGTAGGGTAGCTGTGTGGCCCAGTGGACAGATCACCAGCCCTGGGGCCAAGAGGCCCCAAACCCACATACCACCCCAGAGATCCAGCAACTGCTTGTAATATTTTTTCTTTGACTTGGGAGTTCTAGAACTTGGCTATAATATTTCTGGGGGTTGTTTTGTTTTTTTTTTTTTGAATCTCTTTCTGGGGCAGATAGGTAGATTCTCTCAATTACTATTTTCCCCTCTGCTTCTAGGATAGCTGGGCAATTTTGCTGTAGGAATTCTTTAAAAATGAGGTCAAGACTCTTCCTGATGATGACTTTCAGGTATCCCAATAATTTTTAAATTATCTTTTCCTGGATCTGTTTTCCAGATCATTTGTTTTTTCAATGGGATGTTTCACATTTCCTTCTAATTTTTCATTCTCTTGGTGTTAAAAGTATTGTGTCTTGATTTCTCCTAAAGTTATCAGCTTCCTTTAGCTCCATTATACATGTGAAGGATTTGTTTTCCTCAGAGAACTTTCTTATCTCCTTTTCTATCTGGCCAGTTCTGCTTTTTAAAGCATTCTTCTCATTAACTTTTTGAACTGTTTTATCCATTTGACTTATGCTGGTTTTTAACATGTTATTTTCTTAAGCATGTTTTTTGGATTTTCTTGACTAAGCTGCTGACTTCGTTTTCATGTTTTTCCTGCATCTCTCTCATTTCTTTTCCCAATTTTTCTTCTATCTCCCTTACTTGATTTTCTTTTTTGTAAAGATTTTAACATTTTATTTGTTTTCCAATTATATGCAATAATATGTACCCATCATTTTTGCAAGGCTCTGAATTCTACAATTCCCCCCCTGAAGGCTATCTGACAGTCTCTACATTGTTTCCCTGCCATATATTGATGTAAATTGAATGTTATCAGAGCAAACATACCCCCCTCCCCAAGAAGATGGGGAAACCTCAAGAACAGAAAGAGAGAGAGAGAGAGAAATATACTTCAGTCTGTGTTCAGATTTCAGTCTGTGTTCAGATTTCAATGGCTCTATCTCTGGGGTGAGTTGCTTTCTTTATCATAAGTCCACCAGAGAAGCTGCTTCAATATTTTTCTCACAGTTGCTATTACTAGCTGTACCTCCACTCTATTTCTTCTCACTCTCATTTATTCTGTTCTCTCTCTCCTTTCATCCTGGCCCTGCCCAAAAGTGTGTTGTGTCTGAGTACCCTCTCCCTCTATCTTCCCTCTCTTCTATCACCTACTCCCCTCATCCCATCCCTTTTCCTCCCATCCTTCTCCAGGGCAAGACAGATTTCCTCACCCTATTAAGTATGTATGTTATTTCCTCCCTGAGCCATTTCTGATGAGAATGAAGGCTCATTCATTCCCCCTTGCCTTCACCCCCTCCACTCCATTGAAAAAGCTTTTTCTTGACTCTTATGTGAAATCTCTGTTTCTTCATCTCCTTTTCCTTCCTCCCAGTACTTTCCCCTATAGCCCATTGACTCCATCCCTTTACCACACCATACCATTCTATTCCGCTCCTTCCTATGCCTTGTCTGTATATGTTCCTTCTAACAGCTCTTATAAATGAGAAAGTTATTATGAGTTATCAATATCTTCTTCCCATGCAGGAATACATCATCAGGTTCCTCATAGTTAGTCCCTCTCTTCCACTCCCTCTATGGTTCACCAGCATCCCTCTACTTGGAGATCAAACTTTTTGTTCAGCTCTGGTTGTCTTGATAGGAAAGTTTGAAAGTCCCATGTTTCATTGAAAGTCCATCTTTTCCCCTGAAAGAGGATGTTCAGTTTTGCTGGGTAGTTGATTCTTGGTCATAAACCAAGATCTTTTTCCTTCCGGAATATCATATTCCAATCCTTACGAGCCCTTAATGTAGATGCTGCCAGGTCCTCTGTAATCCTGACTACAGAGCTTCGGTAGTTCAATTGTCTGTTTCTGGCAGGTTTTAGAATTTTCTCTTTGATTTGGGAGTTTTGGAATTTGACTGTAATATTTCTGGAAGTTTTTCTTTTGGGATCCCTTTCAGGGGGTGATGGGTGAATTCTCTCGATTTCTATTTTCTTGGAGTCTTTAGATGCAGAAGCTTGTACTTCCTCATCTTCAGTTTGAGCATTTTGATCCTCCTTGGGATCATAGACAAAGTATTTGTCAATGGTCAGGTTCCTCTTTTTTTTTTTTCTGCTTACTCATTTCCCTAGCCTGTGTATGGTTTTGGGGTGCTTCCTGAGCTTTTGAATTTTATTGGCATACCCCCACAAGGACCTCAGTGTGTGAGGTTCTGACTGCTCTCCTGGTCTGTGAATGACTCCAAGCCCAGCCCTCTGCCCTGGGGCTGAAGTGGGGAGGTCCCTGTTCAATGGGGGGCCTAGACTTCCATCAGAATCTGAATGTAGTCAGAGCCCCAGAGTCCTATTCCAGGGACAGAGCACAGACCTCAGAAGTCTCCATCTACTCACTTACCTTTGGTAGACTGAGCACTCCAGTTGCCTGGAGGCTCCTGCTTGCCAGCTCAGTGGTGGGCCTGCTTCAGTTTCCTGGATCTGGGCTGCTGTATTGCAGCTGGCTGAGTATGCCGATGCCACGACCCTGCTCAGGACCTGGGCTTCACACTCGTTCTTGAGGTCTCCCTGCTGATCTTCCAAGTTGTGCTTGGTTCTCCCTGGTGTGCAGATTAGTAAACTGCTTCTGCTGTGGGGAGCCATGGCTCCCAGGTGCCCTGGGGCTGTTACTGGGAGGCTGAAGTTTTCTCATTCTGGCGGGGAGACCCCTCTAACCCTGTGAAACAGTTTTTCTGGAGAATTGCCTCACTGGATCTTTATGTGGGTTCTGACTCTCAAAAACTTAGTTAGAATTATAATTTTAACCATGGAATACAAGTTCTGATAGTTTCTTTTAAACTGGGAAGAGGCTGTTCATTTACTATTTCTCTGGTTGGCCAGTGGGTAATGATGGTTGAAGGCTTCTTTGGCTATATTAGCCTGTCATTTTAATTGAACTTAAATTGGCAAATGTAGCATGGACATTCTTTGGTACATTGATGAAGTCTTCAGATCCCTTCTTGAATAATGATTTTTAAGAATGAAATGCATAGAATTACAAAGAAAACTAATTATATTGAAATATATTCATTTCTCCTTCCCTTTCTCCCCTTCTCTCCTTAAATAAAAGATGATTACTAAAAATTGTAAATTAACTATAAAATTCTGATATCTGATTTATTTTTATTTAAATTTTAGAAGTTAGTAGCAGAATTGTCTTGTTTCTTTAATTTGCTCTGAATGTCTTTTCTCTGTATTTATCTAAGACCTTTCTGAATCTTGACCTCTCCTAAACTTTTCTCACATAATATTTGGCTTCAACTTTCTCAGAAGAACTCAACTTTAAAATTCTAAATTATATGTCTGTTCCTTTGTCTTATTTTTTACTAGACTGTAATCTCCTTGAGGACAGACCATATCTTAGATCAGTTCTCTGGTACTTAATATAGTTTTGCTTTTTATGGTAGATATGTAATGAATGAATTGTTGAGTGGGCTAGAGAAGATGAAAAGAGTTTGAGTGCTTTTTGTTTACCTAGAATTTATTTCCTCTCCCTCACCCTTCCATCTATTTTCTGAAGGATTTAAACTAAATTTCATATTACTGAATAATGTAGAGGGAAAAAAAGGATAAAACTAAGGATAAAAGCTCATCCAAAAGGAAAGTAGAAGGATTAGATATTGCCAGGCACCTGAGATGGATGAATTGATTACTACAATGGGACACTAAATTTGGCTTAAATTTCTTGGCAGCAAAGGTAGAAATGGAAACATTGTGTTTTATAGCATTCATTTTTTTTGAGAAAAAGAAAACATTGAATTTGTAGAGTTTGGGTTGGATGCACTGATTTGTTGAGAAGCAACTTAAAGTTAAAAGCTTCTAGAATAAAGTATGTGCCATCTTATGAAGTCTTTCATTTTCATTACCAGTTTAGGAATTTGGGCTGATTTCCAGGATATTTGGGATTTTCAGGCGTAAACATGCCGGGATATTATTGTTAATCTCACCCTTGTCACCTCCTTCCCCCTTTTCATTTCTTGTGGCCTAATAAGGTACATACTTGTGCCTTTTTTCTGCACTTTTAAGTCTTGTCCATCAATAAGGATTTATTGAGTATACAGAGGATGCAGAGATATTGTATATTAGGGTTCCCCTATGCATATATTTTCAAAAACTACAAAGTCTCTAGGTTTTAGGTTTTTAAGGTTCTCTCTGAGATGCTGTTTATCTTGTATATGCATAGTTATTTACCTGTTTTCTTCTCCATTAAACTGTGAACTCCTTGAGAATAACCCTCTGACCCCCTTATATTGAAATGCTTAGCACAATGTCTGGTATATAATAGGGTCTTATTTTTTAAATTTAATTTTTTTCATTTTCATAATCGGGTCTTAATAAATGCCTGTTATCTGTTTACTGGATGTGTTCAGGGTGAGCTTTATGCCAATACCTTGTTTAAGTTCAAATTTGGGATAAAATGGCAAGTTATTGGAGAGTTTATAAGTTAGTAAAAGGAAATTTACTTAATTCTAATAGAGCAAGACAAAGTAACAATGGAATCTGTGGCACTTAGTTTCCATAGACTGATCCCCTCATTTCAGTAGAAAAGTATCTGGTCCACAAATTGGAGGGACCCTGATTCCATATGGGTGGGACTACCCTAAGAAGCTGTCTCAAAGGAGACAAGAGCCAATCAGTTAGCATCAAATTCCTACTGCATCCCTTTAGCAGTCGAGGTTATAGATGCCTAGTAGATATTGCTTCTGTTATAGGTGATAACCACGGTGGATTATTGAAGGTTGCATTAGTGGAGTAGAAAAGTGTGATAATTGACTGTTTCTGGGGTTTCAGGATCCTGTTAGAGAAGTTGAGAAGACTCATTATTAGAAAGTTGGCCAAAGCCAGTGATTTGAGTATCTCATAAAATTTATTTAAGAGGACAATAATTTTGATCATTGACAAAAGTACTTATACTAATGAAATAATAGATCTTTTGTAGTACTTGAATTGTATATTAAGCTAGCATAACATATTGTAGTTTGTCTATACTTAAAGAATTGAGACTTTTTAGGGGGGAAAAACTGGCTAAAAACAATACAATTGGTATTTAGCTATGAATAAGGAAGAGATAGATGAAAATTATCATTAGATTAAAAAATAATGATGAGTATGGTGCCAAGGAAATATTTTTGTAACATGATGGTAGAAGTGAACCATTGGATGTTGTGCAGGAGGGGAGCTGAATTTGAATGCTAGCTTTGACAGTTATCAACTATACAGATACTAGGAAAGTTATTTTATCCAAGTCTCAGTTTCTTTATTTGTAAAATAATGATTATGCTTGTACCATTTCTGTCACAGGTTTGTTATGACGAAAGTGTTTTGTAGACTATTGTTTTTCAGTTGCTTCTGACTCTTCATGACCACATTTGGGATTTTCTTGGTAGAGATATTTTGCCATTTCCTTCTGCAGCTCATTTTATAGATGACGAAACTGAAGCAAATAGGGTTAAGTACTTGGTCAGGGTCACATAGCTATCTGAGGACAAATTTGAACTGTCTCCAGATCTGACACTCTGCTGCTAGCAGCCACTTTGTAAACTATCCAGTGCAGTAAATGTGAGTTTCTGATCATCATCATCATCATCATCATCAAGTACATTAGTGGTTAGTGTTAGTTATTAGTAATACCCATAATTTACAAACCAGCCATTTTAGTTTGTTGGTCTTTCCATAGTTTTAAGGTATAGTGTTGTAGTTGAAAATTTGCACTTAGTTCATTGCTGCATCTGCATCCATTTCTTTTGGATTAGGAGAGAGGAGTGAAATGAGTAAATAGGATAACTTCATGCTGAAATAATGTCCTTTTGTTTGTCTGTTGCCAGAGAGTAGGTGTCTGGTTTCACCTTAGGAATGGGCCTTTCTGCTGTTTTTACAAGCAGAACCCCATTAAAAAATGCAGCTCATTATTGCACAGGTTTGGCTTGGTGCCTGCCACAGTCCACATCTTTTCCTTCTACCTCCTAAAACATAATTACTCTATATAATCAAAGCCTAATATTTTCATTAGTAGCCTTGAGGACCTCAAGCAAGTCACTCCCTTTCTCTAGGACTTTGTTTCCCTATCTGTAAAATGACCATCTTTTCCTTGATACCTGAAGTCCCCATTCATCCCAGAACTTCTAAGATGTTAACCTGCCCCTTCTCCCTCTTCCCTTACCCTCTATTAGACTATAATGGATTCTTACCATACTCCTTTTGAAAATGCTAGCAGATGTTTGCTCCTAAGAGGAGATTTTTTTTGGTGGCATAGTTTAACAAAACCAATACATTAATGTTTATTGTTTCATTCTTTTATTTTTAATAATCATTGGTAGCTCTTGTGCTCTATATTCTCCCCTTTTAATAAACTTGTGTTAGTAGTTAAAGATTTTTGTCCTAAAGTATCTTACAGTAACTTTACCCAGGTTTAGCCTCATAACCTTAATTACATATGGAATGTTGAGAATGCCCAGCGTTGTTTTCCTTTATAATGAGATAGAGAGCGTCTAATCATTTTATTCAAATATTAAAACATTCTTTGTTGTTTTAGCATTTGACTTGCTGCTTAACTTATTCATGGAAAAATTAATGTAAAGCCCAACATATTTTATATTTAATGACCTCTGAGTATTCTGTTTGACAAAAGAAATATCTGTTTAAAGACAATGTTCAAGTTACATTCTAACATATACCTCCCCTCTCCCCCTTCCTTGTCTCTTCTCTCCCTTTTCTCTTCAGGGAGCAAAAAAGTCTATTAAAGATGTTAAAAGCTGTGTTGAAGAAGAGTCGAGAAGGTGGAAAGGGAAGCAAGAAAGAGTCAGGTATGTGTGTGAGGAGTCTCTGTTTCTCTGTGTCTTGTCTCAGCCTCTCTATCTCCAGTTAATTTAGTGATGCCCTATTTTGTTGTCTTTGTTGAGTCGTTTCAGTAATGTCTGACTCTTTGTGACCCCATTTGGGATTTTCTTGGTAAAAATACTAGGATGATTTTACCATTTCCTTCTCCAGCTCATTTTATTGATGAGGAAACCGAGGCAAATAGGGTAAATGACTTGCCCAGGCTCACATAATTGGTAAGTGTCTGAGGCCAGATTTGAACTCACGAAGATGAGACTTCCAGGCCCAGCATTCTATCCACTGTGCAATTTTTGTTGTTATTGTTGAGTCGTATCAGTATGTCTGACTCTTCATGACTCCATTTTGCCATTCTTGACAAAGATATTGGAATGGTTTGCCATTTCCTTCTCCAGCTGTATGCTGTATACCATATACTGAACAATTAATATTCCAGGTCTCTCCCTCTCCAGTAATTTTGGTTTTAAGAGTCATCTGCATCTCTGATCCTATAGATTAGATTTATTTGACCCCCTAAGAGCTGCTGCCTTCATTTCCTTAAGAAGGCTGTGTTCTGTCTATATTTACATACTATATATTTATATCTCCCCAAATGAATGGAAACTCTTACAGAGCAAAGATAGTCTCATTCTTAGGATTCATGTCTTTCAGCACAGTGATTGGATTGGGTGGCTCTGAATTGATGCTTGTTGAAAGACCCCAGAGCAAGGCCCATATATTTAAGAGCGCTCAGAGTTAGATGCATTTCTCAGTCGAGAAACTCCCAGGAGTACATGCTTTATTGAGCTCAGAAGGCATTTCTCGGTCCAATGCAAGAAGTGACTTCTTTGAAAATGGAGTATGGAGTAAATGTACCCAAATCCTAATTCTTCCTCGAGAGAACCGACATAGAATAATTTTTAAAAGTCCCACTAGCTTACTTACCTAGATTACAGAGCTCCATGACCATATGTGTCTTAAAATATAGTTTCTAGAAAGAAACTTCTCATTCCCTTGTGTGAACAGATTTTTTTTTTTATATTTCAGCAAATGTTGGCTGAGAAGCAGTCACCATGTTCCTTTGGAGGATCAAGTTTTGCCAGAGCAGGTGCAGAAGCACTTAAATGCTGGGTCACTAGTTCTTCTTGTAATGAGAACTACTTAATTTGTCTTGAATTTCATTCCTACTATAGAATTGTGTCCAAATATCCATATATGCTCTGTTACTTTAATGACTTTCAAGGTCAGGAATGCCAAAATGAAAAAAAAAATGTGACTCACCACTCTGGCAGCTTATTTTAAAGTCATTTTGATGATCTATAGAATTTTTATAGTGTATTTCCCTTGCCTAGGGAATACCTACTATGTTCCTAAAATATGTAATTCATTTACCGGTAAAGGGGAAGGGGAAAGGAAAAGTATTTATGTCCTTCACTGTGTGGACACTTTACAAGTATCTCATTGGACCTTCACACAGACCCCTCAAGGTAGATACTGTTATAATCACCATTTCACAACTGAGGAAACTGAGGCAGATAGGTAAAGTGGTTTGCTCAGGGTCCACACAGCTATTAAGGATCTGAAGATGAATTTCAATGTAGATATTCCTGATTTCAAGGCATGTAACTGTCTCTAGTATGGTATGAGTGAACCTCTCATAAAGTCTGAGTAGTTGGAAAATATTGAGCTTAATATGATCCTTCTGGTTAACTGAGTTGTAACTGAAATTATGGCAAAAAAGACATAAAGCCTAGAAGATACATCCATTATAGGTTTTATGAATTTGGGTTTATAATTTCAATATGTATAATCAATATGGTAATGTACATTTAACACTAAAAGTAATTTGGACATATTCCAAACACAGAAGCCAAATGGTCTTGGATTTAGGAGAACTTTGTATGGCCATTCATTTTCATTAAAGTGGATTGAGTTCAGAACTCAGGACTCAGGCAGTACTTTTAATAACTGTAACTTTGCAGAATTCATATTTCCTGAGACTCTGAGCCTCACTTTCCTGATCAATAAAAGGAGAATAATAATCAGCACTCACTTTAAGAGTTTGCAATGTGGGGGGGGCACTATTCTATTCTGAGTGTTGGAGGTCTAAAGACAAAAATAGCTTATGTTCTTTTAGATGATAATAGTTTCTACTTTACAAAATTTTTATGAGAATTAAATAACATGATATATGTATATAAATATACACATGTTCATGTAGAGCTACATAAAACATGTATGTTGTTATTTGTCCTTCATTCTCAAAGAAGACCATATCAGGGAGGTGGTGCTGTGACATGCATGTGATTTGGATTTGAAGGAGAAGGAGGTGGGTCTATATTAAGTAACAGCTTCATTTTCTCCTCTGGAGGCCCAGACATGGATCAGTATGACTGGAGATGGTCCTGGATGCGAGGCAATCAGGGTTAAGTGACTTGCTCAGGGTCTCACAGCTGGTAAATATCAACTGTCAAGTGACTGACATCAAATTTGAAACTTGAATTTGGGTCCTCCTGACTCTAGGGCTGGTGTTTGAGCCACTGCACCTCCTAGCAGCCCCATGTATATAAAGTATATACACAGATGCACACATAGAATGTATTTATATATACACACAGACATAGAGCTTTAGAAATCTTAAAGTGCATGCAAGTGTTGATTATAATTATCATTAAACTTTTCTTCACTAGAAAGTTATTATCATTGTGGCAAAAAAATAAATTCACTTTTTTTTAAACTTTGTGGTTCTTTTAGGTATTTACTAAATTAGTTCCTAAATCATATTGATGGAACCTGAACTGTGTATTAAAATTATAGCAGATTTTGAAAAAAAGGAGTTCATTATAAATCTCTTAATTTTAGAATAAACTTAAAAACAAATTCTTTTTATAATAACAGGACAGAGCTTGTCTCTTTAACCTCTACCGCCTACCAGGAACTAATGACAGTTGTTAGTTTGACAAGAAGCCTAATACAGAATCTCCCCCCCCCCCCCCAACCCCCCTAACCTCTCCCACATAAACACTGGGCTCATTGGACACTTCTTCCCCTCTCCTGGGGCTAGACTGAAGCTTCTTTCTCATTAGTTCTCCAAGCTCTGTTTAAATAAATCAATCCCAGTTTTGGTTTACTCCACCCATCCTGGGAACTTGCTTGATTGCCTCTTAGAAGCCTTTGAAACTTTGAAACTAGCCTAGACAAATTAAGTCCCTGGCTTCACTAGGACTGTGGCCTCGGGCAGTTTCGCACAGACCCCACTGATTCTGGGGTCACTATGCATACCCCTTTTTTGTTTGTTTGTTTGTTTTAGTTTCAGCCAAAACTGTAGTCTGTAAATTCTTTTAAAGCAGACCCATTACTCCTTCTGTTTTTACCCTTTTCTACTAGAACTAGACTGTTTCTTCCGGAAGTAACTAGTAACTGGTAATAAGGCTTTCAGACTAGGCAGACAATGGGAATATTTTGAGTATGAAACATTTCCCATTTCAAAGCATATGCTTTTGGATTTTTTCTCCTTTTAAGCTGGTCCCATAAGAGAATTTTGCTGCTTTTTGTTAATTCTTTGTAATAATTTCCACACTGCAGTTTTCCACTAATATAAACCAATTTAGGAAGCTTAAGGGAATATTTCTTATAAAATATGAGGACAGAATATATGGCTTTTTAAAAAAACTTAGGACCTGTTTTTTATAATTTAGAAACAAAGAAGTTATAATTTAGCTTTTATGGAGAAGTAATGATAGAAAATACATCTTTGGGAAAACTTTGAATTTGAAAAGTTAGATCTTTTTTAAAATATAAATTTATTTATAAATTTTCCAACTATATACACAGATAATGTTCAACATTCATTTTTTTGGTAAGATTTTGAGTTCCATATTTTTCTTCCCCCCTTGACAGAGAGCAATCTAATATATGTATAACTATGTTAAACATATTTCCATATTACTCATGTTGTGAAAGAAGAATGAGAACAAAAGGAGGAAAAAACCATGAGAGGAAAAAAAGAACATAAAATAAAATTTAAAAATGGAAAATAATATGCCTTGATCTGCATTCAGACTCCATAAATGTTTTTCCTCTGGTTGTGGATGGTATTTTCCATCACAAGTCCTTTTGAATTTGGACAATTGGATCTTGAGCCTCTTCAATGGAAACCATATTAAATGGTAATCAGTGAGTTGATGAAACATAATTTTTGTACATAAATTAGTATGATTATCCTACTAAAAATGTGTATACTTGGATAAGGGATATCCCAGAAAATATAGAAATATATAATTCTAGAGGCAACTAGGTGGCACAGGGCCATAAGTCTGAGGCCCTGAATTCAAATATGACCTCAGATACTTGACACTATCTGCCTCGAATACCTATTAGCTATGTGACCCAAGTCACTCAGGTTCATAACCCAGGTGTCATCTTCAATTTCTCCTCTTTCCCCCTTCCCAAATCCCATCTAAGCTGTTGTCCAAAACTGTCTACTTTCATAACATGTCCAGTATATGCTTCTTTCTCTCCAACATTGCCACCACTCCAATTGGGATAGACCTTTATCATCTCATTCCTGGATCCTTGCAGTGGTCTTCTGGTTGGTCTGTCTGCTCCAATCTCTCCTCACTCCAATCTGTCTTCCACTCAGCTGTCAAAATGATCTTCCTGAATCCCTCAAGTGTATTTTTGATCACCTTACTCCTCTCTAGTCAATAAATTCTATGATTTTTCTATCCCCTTCATGAATAAATATAAAATCTTGTATTTGCCCTTTGAAGTCTTTTTAACCTGCCTCCTCACCCAATCTTGCAGTCTTTTTATATAACTTATGCCCTCCCTTTAATTCTGGTTCCTTCCCTTTTTTTGATTATTTACAATTTATTTGATCTGTATCTATATTGTTGTTATTTTCAGTTGTCTTACTCTTCATAATCCTTCAAAGATAAGATGAAAATAACGATATCTATATAACTCTTGTTCATAAATAGTTGTTTTCATCTTATCTTCCTTAATTAGACTGTGCAACTCTTTGAAAGCAGGGGACTATCTTTACCTCTGCATTTCTTGTGCTTAGCACACTTCCTGGGATATGGAGATATATATATATATATATATATTAAACATTTAATGAAAGTTTGTTGATTGATGGATCTGGGCAAGCCATTTAAATACTCTGCTTTAGCTTCCTCATCTGTTAAATGGAGATAAGAATTCTTACCTTATGCCATTGTATGGACCAAATGAGATAATATATGTAAGATTCTTTGCAAACCTTAGGTTGTTATGTAAACATTAAACTCACTATTATTATTTCATATGAATAGTGAACTGCTTGTAAACCATAAGGAGAAAAAACCCTTTATCTACTTCTGAAATTTGAATTGGTGCTTTTGTAGTAATTATTTTTCAGAAGTTCCTTATCATAAGGTTTCCAACTGTTTAAAACTGAATGTGAAACTTTATAATTCTTTATTTTTCTCTGCTTCTTTGAAAATATTTTTGTGGTTTCTTGAATGCATTTCATTAGAAAAGTTCATGATTAGTTGAGTGGAACGGGTTTGCCTTTGGACACACAAAACTAGATGCAATAGAGAATACTGTAATAATGTATTAAAAACATCAAATTGCTTGAGGATAAATGTATTTGGGTTGTGCTTTTCCTTTGCTATTCCATCAATGTGAATTGAATGTTAATAATTCTTTTGACTTTGTATCAGGTTGAAGGGAGGCAAGAATCAATATTAAGAATCAATATTATGTTGTTGTGCTCTAAGGGTTTGAGAGAGGTCATCTGTTTTTGCTCTTTTTTAATGTCCCACTTTTGTGTAAGACCTTGACCTAAACTAGTCTTGAACAGCTAGTTTTTAAATTTTTTTTGAGAGACCTACAGAGAATTGCATTGATTACATCATTACTTTCTCAATGATCTAAATTGTTGATTTACTGTATATTTTTATTTTCTAAAGGAATCTAAAGGGTTGGCTCTCACAGGTCATGAAGCCTAAATGGATAGGAGATTATCCAGCACCCTCTTGAAGTTTTCTAGTGACAGGGAACTCATATATCGTATCCTATGGTAATCCATTCTACTTTTGGACAGTTCCTATTGTTAATGTACTCTGGGGAGTTGTTTTGTACCTCCCATTGAGTTTCACATCTCCCCCCACTGCTGACCCCCAAATCCCATTTGATGAAAGGCCAGGTAAAAGAGAAAACAAGATGAACTCTTGAAAGCAAAGAAGAATTTTCACTTTGTTACATCTTTACAAGATTTTAAGTTCTCTCTTGGTGGAAAGAGATACTTTCTCATTGGTTAGAAAAAGATTGAGCTATGCTCAAATAGTCTCTGCATAGCTAGCCTATGAGTTTCTGGCTAAGATATCTACCTGAGGAAATAAACACAGCAACTTCCCATACACCTACTCCAACAAAATCCTAAAAAAATGCATTAGACCAAATAGTAATCAAGAAAGTCTATAATAAATGACTTTTCTCACACTGAGTGCACAGAGTCAGAGAAGGCCACAAGTAATAGGAAAGGGGGGGGGTCTACTGGGAAAGCCAACACTAGTACAGGAAAAGAAGGCAAACGCTTCCAAGCGAGACCAGAGATGAAACTGAGATACCTAGATCCTGCAAGGTTCCATATTAATATGCTCCAAGAGTGTAAGGTTCCCATGAGAAAATCCCAGAGTAGGAGGATGCTGATAATGTGACTGGGAATAGTAGTGACCAGAATGAGATACTCCAGGCAAGACCGTTAACTTATTATTTTTCCTGAAATGTCATAGAGCCTTGGTGTCTAATCTTTTTAGCTCTTCTGGGTTGTATCACCCAACAAAAACTTATTTAAGGCCTGAATATAGAATTTAATATTAGTTTTGGCTAGCATGTAACATGTTACCAATGAGTATAATAATAAAATGTATTAATTTAATAAAGAATGATAAAATATAATAAAACATTTACGTTTTACGTAAAAATAAGAACATTCCGTTTTTACTTTGAATACTGAGTCTGCTTTTAAGATACTGGTGTATATCTGGTTTGATAGAGGTTGTATGATGCAAAGAATATTTTCAAGATGCTCATCTGAAATTTTGTTTTTGTTTTTGATTTTTGTATGTTTCATATGGGGAAAAATTGTTCCCAAATATATGTACTCCCCAAAAGATATATCATGAACAAGGGCATGTTTGTGAAATGCCAGCTATTTTTCTTTAGGCAGGTACAATTTATAAACATCCACTAAAGACATTTTTTCTTGAAACTGCACATGTGATTGAAGCTCTGTTTGCAAGTTTGAAGGTAACATGTTGATGTCAACTGAGAATGGAGTAGCAAATATACTGAAATGTTTTTAGTGTTTTCTGAAATCTTGAAATCTAATCTCAAAGTCCCATGACAAAATAGCAGTTAATGCTGCCTACAATAAAAATTATCTATTATTATTACAATGAATCTTATAATGTTTTAAAATAAAGATCCTAA
This sequence comes from Macrotis lagotis, assembly GCF_037893015.1. Classification (NCBI taxonomy): domain Eukaryota; kingdom Metazoa; phylum Chordata; class Mammalia; order Peramelemorphia; family Peramelidae; genus Macrotis; species Macrotis lagotis. The sequence continues at coordinate 707,980,518 of NC_133658.1, read as the reverse complement.
TTCCTATTTGCATATCTCTTGTAAAAAAACAAAAACTCCAAAAAACTGCACAATATTAGTTATGTGAAAAAGATGAGCCATATTAGTTGAAGATTAAGCTGTCTGGATATTAGTGCATGGGGCTCATTTCTTCTTTCATTTTCTAGTTATGTGACATGATCTGCATGAATGGGCTTTAAGGGTCAGTTGGGGGCCCATAGCCTAAGGATTGAACACACCTGCCATAGAGAGTGCTGAAGGTGAAGCATTCTGTGCTTCAAAGATCTGGATTAGGAGGGGAGGGACTGGGGCAGTGTTCTTAGGGTGGACACACCCTAGACAGTGATGTTCTGCCAAGTGGTAACCAGGATGGACCAGCTATTTCATCCAAAAATATTGCAAGAGGTGAAGACTAGTCCTCAATGAAGCTCCAATACATGAATTAATTAGCAGTATGAGTAAATAGAAGATACTGATCACTAGTAATATAAAGAATTGTTACAGGGGGCGGCTAGGTGGCTAGTGGATAAAACACCGCACCTGCCCTGGAGTCAGGAGTACCTGGGTTCAAATCTGGTCTCAGACACTTAATAATTACCTAGCTGTGTGGCCTTGGGCAAGCCACTTAACTCCATTTGCTTTGCAAAAAACCTTTAAAAAAAAAGAAAAGAAGAATTGTTACAGAGCTAGAGATAACCAAAAACCTGTCTAGAAGAGTCTGTGGCATGCAATTGTTACCACCCAAATCTCCACTCAAATATAGTGCTTTTTTAAGATTCATTTTACCTTGTATGAATAAAAAGAGGATTTGGACCTTTGATATCTTTAGTATGAGGAAACTCTCTACCAGTGCAGACTTCCCTGCAACTCACTTGTGTTTCTTATCAGAGGGAGGAACTTGAATCTATGTCTTCCTGAATTTGAGCCTAGTGGTCTAGAGACCTTGATGTTCAGTAGTTCAGTGCTGACCATGTCTTTATGACCCCCTAGACCATAGCACACCAGAATTGTCCATGGTTTTTTTTTTTAGGTTTTTGCAAGGCAAATGGGGTTAAGTGGCTTGCCCAAGACCACACAGCTAGGTAATTATTAAGTGTCTGAGACCATATTTGAACCCAGGTACTCCTGACTCCAGGGCTGGTGCTTCATCCACTACACCACCTAGATGGTTTTCTTTTCAAAGATATTTGAGTGATTTGTCATTCCTTCGCCAATGAATTAAGGCAAACAGAGATTAAATGACTTGTCCTGGGTTACACAGCTAGTAAGTGTCTGAGACTGGATTTGAACTCTGTTTTTTCTGACTTTAGGCCCAGCGCACTATCCTTTGAGCCATCTAACTGTCTCTTAGTGCTGCTCATCATGATAATACCTATTTGTCCTCTTCTTACTCTCACATTAGATTGTAAGTTCCTTGAGAACCTTATGTTCATGTTTAGTCATTTTTTTCAGTTATATTCTACTCTTTGTGACATCATTGGGATTTTCTTGGCAAAGACACTGGAGTTAATACAACTTCGTTGAATTGAATAATATTCCCTATTGTCCAGAGTCCATCACATTATTTATAGCTCATTTGCTTTCAGAAAACTTCCATCTTTCATCTCCTAAAATTACATGTTCTGTGTTACCATGATTACTCTGTTACAGGATTTTAAAAATAAAATAATCTGAATTATAACCTTTTTTGACCTTGTTGAAGTTGACATGGCATGATCTCCCCTTTTTCCTCCCATTGTTAAAACTATTCTTGTAACTTTTGCTACTTTTTAATTTTAACCTTTATTCTCCTTAAATTGAGCTAGTGGAGGGTGGACTTGTTGGCAAGATTCATTGTTCTTTTTATCAATGCCTTCATGAATTTTCTGGTTACTGTCACCAATACTGTGATGCTGTGGTTGTCAGAGTTTTTGATCTTAGGTCTTTTTACTCTTAAAAACTGAGAACTCTTCAAAGAATTTTTGTTTACATGGATTATTTCTATCAATATTTACTGTATTAGAAATTAAAACATCTCAGTATTATGAAAATAATTTTCATCTTTTGGAGCCCTTGAAAAGGGTCTTTAGAATACTCCCAGGGGTTCTTGGCTACTTTGAGAACTGCTGTTTTAAATTGCTAAGTAGATGTTGAAGTTTCACTCAGCAAGGTGTTTATTATTATCAGTTATTTAAAAATCTGGTTTGAATGGATCAAGTTGAATTTAAAAAAATTTAAAAATGGAATATAACTAATAAGAATAATGCATGTTTACTGAATTGTATTGAAAAAAGTACATATTCTATTTTAGAATCCCCTGAAGCATGAAACTAATGTTAAGAAACAATAAACATCTAGAAAGTGCCAATTATGTTTCAGATAATTGTGTATATTCATACGAATATGAAAAAAAGACAATCTTTGTCCTCAAGGAGCTTATAGTCTAAGGGAAAGCTACACACTAAGGAAAACTAAAGGGGAGTGGGGAAGAGTTGCTTAGCTCAGGGACATTGGAGAGAAGTCAAGAAATCCAACATGAATGCAGCCAGAGAAGTTAAAGAAGTTCAAGATGAGTGTAACCAGGTAAGAAATGAGAAGATGCCTAAGTCTCAACTTAAGTGTTTTCATTTAAATTTCTTTACAGTGGAGATATGGCGTTTATCCCTAATCAAATGTAAGATTCAACTACAGAAAGATTATTGCCAAAATATAGATGCATATTGTTAAAGTAATAATTCTGAACCCTTAGATGAATGTTGAGCCTACTTTGCCAAAGTAGGGTCACATCTATTTAAGTGTCTGAAGTTGGATTTGAACTCAGGTCCTCCTGACTCCAGGGCCAGTGCTCTACTGTGCCACCTAGCTGTCCCTCATTCACTTTCCCAAAAATATTAATTAATTTTCATCCATATGCACATATATAGTTTTAAGTTATAAAACTTCTTTCCACCCTCCCTTCCCATCCCCTTCCCCTCAGTGGTGAATAGTTGGGTTAGCATTTGTACATACATGTTTTTGATAAACATGTTTACGGATTATTTTCAGTATGAGGGATTAGGATTAAGAGAGATACATAAGAGATAATTTTTATAACCCTCATTCACTTATTTTATAGATTACTATGACAAAAGTGGATCGATGTTTTTCTTATTTTTTCTTGTAGTATTTTCTTCCCAGTACAATGAAAGGAAGAAATAAATAAGTGGAATAAAACAATATGATGTGATATTGCATAAGTATGTAGATTAATGAAGGTAGGATTCTTACTGAAAGTACAGGTGAGTTGTGAGCATGGACATGTAGTGAAGAAACTGAATAAGGAGAAGAGTATTTAGGATAAGCAAGAACTTCAGGAAGGAGATATTCAAAGAAGAGAGGCAATTAGTATGAGAAGTATTCTTCAAAATGGAGGCATAATGGTTGGACATATGCTACACGCTGGAGTGTTAAAAAGAATTGATTTAATAAAATCTAAATTAGGTTGCACTTGTATTCTAACCTGACCTTGGCTCCTCCTCTCCTTTCTCCTCCCTCCATATTTTCCTAATGTTTTCAGAACATTTTTTTAAAAGCTCTGATAAAAGGGAAGTTCAATACCCTTTAGATTAAATTATTTCTGCTTGTTTTGTTGCTTAGGAGACATTTTTAGAGTCAGTTTACAGCATCCTACCAAATATCCCTGGCTCAGCAAGACAGTCATTGCACTAAATTCTTAAATAATGGTCCACAGCCACAGAAAATGGGCAAAGCAACATGGAATAATCAAAAGCAGCTCCATATTTTCCGGATAAAACAAAGCATCTTTTGTTGCTAGATATTTAAAAAGGTACCAGTGAAACTCAGACTGTAGCTTGGAATGGGTTGAAATATCAAATTCAGCTTTCATGCTAATGGTTTTGAACTGTGGTTGCCAGTTTTTTTTCCCTTCAAATTCAAAACCCATCATCATCCAGGAATTCTAAGTCTTGAGCTTCCAGGTTAATTTAGTGTATGTACACCTTAGATTCCCTCTTCCCGTCAAATTGCGTTGTGTAATTCTGGGAATAAGGTAGTGAGGGTTTCATATACAATTTTAAATAAATTGCATCTATCCAGAGATGGAGAACCTTTTTGATAGAGAAATGGTGACCCAAAGGATAAAATTGCAAATACAGTATCTGTGGTATAGTTGGGCATTAAATCATTGAAGCCTTGATTTAGAGCTAGAAGGGTCTTTAGAGGCTAGTAAGTCTCATTTTAGACCTAGGAAATGGAGGCATAGGTGTTAAGTGCTTCCAGCTAGGTCCTATGTGACTCTTTAAGGCTCATGTGCCTTAATTTTCCCCATTTTTGAAATGAATGTAAATAGGTTGATTCGGATGATCTCTGAGGCTTTCTATTTATAAGTCCCATGATTTCAGAGGAAACTGGTAAATATTTACTATTTGGGTTGGCTTAGGATCTTGAGTTTGGTCAGTCTAAAAAAAATTAAGAATTTCTACAACAACTTGAGGGGCAGCTAGGTGCTGTAGTGGATTAAAGCACCGGCCCTGGAGTCATGAGTACTTGAGTTCAAATCCGGCTTAGGACACTTAATAATTACTTAGCTGTGTGGCCTTGGGCAAGCCACTTAACCCCATTGCCTTGCAAAAACTTAAAAAAAAAGTTAATTGGAAATTGCCCTTCCTGGTAATTGCTTTCCTTTGGACTTGTTCTCCTTCCTCTTCCCCACTTTCCCTACATCACCACTTTCTAGTCAGTTGATTGCTGAAAACTCTCCCTCTCCACATCACAGATGCCCTGCTACTCAGTGTCTTCCTTGATATAGATGCCCGGAAGCTTTAGGTCTGGAGTTTTTAACCTTTTTTGGGTCATGAATCAATCTCTTTGGCAGTCTGGTGATGCCCTTCTCAGAATAAAGTTTTTAAGCAAACAAAATAAAGACATAGGATTACAAAGGAAATTAGTTATATAAAAATGCAGTTATAGAGTTTTTTTATTTTTCTATTTAAGTTGGTGAAACTTGGGGTAAACAATGCCTGCTGTAGGAGTTTCTCTTCCCTGTTACAGGTTACATGCCTCTTGTCCCCATTTGAAGGAGAGCTAGGTGAATTTTGAGGTATGTCATTTGGAAGGGTAATATAGCATTGGGAGAAGTCTATGGGAAACATCATGTTTGCTGAGTAAATAAAAGAACTGAAGTTTTTTTTAACTGAAATTATTATTTTAAGGGAGAAAGAAAAAATGAAGGATTCTGTCCTAGTTAAGTTCAGAAAATTAAGAATTGCCTGTTTCTTCTTTAATTGGAACCTAGGTGATAGATCCTTTCTCTTAATTATGATACCTGGTAATTCCTAAATTACCTACAAATACCAACAAATTCCTAAAGTTCTTTTGTACCTAAGTTTTACCTTTTTGGAATGAGGGGGGAAAGAAAATTGACTTCATAGATCACAGAGAGCAAAACTTTCTTACATTTATAGCCACCAGACAAAATAGCCTCTATACTAACTCAATAAAAGGTAAATAGGGTTAAGAGGAAGCAAAATTACAGTCTGTGGTATTTCTGGCTTTTCACGTCCCTTCTTTCTACATCCTTTTCCACTCCAGAGTTTGACCCTTCCCCAAAATTCAAGACCCCGTACTCCATGGTTCCACTGCTTAGCTGTCTTCAACTTTTACTCATTTTTAAAACAAGGAAAAAGCTTATTTATTTCAAACTAGTCAGATGATTTTGATTGGAACTTGGAATGAAGTTTATTCATAATAGTTTCTCATTGGGTTTGTATTTAGGTCTTTTTGTTTTTAATACTATAATAAACAAACAAATAAACAAACAAACAAATAAATAATGCTTTTTTCCCCTCTTAGTATCTGCATCTATTTTGGTGGAGAGATCTGAGTAGCATAATTAGTACTGTGGTTTAACTGGTCCTGAGTCAATTTCCATCCTTTTTTCTCATTCTTTCCTAATTTTGTTATTTCTTACACAGATTTTATTTTCTAATCAATAACTAAGCATTACTTAAGGCTTACTAAGACCCAGGCACTTTGCTAAGTAGCAGGGAGTTAAAGTTTACCTTTTTTTAAAAGGGAGCCTGTGGGGGAGGGTTTGATATGCTGGAATTGAAGATGATGAAGTTACCAGCATCCTAGTCCTTACTTGCTAGAGAAAAGGAGTTTTTCCAAGATTTGAAACACACTTTACCCTAGGCCAGGCTTCTTCATTCAGTACCTTTCCCCTTTCCTTAGCATACCCATTCTCTTCCTTTATGTAACCTCCCTACCCTACTTGAGTAGTTCTGGTACCCTCCCCTAGCCTCCCTCCCACCCCTTTCCCATGGTCAAAAGCCTTCCTCCCACCCCTTCCCATGGTCAAAATTTATGTTTTCTGGATTAGACTTATTTTGGAGGTATTAATTCTTTTTCTTTATCTGACATAATAAAATATCTCATATATGCCCTGGGCTATTTTTCTTCCTCTTTTAAAAATGAATTTTTATATATTGGAATGAATCTTTACTATTAATAAAGACTTGATTTTGCTGAATACTTCTTTTGGTGGATTAGGTTTGAGGGAGAGGAGAGGAGTTTGGTTCAAGGTTCTTTGTCATCTATTTTATATGACTTGATTAACTTCTTGTAAACTAAAGTCCTGATGGGGTTGTTTCTGGAAGGACCAGTTGCCAAGTGTTTGAATTTCTTTGAAAACTTGAATGAAATATTTTTCTTTTTACAGGAATATCTTGAAGTTTTGGTTACCATGACTTCCCTTAAAATCTAACTTTAGGTTAAATTAAGGATTAATTTTTTTTTTTGTAATGTAGTGGTATCATTTTGGGAGTTTGGACTCACATCACAATGACTAGTTTCTTGCAAAGGTCTACCTCTGATTATGGTATAGAGTTAAGGGATTTTAATATCCAATCACAGAAGGTATACTCAGGAAGGTGAAAAGTTGAGGATAGGAGGGAGGAGGTCCCAAATATTGAATTTAAGCTGTCTCCCTTTTCTATTAGTTGTATTTTCTAATTAGGTTAAAAATCCAGAGAGCTAGTAACAAATATTCCCTCTTCTACATTGACCCACATCTGTTGCTTTGCATATTTATTTAAAAAGAGAAAAAAAATCACATGACAGTACTACAGAAACCATCTTTTTGAAAGTCTTCTTTTCTCCAAACATAGTTTAAAATAGTTAATCCTAATTCTGATTTTGTGAAACCCCAGGGGGTGTAAAATTCCTCACAGCCCGACTACCTCATTTACCTCATTTTGAGTTTAGATGAAAATACTGTATATGCTGTTGTAGTATGACCAAGTTAAGACAAAATCAGGAAAAAATAATGAACAATTTAACCAGTTGGAGTCCAGACTTACTTTTATATTTCCAAATGAATTTATTAATTATTACTAATTTTTCTGTTAGCAAACGTGTATTTCTAGGATATAATATCTTTGAACATCCATGTTTTTTTTATTGCTTAGAAGAGTTCCAGGCTTAATAACTGTTTTCATGTAATGATGCATATAATCTCAGTTAAGCTAATGATTATATTTTGTAATGAATTATAAATAAAAATTTGACTTAATGCATTTTATGATTGTTTTCTCCTCTGGGGATGGTGAAGGAAGTAAATTTAAGATCCTAAAATCACAATGATGTAATAGTGTAACAGATATTGAAAAGTCAGCAAGTGAAATAGGTTCCTAACTACCTTCAATTTTTGCAGTCTTAGCAAAGTCTTATCTTGAAAAATGAGGATTATAGACACGTTGTGGGAAGGGAAAGTTCTTTGAGAACTGGTTCAATATTTCAATCTGTTGAGCTTTGGGTAACTAACTCTCTCTGCCTTAAGAACTCAATTACTACTGGTCCCCGTGATTGACCATGTCAGATCCAGGTAGCATCATATGATAGAACTTTGGACTTAGGAAGACCTGTGTTTGAATCCTCTTAACTAGTCATCTCTGGATAAGCTATTACCTTCTCTGAACTTCTGTTTTCTCATCCATCAAAATGGATAATAGCATCCATCCTACATAATTATTGTGAAGTTCAAATGAGAAAATGAAAATCAAACATTTTTTAAACATTAAAGCATTAATAATATTCATTGATAGCTTCCTGTTAAGCAGCAATGTGATGATTACCTGCTTTTTTTTCCAAAGACTATAAGCTAGGAAATTTACCTTTTCTCTTATTTTCATGCCTATTTGAGGACAGTCTCACTTGCCATTTTTTCCCACATCTGTCAAGAAAAGCCCTTAAATCTAGACTTGGAGGATCTGATTCTTTAGGTCCCAGGCAACAACAATTACATCTCTTTAAATGTTAAAAGCTAAAAGTGCAGGTTGGTGGAAAGGATCAATGGATGAGGTTTCTTTCCAAAGCAGCTATTTGAAATTCCTCATCTCATTAAGGACTAATACCTGGTTAAATGTGAAAAGCTAAAAAGTACAGGTTAGAGGAAAGGGCCAGTGGAGACTTATTTCCTTAGCAGTTATTTGAAATTCCTCACCCCATTAAGGAATGATGCTTTGGTGCCTAGGAAGTAACTGCTTTTGAGGGGATCAGTCAACTGTAGAATTTAATTTGCTTCTGATGACAGTCTTGACAATTCTGTAGTATTCAAAGCAATGAGTCACCTCAAGTGTTGATGGCTAGGAAGTATTGATTTATATTGTCATTGATGCAGACAGACCACTTTGATGGTTTTGGTTCTTGTCTGGAATTGTTCTAGGTCATGGAATTACTAGGAGCAAAAGAGGCATGCTAAAAGGACTAGCTGCAAACTCTGATTCTTGTTCCCCAAGTTCAGGCTCTTGTTATCACCCATCTGGACCAATAGACTTTCCTGACCCTGTTTCTGTTCTGGCTTGCTCCCTTTCCAGTTCATCCTTAGACTACTTTTTTTTGGCTGGGAAAATAAAATGCCTGTGGCTTCCAATTGCCCCATCAAGTTCAAACTTATCTGCTTGCTGTTCAGGGCCCCCCTGCACAGTCTGCTTTTACAATTTGATCTAGTACTATTCTCCATGAAGCAGTGTACTGCTATCTGTGGTTTGTCTGTTTGTCTTAGCATCCCTGATGGCTAGCAAAATGCTTGCCCCATAGAGGGGCTTAATATGTGTTCAGTGAATTGACCTGAATCAAACCACTTTGAACATCCTATACACTCCCCTCTGTTCTTGGTGTCTACATGGCCTTCTTCACTGCTGAATGACTAACCTATTGTTTAAAAAAACTATCTCACAGACTACCTCCTCCTAGAGGCCTTTTTTTTTTTTTGCATTTATAGTATTCCATATTATTGTTAACTGCATTGGCTGTCATATCCTTTGGTTAATGGAATGTAAATTCAATGAGGGCTGGGACCCTGCCATAACCTATCTTGGCATTTCCTCCCACCCTAGCACATAATAGCTGCTAAATAAATATTTGTGTGTTGAATTAAACTTGATGCACGATATCATTTTTTCCCATTTGTTTTTTCAGAATTGTAAATTTGCAGATCTTATATCCCTCCATGATTCTAGATAAGCTGTGTGTAGTCTTTTTCAATTTTTTTTTCAACCCTTTACCCAGATATAAGCCATTTTGGTCATTAGTTTTTTTTGTCTTAATATTGAGAAAACAGCTATCCTCCAGGAACTTTCATCTTAGATGTGTTATTGATAAACTAGAGAGAGCCCTTGAGTTTCAGTCTTCAAATATCATCTTCCTGCCTTTAGGCATCACTAGCCAGGCATGTGGTGATTCTCATATGAATCTGTTTCTTTTTAGAAGGAAAATAGGATTATCAAGGATGTCCTTAATTTCCTTGATTGTCTTTTGAGCTGGTCTTGAAATCTAGATTCAGATACAACATGAATAGTCCTTAGATTTTCCTTGTGTGTGTGTGTGTGTGTGTGTGTGTGTGTGTGTTTTGACAGCTCTGTTTGTATTCCTAGGATCATCAGTCTCGATCTGGAAGATGCCATCTGTAATTTACTGAAAATTCAATGTAGTGTGTGCACTCCTTTGTATGAGTGTTTTTGAAAGCCATTTTAATTCCTTATAGCTAAGTGAATACCCACAAGGAGTTTTATAGATTGGAATTTTGAACAGATAAATATATATGTCGTATTTAATTTCTAACCCTGAAGTGATTCATTTATTCTTCATTTTTGAAATGAGGATTAACCAAAGGATTTTGTTAGGCTTGTTAAGGTTCAAATTCAAGATTTTAAAGTGTTAGAATTTCTTACAAATTTTTTTTTGTTGTAATCTGTCTCAGTTCTCTACAGAGATTTTGACGATGTTATTCAGATTTAAGTTTTTGACAGTATCCTTCAATGTGACTAAGACTTGAGACCTCCCCCCCTTCCTTTTAACATGGTTTCTATGGACATTCTGACCTTTAAGCAAGCTCCTTCTGTGATTCACAGTCTTGGGGAATTATTCTTCATTTATGTACTTCTTTTTTGGGGAGGCTGTTTTTGAAATCTTTGGTAAATGGAAATGCTTATCAAACAAATAGTAATATTGGAAATATTTTAATAGGTGTGCTGTTTCTGATGGCCCTCTTGTTTCCATGTAGATTTTCTTAAGATCAAGATCTGGGTAGGAACCTTCAAGATGATTTAGTTCAACTTCCTCATAAAGTGACTTATCCAAGATTTTTCCATTATCAAGTTTTTTTAACCACTTAAGAACCATGAATTAAACATTTAATTACTTCATTGACTGAATGCAACAAAGAAGAAAAAAAATGAGTACTAGATTCTCTGTAAAAGGTATGATTCAACCACACTGTTAGATGACTGGCTACTCCCAAGAATTTTTTTTTCTTCTATTCTTATCTTCAGGAGATCATTGAATAGAAGACTGGGAGTGAAGGGGATGATCTCTTCTGATGTTTCCTCCCCTTGTTATTGGTGGCTGAAGATTTTAAAGCAGTAAGTTATTTTATCTGCACTGACTTTATTTTTTCCAAGTATTCCATAGTGGTAGACAGGAGTTTCCAACCTGGTTCCATAGCAGTAAATCACTGGGACTATTAGATCAAGGTACTTGGGAGAACTAGATTTTGAGTTCATATTATGTCCCTGCTACTCAATCTGTAACCTTGGTCAAGTCTCTTCTCTATCAGTAAAATTTGAGTATTGAATTTGTTTACCAACTCTGATACAAAAAAAGAACAAATTATGACAAAATTAATCCCAAGAAGGAATGTTTTCCTATTTGCTATAATGGATTTTGCTTTGAGCTTTCCTTTTAAAATAAATCCAAATAATCTCATATTTGTAGGCCATAAAATGCTAAAAATAAAACTATATCCTCATGATAAACTTGTGAGATAGATAAATATCATTAATGACTCTATTATTTCCATGCTATACAGAAAGAATGGAGCCTTAAGATAAGAGATTGAAATTACTTGGCCCATTCTTATAGGGCTTGTAGAGGAGGTATCTAGACACCATAAAAATCACAGGGATAGAGCTCATAGAAGTCATATAGGACAGTGTTTCCCAACCACATGTAATTTTTACTAGGCCATACATTTTTACTACTTATTTCTTAAAACTAACAAATAGAGCTTCTGTGCCCTTCCTCTCCATTAGTCCTATGTTTCTACTGTTCTAGTCTTGCTGCCTGAACTTTAGAGAAACCCATTTCTGAATCTGCTCAGGATGGGTTTTTCCTTAGAAGGAAATGTAAACATTTTATTTGTCTACAGTATTGTTTAGGTTGGGAAATTCTAATCTCCTCCCGTCTTCCTTATGTATAATAGAGTCCAGCCCTATACCAGCTTGGGTATGGGTGTGTCCATCTTACTCTAAAAGTTCCTTTTGGAAAGAGATCAGTTGACAGAGACCAATTCTTCACAGTCTTCTCAAAAAGAGATAAAGTTTCAGAAATAGTTTTAAATTCTAAGGGAAATCAAAAGCTTAGTGGACTGGGAGTGAAGACTGTTTGAAGTATGCAGCTGTGGTTTGGAGAAACATCATTTCTCTAATTGTTGTAGGGAAATTTATCCATTAGTTTAAAGTCTTTGAGTGAGTTCACCTGCAAACAGTGTGATAACTGTAAATGTGAGACTGTAAGATTGCCATAGGGGTTGGTGATTGTTAGAATGATCCTAATTTGTTTTACATTTAATTTTTAAAATTCTGAACTTAAATACAAATTAGAATGAGAATATTTTCATATACAAAGTTAAAAAACAATATTGAATCTGAATCTCCTCTTTTCCTTTTAAGCATTAGAAATTCAACACATAACTTTCTTTTTGTAAATTTTTTTTTTGAATTTATTTATTTTCATCCATTTGTACATGCATATTTCCAGGTTACAAAATTTCCTTCTGCCCTCCCTTCCCACCTCCTTCCCCTCAGTTAGGAACAGTCAGGTTAGCATTTAAAAAAATACTTTGTTAGTAATTAACATGCTTTGTTAAACATATTAAAATATTTTTTAAAATATGTTTTTACAAATTAGTAATTTTTAGCATGAGGAATTAGGATTAAGGGAAAGATACACAAGAGATAATTTTCATTATGTGTACATCAGATTTAGTAGGGGTGTTTTATTTTTTTTCTGTGTTTTGTTTTGTTTTTCTTCCTCTGGTTGGGGATAACATAATCCACATTCTGTCAAATATGCTTGTCCTAGCTCTCTGGACTGCCGAGAAGAGTTGTTTCCATCAAGGTTGTTCATCTTATAATGTTGATATGTAAATTGTTCTCTTGGTTCTATTCCCTTTGCTCAGCATCAGATCCTGTAAGTCTTCTTCTCTAGAGTCTGACCATTTATTGTTTCTTATAGAACAATATTTCATAGTTTCATATATACCATAACTTGTTTAGCCATTCCCCGACTGATGGCCATCCCCTCAATTTCCAATTCTTTGCCACTGCAAAAAGAGTTGCTCTGAATATTTTAGAACATGCAAAACTTTTCCCTTTCTTTTTAAACAATTTCTCCTGGAAATAGGCCTAGAATTGGAATTGCTGAGTCTAAGGGTATGCTCTTTGGGCATAGTCCATATTGCTCTCCAGAAAGGTTGGATCTATTCACAACTCCACCAGCAATGCATCAATGTCCCAATCCTCCTACAACTTCTCCAACATTGATCATCTTCCCTCCCTTTTTCTCATCTGGGCTAATCTAATAGATGTGAGATGATACCTCATCGTTTTAATTTGCATTTCTCTAAAACAGTGATATGGAGCACTTTTTCATATGATTTTATATATATATATATATATATATATATATATATATCTTTAATTTCTCCATTTGAAAACTATCTGTTTATATCTTTTGACCATTTATCTCAATTGGGGAATGACTTGTGATCTTATAAATTTGATTCAATTCTCTATCCATTTTAGAAACGAGACCTTTGTCAGAACTCCTGGTTGTGAAGATTGTTTCCCGGCTTTCTGCTTTTTTTTCTAATTTTGGCAGCATTGATTTTATTAGTGCAAAAACTTTTATTTAATATAGTAAAAATCATTCATTTTGCAGTTTGTAATTGGCTCTAATTCTTGTTTGGTCATAAATTTATCCCTTTTCCATAGATCAGATAGAATATAATTTGGTCTATTAATTTATCTATGGTATCGCTCTTTACGTCTAAATCCTGTACCTATTTTGACCTTATTTTGGTATAGGATGTGAGAAGTGGATCTATGCCTAGTTTTTGCCATACTATTTTCCAGTTTCCCAACAATTTTTGTCAAATAGTGAGTTCTTATTCCAGAGGCTGATGCTTTTGGGGTTTGTCAAATAGTAGATAGTTATTTACTGCTTTTTCTTTTGAATCTATCCTAATCCACTGATCCATTACTTCATTTCTTAACCAGTACCAGGCAGTTTTGATAACTGCTACTTTATGGTATAGTTTTAGATCTGGTAGAGCTAGGTCACCTTCTTTTATATATTTTTTTCATCAGTTCCCTTGCTATTCTTGCCCTTTTGTTGCTCCAGATGAATTTTGTTACTATTTTTTTCCTGGCTTGGTAAAGTAGTTATTTGGTAATTCGTTTGGTATGGCACTGAATAAGTAACTTAATTTGGGTAGAATTGTCATTTTTATTATATTAACTTGACCTAACCATGAGCATTTGCATTTTTCCAATTCTTTTCATCTGATTTTGTTTGAGTGAAGAGAACTTTATAATTAAGTTCGTACAATTTCTGGGTTTGTCTTGGGAAGTAGATTCCCAAGTATTTAATGTTGTCTGCAGTTATTTTAAATGGAATTTCTCTTTCTATCTTTTGTTCTTGGGCTTTGTTGTTCATATATAGAAATGCTAATGATTTATGTGGATTTATTTTACATCTTGCTACTTTGCTGAATTTGTTAATTATTTCAAGGAGTTTTTCAGATGATTTTCTCGAGTAAGTATACCATCATATCATCTGCAAAGAGTGAAAGTGTTGCCAATTCTGATTCTTCAATTTCTTTTTCTTCTCTTATTGCTACTGCTAGCATTTCTAATAACTATATTGAATAGTAAACACTTCACTTTCAAGCTATCTTGTTTGCCTGTGTTTCTTTGTTTTTTCTAATGTGTTTTAAAAATATGCTTTAGTCACCCTCATTTCTTTCCTTCTTTTATTATTGTGGGAGGAAGATAAGAACCCTATTGTTTTCTCTTCCCTCCAACTATCTTTGAAATTAAACCCTTGTTTAATAAATAAATAAATTCCTTGTATCAACCTTGCAGAGTTAAGCAAAGCAAATTTCCACATTGGTTGAGTCTAAAAATGAATGTCTTAATCTGCATCCTTCATAGATATGCTTTAATGTTAATTATCTGGTATAGTATTCGGTCATTCATTTTTTAAAATTTTTTTTATTTTTAGATTTTTCAAGGCAATGGGGTTAAGTGGCTTGTCCAAGGCCACATGGCTAGGTAATTATTAAGTGTCTGAGGTCAGATTTGAACCCAGGTACTCCTGACTCCAAGGCCGGTGCTGTATTCACTGCACCACCTAGCCATCCCCACTGTGCCACCTAGCCCCCCCTCAGTCATTCATTGCATTCACCAGTTTTCTTAAGATTCTTGTGTTCATGCCACCTTCATATTAAAATCTCTTCCTTTCTATGTTTCATTTCTATTTGTATAATAATACAGAATACCTGATTTTATATTTCTATTGGATTGAATTAGCTTTAGTTTTTTTAACTTATAATTGTCCATATGTAGTTGGTGGGAGAGAAGATTAATTTTAACTTTTAACTTAATATTTATTTGTCTGTAATTGGTGAGGGGGGAGAAGTATTTTTTCTAGACTGATGCTTGCAGAAAATGAACAGTGTTGCTAGAATGTAGAATATATAAAACTCTAGAAACTTACATTCCTGTTTTGTCTTTGACCAGCCAAGTCTAAAGCAGTATGCTAATATGGTTAACTGCAGTGGGAAAATATTGACATAGTTGCTAAGGCATTTTACCAGACATGTCATTGAGGCCACAGTTTTTGAAGGCAGAGCAGTGATTCTTATGGTGGTGGTAGCAGAACACAGCCAGTAAAATGACAGGAGACCCTGAAGGGAGTGGGGGTGGGTGGGAGAAGGGGGGGGGGTTGCATTGGGAGCATGATTAAATGTGCATTTATTTTGTTGTTTCCTCCATTATAGAACTCAAAAATAAGGTAGTTAAATAATCAGATGTACAGCTAATTTGGTCTGTCTGTGTCTGAGTATAACATGATTGGAACTGGTTATGTTTCATTTTAATAGTGTGTTTTAGAGGAAAGATGTTTTAAATGCTTTCCAGACACATGTTATCCGTGGCACTCTTTTTTTCCCCCCAGAATGTTTATAGCTTACACTTTTCCTTATAAAGTAAAATCAAATAAATGGTAGCATTCCCTCTTTGCCTGGCAGTGTTGCTAGTTGGCAGATAGCATTGAGGATGGCAGAGCCAGGATTTGGATTTGAATAGTGAAGAGGTGGTATGCTGCTTTATAGCATTGTTCTCTCCAAAGCCCTCTTCTCCCCACCTATTTTTCCACCCCCAGAATGTTATCTTATCGAATATGACACAGTGTTCTTGATGATTATCATTCACAGAACCCTGCATATTAAAGTGTTATCTGCCTTTAATCAGTATCCTTCCTTTGAGCTACCTAATGGTGGGAAGTTTTATAAACAAAGTACAAAGAGAATTCCAAATGTACTCCTTGCATTTGAGGAAGTTGTAATGTAGTATGGAGATACTGAATGAACTGCTAGGGATCAGTAGGTAGGTGACACAGTGGAGATAAAGAGCTGGTTTTGGAGTCAGAAAGACCTGAGTTCAAATCCAGCCTAAGGGACTAGTTGTGTTTGGACAAGTCATTTAACTTGTTTACCATGGTTCCCTCACCTGTAAAATAGGCATCATAATTTAGCACATAACTGTCAGGGTTGAAGATCAGGGGAGAAAATATTTGAAAGCACTTAGCATGATGGTGCTAGAAAAATGCTAGTTATTATTATCATCATATAGGGTGACTAAATGCCTAAATAATAATAAGATCTGCAGAATGCTTTAATACATTATCCATTTGGTTTTCGCAACAAACCCTGTATAAAGTAGGTATTATTATTATCTCTCCACTGAGGAACCTGAAAGCTTGAGATATCGCAACTTGCCTAGGGTTTCACAACTAGTAATTGAATCCAATTTTGAACTCATGTCTTTCTGACTTAAGTTTAACACTTAGTTCACTGGGCCACCTAATAAGGTTGAATTAAAAACATAGCAGAAGTGCTTATTTGAATGATGTATGTGTGATTCATGTTTGTATAAATAAATTTGTGTTTATGTGCATATGTATTATATATGCAGTTTATTCATCATTCATTTACTTATTTTAGGTCTGAAAAGACTGGTTCAAAGTTAAATTGTACCCGGCCCCCACCTCCACCCCACCTTGCCAGTTTCTTCTCCTGTGCCTGTTTCTAATGTGATTGGAGTGTGGTTGTAGGTGTGGGCACCATGTATTTGGAGTAGAGAATAGCAAGAGCTGTTTGCCTTCGAATTTGGCTGGAGGGAAGCAGTCAAGAATTTGATTAAAATCTTCCTCCTAATCGATCCTGAAAAATCTTTTAAGAAATAACTTCAGAAAGTTTTGAATTATTTAAGTAAGAATAATGATTATTCACAAACTACTTTTTGCTGGATTTGGATGAAAGACTATTTGAAATGATGCAGTGCTGTTAGATAGAGAAGGGTCTTTGGGCAACAGAGTGAGCTGATGACAGAATTGAGACACAGGGGAGGGTGATAAAATGATCGTTCGGTCTGGAGAGATTTGCAGGGAAGAGGTGGAGGAGTTGGGAGAAGAGTTGTAATGCCTCAGAAAACCTTAAAGCTTTGGGAGAATGCTGGGTAAACTAATGTTTGCTGACAATGCTCCGTGAATATTCTCCAGGCTATGTTTTACTTTTCTTTATTTTTCTTCCATCTAGTTCAATTTCCATTTTACACATCTGAACAAGACTGTTCTTCTTAAGATAAAATGATATTTAGAGGGAGTAGTTTTTGGGAACAGGGAATGAACACAGTAACATTTGTGGGTAATTTTAGGACTGCCTTAAATATATTCAAATCACTGCCATGAAAATCATTTATATTTTTCTTTCTTTCATGATTATATCAATACATTAAAATCAGATAGAAATGACCCTTAGACTTTTGGATGCATGATGTTCAACACCTCTGGTGTAAGGCTTATACTTAGCTGGAAATATCTGATTAAGGAAGTGAACCAATCTTGCAATGAGAACAAGGAATAATAGTCTGAATGTTGCCCTGGTGTTCTATGGAGGGGAAGGCATGGATGTGTCATGACCTGCATCAGTGAAGGGAAAATTGAAGGGAAAGTTCTGTCTTGAAATCTTGGAAAATATTGAAGATTTAGTGTACATTGGTTAAGCCCAAGGATAATGACTTTAAAGTTTTATTTTGAGTAATTCAGAATTCATTTTTAAAACCTGCATGTTTTAATTGAAACTGACTCAAATACCTTCCTCACCATGCCTATATTTATTTATTTATTTATTTTAGGTTTTTGTAAGGCAAATGGGGTTAAGTGGCTTGCCCAAGGCCACACAGCAATTATTAAGTGTCTGAGACTGGATTTGAACCCAGGTAATCCTGACTCCAGGGCCGGTGCTTTATCCACTGCGCCACCTAGCCGCCCCATCTTTATTTTTTTATTAATATTTTATTTGTTTTCCAATTATATACAATAGTAGTTTCTACCTATCTTTTTTTTTTGGTAAGGTTTTGATTTTTTACAATCCCCTTCCCCTCCCCCCCACCAGGCAGTCTGATAATCTTTACATTGTTTCCATGCTATACATTGACCGAAATTGAATGTATTGAGAAAGAAATCATGTTTGAGGAGAGAATGAAATATTAGTGATAGCAAAATTATGTAGTACATAAGATACTTTTTTTTTTTAAAAAAAAAATAGAAGATAATAGACTTTGGTCTTTGTTTAAACTCCACAGATCTTTCTCTGGATACAGATGGTATTCTCTGTCACAGGTACTCTAAAACTCCTGATCATCCCTATCTTTATCATCCCCACACTCTACCCTAGATTTTAGGAACTGACTTAGCAGGGTTTGCCAAGAGTCATTAACTTGACTGAGTTATCTTAGATAGAATACAGACTTGAATAACAAATACTCAGTGGATAAAAATACATAGGAATTTATTTTATGGGTAAGGGGTAGGGAGGTCACACTTAGCTAGTGAGGCCAAATTTGAATTGAGGCCCTCCTGATTCAAGGGCTCTATGTACTTCACTACCCAATTTTTCCTGTCTGAGAATTTTATGAGAGGAGGCAATGATCACATTTTTTGGAATACCTTTAATATAGCAAAGTGGGAAGTAGGAGTAGTAGGTGGGCCATCAGAGAAATTTTTCTTCAGGTGTTGGCTAAACTATAGTATAGATTCACATTCAACATAACATAAAGGTGATGTAACTGTGACTATAATTATTCATGAATTAAAGGAAATAGCTTAAACATGCCCCCTATCTCCAGATTCATTTATGTTACAGCAGGGATGTGAGGGAAAGAAGATTAATGATGATTGCAGCTGGTTGGCTTTTAAGATCAGTGTTCCAGGGGTGTGGTAGAGCTAATTAATTATTAGAACACCAATAATTAAAATAGATTTGGAGAAGGCATGTCTTTTAAAAGCAATCTGACAAATTGTACTTGGACTTGTAAGGCATATGTAGATACTTTTAAACTTTTCTTATCTTTTTAAAAAATAACTAATGGTTACCCTTGAGGATTGTTTTTTTTTGGGGGGTTAGGGAGAGTATTTTTTATTTTAAAAAAAAGTTGGCAGAATCTTAGAGCTAAAAAGTAACCTTAGAATTTATCCAGTTTAACCTGATTTTTTTTTTAGATCATAGAAGTGGTAGAAAGAGCATCCACTTTAGAATGAGAGGTGTTGGATTTAACAAACAAGTCACTTGACCTCAGTTTCCTTATATTTAAAATGGGGGCATTGGGCTCCATGGCTTCTAAGCTCCTTTTCATCTCTAAATTTATGATTCTATGATCTAAAGCTGAAAGGAGACCTTTGAAGTTTTTAGGCAACTGGTTGGTATTCATTTTAAGTGGAAATGCCAATCTATTTGACCAAAATCTTCCCTTTCTTTAATATATTTTTGGTCTTCCTGAGCTAATTTGTTGTTGTTTGACAAAGATAACAGGAGTGGTTTGCATTTCCTTCTCTGGCTCATCCTACACATGAGGAAACAACAAATATGGTAAAGTGACTTGTCCAAGATCACACAGCTAGGAAGTATCTGAGGTCAGATTTGAACTCAGGAAGAGGAGTCTTTCTGACTCCCAGGTTCAACACTGTGCCACTTAGTTGCCCATAGAGTCTCCAAGGGGCATCTATAAATACTAATTTCAGTTTTCAGAGAATTTCTATTCTTTTATCTCTAGGAGCAGGGTGCAATGGTACCTGGAGGGCGAGGTGGGGGGGGGCAGTGGACTATAGGGAAGGTGTAAATTAGAACCTCTGTATTAGGTGACCTTGAGTGGGATGAGCTAAATTCTTTGGGTGAGGTGGGTGAGCATTTTAAGTCCTTTCCCAGATCTAATACTATTATTTTCCAGTTGAAAATAGATTTTTTTCTGTTTTTTCAGGATTCAAAAGCTCATGGATGAACTCTCTCCTTTTGAATGGTGGTCAATGTCCTAAATGATTAGGTTTCATTTCTTCATTAGTTGCGGAAAACTGAGGAAAGTAATTTATATCTTACAGAGAAACTGCTAGGGAAGATGAGGAAAGAAGCTACACTGTTGGAATCTGAGGAATGTTGGCTTACAGATGTAAATCAAGCTAATTGGGAGCCAGGAGAATCTCAATCTCTCTCTCTCTCTCTCTCTCTCTCTCTCTCTCTCTCTCTCTCTATATATATATATATATATATATATATATATATATATATATATATATAGGAAGGGAATGGAGGGCACAGGAAAACTATAAGTGGTGGTGGTAGTCATATTCACACATCTGTGTTATCTGACTACCAGATTGGGGGAAGGGGAGGTTTGATAAAGAATTTGAAACCACGTGGGGAGAGATTTGGTACTTCAGATAGGCCTTTGACCATGGCAACATTCAGTCAGTTGGGGACAAGGGAGGGACTTGTGTTTCTAGACAGGAGATAAAAGACCCTGATTTCATGTACCATGTGTGCTCATTTCTATTATGGACATCCATCTTCTAAAAAAATATTTAATTAATTTGTTTTTAATTTTACAATTTTTCCTCTAATCTCACTTCCCTCCCTCCACAGAAGACAGTCTGTTAATCTTTACATTGTTTCCATGTGGACACCCATCTTTAAGGATGGTTTTTAATAAAAGGATTCCCTTTGGTCCACTAATAATGGTTCTGAGTTTGGTAAGGTGCTTATTTCTTAGTCAGGAAGTAAAAATAATACTGAGTCAAGAAAAAGTAATAAGGAAGATAACAATCTGTTTTAAAATACATGCCTGGCATATAAAGGTTTTGAAACACCCCCCTTATAATTTTTTTTTTGGAGTTACAGCACTTGGTATAGGGTGTCCCTAAACTATACTAAGACCTTTAAACTATGGCTTTTAAACTTAAAACTATATTAAGACCTTTGGGACTTTTTCAAAATGAGTGGTTCACAATAGGTACTTAAAGTCTATGCTCCTTTCCTTCTGTTTTACAAATATGGCTTAATTGAGATTAATTTCATTGACTTTCTCTGTTATTTATGACTTAGAAAATGTGAGTATAGGAGTTTCTTCCCAAATAGCTTCTTGCCAATTGCCAATTATAGTCTTGAGAGTTTCCTATGGACACTGAGAGGTTAAATGGTTTGCCCAGTCACACACAGCCTATATGAGGCTAAGGTGGGACTTAAGGAATAGGATGATTTGTTGATGTTTTGTAGATTTTTTTTAGTGCTTTGATTCTTGTAATGTTTCCTGCATTTTGTTTTGGGTTTTTTGATTTGTCAGGTTCCTCTTTGAACATTAAGTTGTCCCTGTGTGCTCTACTGTGGAGGTCAGTGACTTTTTAGATCATATATTCCTTCCGTGTCTCTTTTTCTTATATTTTTTTTGTATTTCAAATTTGTTATTAGTTCTCATCTTTGGAGAAACTTTAAAATAAAATAATCTCTACTCATAATGAGCTTCCACTGGGGAGGCAGAAAACTATATCTAAAATAACTTATATAATATGTTAAGATATAATATTTATATATCATAATATTTTAATACACCAAAATAAATGAATAAACATAGAAATGTAATTTAACAAATATAGTAATATTATTAGTTACAATTGTTTAAATTATAATATATGGTTGTTATATATAACCTTTGTATAAAAATTATAGTGTAATTATCCATTTTATTATATTAGTACATTTCATATTATAAAATATATATGAATTATATATACACACTATAAAACAGTTAATAAATAGAACATAAAGACAAAGTAATTAAATACAACATAGTTTGAGAGGGAGGATACTAGTAATTGAGGGAGGGAAAGTTAAGAAAGATTACTTAGAAAAAGGTTATTTGAATTGAGTTTAAGAGATGAGCAGGACCCTGGGTTGAATGAGTAAAGAGGGAGTAAATTGTAAGCTTTGACCAGTGTCAAACTACCTAGACAGTAGATAGAATAACATGTATGAGGAACAATGAGAATACTACTTTGGTTTTTATTCTCTTATCTCTTCTTTAGAGCCAAATTTTGTCATATAATCTAACAGCATTCAATATTGATGATTCATTTTAAAGTTGTTACATTGCATTTTCCTGATTCTACTTGTTTCATCTCTATCATAAGTCTTCCATTGCCTCTCTGTATTCAATTCATTGTTTCTCATAGGGGTAATTGTCTATTATGTTGATGTACACAGTTTGTTTAGCCATTTTTCTAATTGGTGAGCCTATGTCATACTTCTAAGACTTCTGTAACACTTCATTGGCAGCTAGGCGGATAGAGTGTTGAGCCTGGAGTCAGAAGGACTTGAATTCAAATTTGTTCTCATACTTACTAACTGTGTGACCCTGGGGAAGTCACTTAGGTCACTGTTTGCCTCAGTTTCCTCATCTGTAAAATGAGCTGGAGAAGGAAATGGCAGTAGCAATAACCACTGGAGTGGTTACTCCAGTATCAGAAAGCTCCAGCTAGGTAGCATAGTAAATAAAGCAACCAGCCATGGAGTCGGGAAATCCCTGAGTTCCAATCCTGTCTCAGATCTTAACACTTACTAGCTATGTGATCTTGGACAAGTCACTTAATCCCATTGTCCAATAAAAACAGCAACAGCAAAAAAACAAAAACAAAAAAAAAAGAAAACCCCATATAGGGCTAAGAAGAGTGAGACCACTAAACAACAAAATCCAGTCCAATAACAACAAAGTAAAAACAATGCATTCTGTTTTCTTTTCTCCAAAATTAGTTTTTGCATTTATGCAGATCCTTCCTGAAGAAATTATTCTGTCTTTTTTAAATTGATGACTTGTCTACTAAAACAACCTTCAGCTAAATAAATCCTTTTTTTTTTTAAATAATATGTCTAGCAAAGGAGATATTTAAATTGACTTTTTGGATAGCTTTGTCCTTTTCTTCTTTTACTTTACTAATTGTGAATCTTTTGAAGGGAATCTGGGATATTTGGAGTTTATTTTTATATATGGTTCAGAGACCTATATAATCAATCCTTTCTTCTTTAAGTTACTGAGCCAGATTTATGTTCTTAAACAGTTAAAAGAACATATTTTTGCTTCCATAGGTGGTACCTGTGAACAAAGCAGGCAGATGCCTTAATCATTGACTAATTGTTGATGTTTTCTCTATTTCAAGTCACAAAGGCTGCTGTGGTAGACACAAGAGTTTCTATTGCAGGAGAAGCTAGGAAATAGATTTTGTGTTTTTATTGCTAAATTCAGGTGGGGAGTAAAGTAGGTCGTGCTTAGAAGAAAAGTACATCTACCCAGTGTTATTTAAAAGAAAAAAAGCTACAATGATATAAGCTGTAATAGAATTTCTTTACAGCCTCCTTATACATCTACTAGCGAATATTAAATTAGCTAGTGAGTTTTGGGGTGTCATGTTGCCCAGTATAACATTTTATTCTATTTTGTATAGATGCTACCAAGTATCTCCCAGTCTCAGTTACTGGCGTCATTGTCGTGTGTTGGACTGGTTTTGACCTTACCCCTTTGCCCCTTCTGCTTTTAAAGTAGCAGACTGAGGAAGGACTGTCTCTGGTTTCTAAGCCTGATGAATCACCAGGCTACCTCATGGCCTCCTGTTCAGGAACAAAGACTCTTCCCACCATCTCTCTCTCTCTCTCTCTCTCTCTCTCTCTCTCTCTCTCCCCTCCCTCCCTCCCTCCCTCCCTCCCTCCCCCCCCCCCCCAACTCCCAGGGAAACAGAGATTGAAAGGCAGAAGTATTTGTGTGCTCTGCAAAAACAAAACAAAATCCCTTTACATGGAACAGGTTTGAGGCTTTTGATGCTATAGTGTTTATGTTAAAAAAAAAAAAAGTTTTTTTAAAAGACTCCAACAAAAATTCCTACTACTAAAACTTCCATTTTATTGCAGACGGCATCGGATCGAAAGTGCCACAGAACAGCTGTTACAAAGACCGAAGGTCTTAATGGTTACAGCATGCATTGGAAACTCAATCCCACCAGATTTTCAGTTAATGAAAATATTTATTTCAAGTAAAGTAAATAAAGTTTATGGGTAGAATTTTTAATTAGGAGGAAAACTAAAATTCCACAATTTCATCTTCCTACCCTAACTCTTATCTGGGACATGCTATGAAAGTTTTCCAACTGGTGTTTTACAAAAACAAACTTCCCTTTCTAGTAATTTTCCTTGTTTTATATGTCAGATGACATCATTGGAGTTTAATCTCTCCTAGCCCCCAAATCATGGTATTTTTTTTTTTTTTTTTGTTCTGGAAGTTAAACTGATCTTTTTGGCTCTTTGTCTGGTCTGTAGAAGAATCCCTGTGTGAATAGGGAGAGGAAGAAATTTAAGTCACAAAGAGGTTATGTTCTGTTTTAAGCTACTCAGACCTCCTGACTCTTACTCAGGCTAATGTTCTGGCTATTCTACAAAGTAATGAGAGAGTTTTTGCAAGCTCTGTGTGAAAAATTAGCTTTATGTACGCCACATTCTTCCCTGTTGGCAATGCTTCCTAGTGTCCCACACCTGTTGTGTGGAATGTCTCCAATTGTGGAAGACTTGGGTCTCAGACTTTGACTGAGAATGAGAGGAGGGGATAGCTATGGTTTCTCTTTTTGATATCCCATATTTGGAAAGCATTGATTTCTAACTTTCTAATCATAGTGAAACAAACTCCTCAGATATATGGTACTCAAACCTTCCTTCCTGGAACTTACCATAATACTTCTGCAATTGAACTTCATTTTCTTGCTCAAAAATGACTAAAGGAAAGGAGGGAAATGGATAGAACCTTGTTTTTTTTTTTTAATGTGATCTCAGAGAATGACTTTTTTTTAAATTGATATTTTATTTTTTCAGATATATTTTATGAAAGTTTTTCAACATTCATTCATATGTCTGCATATTTTTAAGTTACATAATTTCTTCCACCCTCCCCCACAACTGCAAATAGTTGGGTGAATATTGGACATACACATTTGTGTTAAACAGAGAATAACTTCTAAAATCCCAAGACTTTGGGGTATTGGATTGAAACCAGTTTTTTCCTGTTGTCTTCTCCAACTCTGACTGTTGGTTGGTTGATAGTGGGTTGTTGTATGAATGGTAGGTATGAATGGTGTATGATGATGAGGATATGGAGGGAAGGCAAAGAGACCCCTCTTTACTTCCATCATATAGGGTGTGTATTATTAAATTTTCATTTTCATTTTTATTTTCATGTTGGTTATTTGGGGGTAATAATAAGGATTTTTGTGATCTCTTAGTTCTTTAAAGATGCTGATTAATAGTGCTTGGTAATTTAGATGTAGAACTTGTGGTTCCCTACCTCTCCAAAACAAGGGGTCCTATTCCAGACCAAATTCAGGGTTCTGTATAATTTTTTTCCTATTGGTTTTTTGTTGTTGCTGTGGAACCCAGTGGTTTTTCAGGACCTGCATGATGGTTTTGAGTGGGCTAATGAAATCCTCCTCCCAGGCTGGACTGTGTTTCCATGGCACAAGGTCTTCTCCCCAATTCCCTATCTAGTTTGATCTCTGGTCCTTGCAGGACACATACTGATTTTTTTTCATTGTGTAGTTAGCAGTCCTGCTGTGGGTTTTCTTTTTTCCCCGGTTTGTTTGTTTCTTTATTCAAAAGCCCTTTTATGGAGTGGGTCACTCTCCTGCTCTCCAGCCCCCTAAGATGCAGCTTTGCAGTTTGGAGCTTGTCAATTTGGGTTGCATCCTCTTTGAGTCTTTTCTGCAGAGCTGTGTTGCCAGAGTGTTTCCCTCCTGACCTCTAGACTTCCTTTCATTTTCCATAGCAATGACAGAAAGGAATAGTAAGAATAATAGGAGTTTGGAAATAAGTATCAGCTTCTCATGCAATCAGTGGTTTCAACTTCCTTCCCGGGTCCTTTATCAAGATAAACAGATTTGTCTGCCTAAATCCCTCCATACAATTCTTAAAGGCACAGTGCCCCTGAGTTAAAAAAAAAAAAGTAACATCTCTGTGCCTCTGTCTTTGTGGGTACTCCTTTTATCAGTATACATTGTAGTCCTATTCTGGGACTTGGAGCACTGTTTTTGAGAGTTTGTTTGAACCAAAAAATGCAACCTGCAGCCAACAAACCACCCTGGTGATGAGCCCCTCTAAAGTTACTGTTTTTAGACAAAGAAGCACATTATCCTCTGTCATCTTTATTATAGTTCATTCATATTTGCCTGTTGCAGAATTTTGACTTGCTAACTAACAGTTTTAGAATGGACTATTGGTTTAGAACCTAAAAGGAAATAGAATTCCTTTAGTTAGATCTTTTTTTTTAAGGTTTTTGCAAGGCAAATGGGGTTAAGTGGCTTGCCCAAGGTCACACAGCTAGGTAATCATTTAGTGTCTGAGACTAGATTTGAACTCCTGACTCCAGGGCCGGTGCTTTATCCACTGTGCCACCTAGCCCCCCCCTTTAATTAGATCTTAAAAGTTGATTTTTTTTTTTTTAATAATTAGGATGGATCAGGTGCCTAGTAACAAAGAAATGCAAGTTGAACAAAGAACCAAGCATTTACTAAGTGCCTCTTGTTTTCCAGGTTCTGTGTAAATGCTTTTACAAATAAAATTAAGAGCATAGAAAAAGCAAATTCTTTCCTTCATCCAAATGCTTGATATTTCCAAGAGTATCACTGTAATTTCCATACTTTTTAGGGTTCTGCCAATACAACATATGTTTCATTGGAGGTAGAATCACAAATGTTAGAGCTGAAAGGAATCTAAGCAATCATGGCCTAGTAGAAAGAACTTGGGATTTGGATCCTAGAGAGCAAGATTAGATTCCTATTTCTCTAGGACTTGGATCCTTGAGAACCAGGTTATTTCTTGTGTGACCAAGGGCAGGATTGTTTTACCATTCTGGGCCTCCTCTTTAAATGAGGGACTTGGAAAAGGAAGGAATAGAACATAGGTCTTCTAGCTTCAGTTTGCTAGCTCTTTTCTATGAATCTTATTGCCTTCCTAATTATGTTTGTGTTTAGTAATTCAGTTAGGTGTCAGCTACTTTAGAATATTTGCCTAGTAGCAGCATCATACAACAACTATGTGATGATGATGATGTTTTCTCGTTCATTCTCAAAGAAGACCATGTCATCAGGGAGGTGATGCCATGACAAGCAAGTGAATTGGATTTGAGTGAGGGGATGCTGTGCAAAGTCACCTGCCTCACTTTTTCCTCCAGAGCCATCTGGGTCCAGTGGCCAGATATGAATCTGTATGACTGGAGATGACCCTGGATGTGAGGCAATCAGAGTTAAGTGACTTGCCCAAGTCACCCAGCTAGTAAGTGGCAAGTGACTCCCTAGATTCAAACTCTTGTCCTCCTGACTCCGAGGCCAGTGCTTTATCCACTATCCTACCTAACTGCCCCAAACAACAATTATATACCTTCCATGGGAAGAGCACTGTGCCCAGATGCTAAGGGACTTGGAGTGGGGAGATAATATAAACTCTGTCCTTTAGGATCTTGTAGGGTACTAATCTAAGCAAAAAAACACTGTGGAATAAGAAGACTGAATGTGGAATCAGAGAGAATTCTAGGTTCAAATCCTTAATGTTAATTCAGCTATGGCCAGGTGAGTTACTTAGCTTCCATTTCTTCATCTGTAAAATTATTGTAGTAACCACCTCATAAACTTATTTTCAGGCCCAAATGAGCTAATGTGAATAAGATCTATTGCAGATTCAAAGTACTATAATAAGTGCCAGTGTATTGTTGTCACCACCATTACCATCATTATCACCATCATCACTGGCATCTCCTTCTCCAAAACAAGCTTGGTATTGGCTTAGTCCTAAATGTTGTGTAAATCTAATGGGTGGAATGTTATAAAGAATGAGGGAGAAGTGTCTGTTCTTGCTCTAACTCTGGGTGGTGACAAGGACAGTATTTGTAATTGCTGTTAAGTCCAGCTTACACTTGTATCCAAGGTCAAATAGTTTAGAATTCAAACAGCAAGACTGTTTGAATTATTTCTTTTGAAGATTTGATAAGAAACAAAAACGCTTGAGAAAATTCCACATCCAAGTCACAGAAGCATCTCTAAGAATTTTATAGACTTTACTCTCCTTGGATCTGATCTCTTCTATTTCTGGCTTACAAGGTGGATGAAACTAGACCAGTCTTGGGAAATTGGGATGAAGAATGGGTCATGGAGACATTCATGTATGCCATTTGTTTTAGAGATTTTCACTTGTCTCTTGACAGTGTAAAATTAGAAGTATACCAACCTTGTTTAAGAGCCATGTTCATCTTAATGTAATTCATTTATAAGTGTAGTTTTTAATGAATTTGTACATTTGACCTGTAATGGATGGATGGTTTAAGACATCTCTTTACTTCCAACAGGTGACTTTTGTGCTGAGAATGCACCTCAAATGATCAGTGCATCTGGTCACAGAACAGATTTTTCCATAAGTAATATTTCGGGAGGAGAAGACCCATACAGGACAAACTTTACAAAAGGAGTTTCCATGTCGTTGCCTTCATCGCCTTTGCTGCCTCGTCAGTCTTATTTGGTGCAGTCGAGAGCAAACAAAAAATCTCCAGGTAAAGTATTAAAGAGTAAAAATTGCAAAGAAGCAATAATATCCTATTTCATTTTTTAATGTCAAAAAAAGTCTAATTTTCATAAGTATTTAGAGTCACTAAACAAAGCCATCAACCAAGAACAACACCACCATTGAAGAAGAGGAAATGTTTGGAAATGAAATTCATTCCCTTCCATAGATTATTCACTTTATTTTAAACATACATCTTTTTTTGAGTGGCTAGAGTATGTTTTTCAAAAGTGGGATTTTTGTGTTTTATGTAGTCCCGTTAATTTCTTGATCCTAAACTAAAAACTTTAATGGTCTTACTGTAGTAATTTAAAAAAAGTGCAGATTTAGCCAATAAAATTTGTGGACATTTAGTTTATTGCTGAGGGAACATTTTTGACTACTTGAACTTTTGAATGAGGTGACCTTGTAAATTCAAAGAATTGAATAGATCCTGAATCCTTAAACTAATTATTAATTTAAATAAAATTCATTGGTGAAAAGAGGAAAAGAAACCTGTGTATGTACTACCTGATCAATTAGGTAAGCTTCTTGACTTGTAGGTCATTGCAGTCAGTGCAGGTAGCTAAGGTGATAAGGTGTGTACTCTGGGGGTCTTTGCTTAAATGATGGGAAATGTTTTCCAAAATATTGATGACTAAAATTTTTCCTGCATCTCCTCCTTGTCTCTCCTTTCCTACCCCTCCCTAAACCATCCTGCCTGGTTAGACACCTGCTTGAAAACTGGATGAGTCTATGCCCCATTTGTCTTTTGCAAGCACAAAGATGCTTCTAGATTATATGAAATTCTATTTGGATCTCTCTGAAATGCAACTATACTGAGCTCCAGAAATTGATGTTTCTATTCTTGTTCTCTTTTAGCTTCCTAATCACTTGCATTTAAATTTGAATAGTCATTATTTAATGCCCATTAGCTTTAAAGCATTGAATGGATATAAAGACATGTGTTATAATTGAATACTGAGAATATGTTAGGAATTGTGAGACCCAGTTAACTTTGAGGGAACATCTAAAATCCTTCTCTTGTTTCTGTCTTTCATTCCATAAACTCCCCCACCCCCACTCCCTTTGGGTATTCTTTCTCCACTAGTGATCTCATCCCTTCCCTGGATTCAGAGTTTCATTTCTACACAAATATGGTCTCAATGTATCTCCAGCCCTAATCAATCTTTCTCTCTCTCTCTCTCTCTCTCTCTCTCTCTCTCTCTTTCTCTCTCTCTCTCTCTGCATATTCTTTTTCTAGACTAGCTCTTGGCCTGGGAGTAGGTCATCTTTTCCACTAGGAATGCATGCTTAACTTTTCTTTGTCCCTCTCCTCGACTTACTTTAAAGAAGAAGCCTGATAGTGAAAAAAGAACACTGGGACTAGAGTCAGGGAGACCAGAGTTCAAATTCAGCCTGAGACAGAGTAGCTGTTGGATCCAGGCAAGTCAGTACCCCTTGTCTACCTCAGCTTCCTCAACTGAGGCCATGGAAGGAAGGAATGAGATCACCAATGGAGAGAGAGAGAGTGTGATTGATCTTCAGGGTTAGTTCTCAGAGAGCTGTTCAGAAGCTCAACTGAGATAATCTTTTTAAAACACCTAGCACAGTGACTGACAAAGAGGAGGTATTTAATAAATATTTTTTCCTTGCTTTCTTTATTTCAGAGATTAACTGAAATAACCTATCTCCTCAGTGGAGCCTTCCCTGATTTTCCCCTCCCTGCCCCCAGTTGGTGATATTCTCTCCTGTCTTTACTTTCTCATTACATTTATTTGTGTATACATTGTGAATTTCACCTTATTCTATGGAGAACTTAGGATTTTTGAGATCTAGGATTGTTTGATTTTTATGTAGTAGGCACTTAATAAATATAAGTTTGGCTTTCTAAATTGCAATTTCATCATTTGGGAATTCTCTTGTAGAAAATACATTTTTAAATTGGCTCTTACCTAGAATTTGGAAATCTCTTTTGTTATATTTTTTTTTGCAAAGATAGTAGTTGTAAAATTATTTGACCTGTTT
Source organism: Macrotis lagotis (assembly GCF_037893015.1). Taxonomy (NCBI): domain Eukaryota; kingdom Metazoa; phylum Chordata; class Mammalia; order Peramelemorphia; family Peramelidae; genus Macrotis; species Macrotis lagotis. Next base: position 707,949,749 of record NC_133658.1, on the reverse strand, counting down.
ATCAGAAAGCATTTACCTGCTACCTAAGAAAATGTTTTATTAATATCTGGGGGATTAGAACCACTTTGGAAGTAGTTTTGATATGGGTTGCAAAAGTAATTCTAAAATCAAGTCTGGATTCTCATGTGATGGTTTTTTTTTTCTTGGACATTTCTATCTGATATTCATTGCTTTTGGATAAATTGCTGCTAATTATTAGAGCCCTAGGGGTGTGGGTCTCTGTGTGTGTGTGTGTGTGTGTGTGTGTGTGTGTGTGTGTGTGTGTTAACCTTATACTAGGACATAGTAGTATCTGGACAAGAAAGTCAGAAAGAAGTAGGATAAGGAGCTTGGCAAGCCCAGAGATGTCTGATAAGTGCTAGATGTGAAACAAGTCTTGCCAACAGAGATGACTTTTTTGTATTGGACAAATTGCTACTCTATTTCTGTTTCTCCCTGGTTTTAAGAAAATATACCCTATTGAGTTCAAATTAAATTCTTCAAATATGCTGTATTAATACAGGACAGTGGATTTTCTACTTTATCCATTCTTTCAGGAATGAATTAAACATGCTGGGTTTTTTTTCAGATGAATAATTTATGTGAAGTAGGGAGTGGCACATCTAAGAGGGAATGGAATTTTGGAGTTGAAAGGAACCTTCATAGTCCTTAATCTAACCCATTCCTGAAAAGTATTCCATCTGAGAGCACTGAGTCTGAAAACATAACATCTGGGTCTGTTACTACCTGTATTACTTTAATCAATTCACCTTCTATACTTCCCTTACTTTCCTCATCTGTAAACAAAGGATTAGATTAAATGACCTTGTTGAGATCCTTTCCAGCCTTGAAACCACTAAACCTTTAGTTCAAGCCCTCCAATGAGTAGAAACTTGAAAAAGGCAACTCTACTTTAAGATGGCCCTAATTCCTATGAAATTTTTCCTCATTTCAAAATTAAGTATGCCTCTTTGCTTCACTTCTTGTATGTACAAGCAAAGTAAGTATAATTGCTTTTCTAAATGACAACACTTAAATAACTATTATGACTTTCTCAAATCTTATCTTCTCCAGACTAAACATGAGTTTTTTCAGCTTCTCCTTTTGTGATGTAGGCTTCTGTCACTTCATCATCCTGATTTCCCTCTTCTGGATGCTCTCCAGCTTATCATTGTTCTTCCTCAAATGTGATACCCAGTACTGAACACAATACTCCAGATGGATTCTGACCTAGAGTGCAGTATAGCAATTTTGCAGCTGAAGTATGCTATTTTTCTTGGCTGCCATATTACCCTGCTGACTCATTGAGCTTATAAGCCACTAAGACACCAAGATCTTTTTCAGATGATCTGCTGTCTAGCCATATCTCTGTGAAATCCAGTTGAAGTGTAAGGTTTTATTTTTAACCTTGTTGAATTTTATCCAATTTAATTTGCCCCATTGTTTCAACCTGTTAAGCTCTTTTTGAATCCTGACTTTTTGATTCAGAGTGTTAGCCCCCCCCCAACTTTGTAAGAACTGTAAATTTGATAAATGTGTCACATGCCTTTGTTCACATCTGTCATAAAAATGTTAAATAGATCCAGGCAAAGCACCCACAGTGTATCAAAGACTCTGCTAAATACTGGAAGAAATTACAGAAAACTGTGTGCCAACATAGATAATATAAATTAAAAATAATCAACAGTATAAATCAGAAATAATTGACTCAGAAGATTAGTCAGAATTAATAAACTGGGAAGATGCAAAAGTTAAGAGGGATTGTAAAAGGCCCCCTGCAGAAGATGGGATTTTAGGTGATACTTGAAGCAAGCCAGGAGGGAGAGCACTCCAGGCAGGAGGGACATAGCCAGTGAAAATGCTTTGGATAAGAAGTTAGACCGTATTGTTTGTGCAGCAAGGACCCTAGTACCAATCAGTGTAATGATAATGTTTGTCCTTAATTCTCTAAGAAGACTACATCAAGGAGGTGATGCCAAGGCAAGCACATGGATTGGATTTGAGTGAGGGGGGAGATGTGCTAAGTCATCAGTCTCACTTTCTCCTCCAGAGTCATCTGGGTCCAGTGACCAGATATGAATCAAGATGACTGGAGATGATTCTGAATGGGATGCAGTCAGGGTAAAGTGACTTTCCCAGGGTCACACAGCCAGTAGTGTTTGTTGTCTGAGGTCTGATTTGAACTCTGGTCTTTCAGATTCCAAGGCCAGTGCTCTATCCACTGAGCCACATAATAGTTAGGGGAGGTGAAGCTTATGAACGTCCAACAGATTTGTATTTGCTTAAGGAGGTGATAGGTATAAACTGGACTTCACTGAGTAGATAGGGAGTAGAGAGAAAGGATTGAAATGATCAGATCAGATCTTTAGAAAGGTCTCTTCATTATCCAAGTGGAGAAAGCACTGAAGTGGGGAGACCTCATCTGATGTCATACTATTAGTGCATTGTTTTCATCCATTTGGTAAGTTCTGAATCTGCCTGACTACTGTCATTTAATTCATACCTTTTTTAAAAACAACAAGAGCATTGAGACTTCATTGATGGCTTCAATAAAATCCAGGTAAACTGTAACATTCCCCTGATTATTTGCTATTCTAGTTTCCCAGTTTAAAAAGGAAACAAGACCAATTTGTTAAGATCCTTTTGGAGGAAGTCATGGTGGCTCATTGTGGTCCTTATATTTTCTAGGTCTTCTCTAACCATCTCTTTAAAAAGCAAGTTCTAAAATGTTTTTTCAGGAATTTGTCAGTTTTGTAATTTGCAGACTCCATTGTTTTTCCCCTTTTTGAAGAATTGAGACAATGTTGTCCCTCTTTAATTCCGAGGTAGTTGGGGTATTATTATAAGTTGAATCTAACCACTAAAACCTGATTGGATTCCTTTTATGATTTTCAAAATGAAGACCAGAGTTATTTTAAAACAGCAATAGCTTTGGAAAAAGTTGAATAGAAAAATAGGGTTTTTTTTCCCCTCCCAATAGGTGTCTAACACATTTAAATTTTAATATAAACCAGATTTTTGGAATAATATCCAGAAACTTAACATTCTACCTATCTTTGAAAATAGTTAGCATATGGTGGTGAACGTGTGCTGGATTTAAAAATACTCATCTATTTTAAAATGTTAACACCGTTGCTGGTAGTAATCACACAAATATCCAATATTTCATCATTGTCTTTAAGGTATTGAGCTACCCCTAGTGGGTCGTGTGCTCAGCATTCAGTCAATATCCTGAGCAGAAATTATATTGATATCTGTTCTCATGTTCAGATCAAGCTATGTTACCTATTTGGTTTTGTTAAAGTACTTTTAAAAAAATAGGCATAATATTAGGCTGAGAGGCAACCTACCATAGCAAATAGACCACTGAGCTTGACACCAGAAATAACCTGAGTTCAGTTCCTGCTTCTTGACATGTACCAGCATTGAGAGAGTCATAGCTTCTTAATGTTCTAGGCAAGCAAAATTGCAGACTTGAGTGGGCAACTTGTAGAGGGAAAGGTTATGGAGTGAGGAAAACATTGTGCTTAATATTATCTCATTTGATCCTCACAACAACCTTCCTTGATGCTGTTATTATCCCTAATTTATAGAGGAAGAAGCTGAGGCAAATGGAGGTTGAGGCACTTACTCAGGGTCACACAGCCAGTAAGTTTTTGAGACTAGATTTGAACTCAGGTCTTTCAGATTTCAGGCTCATTGCTTTATCCACTACACCAGCAGCTCCATATGAATGAAGTAATGGGTCTAATCTCTGTTTTTATATTTATCCCAACTCTATACACAATAAATCAAAGAGACCAGAGAAAACATAAAGTAATGTAGCATTTGTTCGCACTTGAAGTTTTTTTTAGGGACCTCTTTGGTTGTCTAAAGATTTAATGTTATTTAGTATTACAATCTGGCATTTCATAAATCATCAAGAATGCTTGCTATAAAAGCTGTTATCTTGCAATTATTTTTACATCTTGCATTCTTGTAGCATTATGCTTATACATTCTAATAAGATTAAGATACAGTGTCCACTCTGCTTTTTTGATAATAGTTTTACATGTATGTCAGGATTGACATTACTCCATTAACCTGACAATTAATCAAAGGGTTTAACGTTTTTTTTCCGGTAAGCTAAAAGGAGCCAGTTTCTTAGTCATAGAAATTAATAAATTATTAGTGGTTTAAAAAATACTCTAAATTGAGTCCTCTGAAATGACTTCATAGAATAATTAAGGATTCTTCCTGATTTGGATCTATCTATTTAGACCTATCATCCAAAAAGAAAATTAGACCTATAATTTCATTGGTACAGGGAGTTTCTATAGTGAGGAATTTTCTATGCTTATTTAATCAGTTAATCATTATCCCTTTCTTAAGCACAGGATATACAGCTACGTGTTCAAGCAGATTATACCCGTCCCCTTTATTAAATTTATATTCTAGGAATGTTGTTTGTGGGTGCTCAGAGGTTAAATGACTTGTCCCAGGTCACAAGCTTGTAGATTCAGAAGGATTTGAAGCCACGTTGTCCTGACTCAGAGGACAGCTCTCTATTCAACTGTACTGATGCTCTTAGATCCTCTTTCCTAACTAGTACCCAGAAAGATGGGTGGTAAAGACATGGGAGAAGTATTTCTTTATGTATGGCTTCCCTGTCTGAATTCATTCTGATCAGCCTTGAGATTCTGAGAGAAAACTACTCAAGGAAATGTTAGCCTTTTGAGGAGTGAGAAAATCTGAACCTGAATGTACTATCTCTTAAAAAGATCCTCAGGTAGGGCATTTCAAATGAGTCATGAAGCGGTGATAAATAATCCTGAAATTTAGGAAGTTTGGATATGTGGGAGAATTTGTACTGTCCCCAAGTGTTGATGCTTGTCTTTCATTTTTGAAGACGACCATGAGCAATGCGATGACAAGCACATGAATTGGATTTGAGTGAGGGGGTGTTGTGCTGAGTCACCAACTTCATTTTCTTCTCTAGAGCCGTGTAGTCCAGTGGCCAGATGTGAATCAGGATGACTACAGATGCCTCTGGATGTGAGGCAGTCAGGGTTAAGGTGCCCAAGGTCACAGCAGCTTATAAGTATCTGAAGCTGAATTTGAAGTCCTCCTGACTCCAGGACTGGTGCTATTTTCACTGTGCCATTTTTAGGATTCTACTAGTTTGGATGGAAAGACAGAGAAGGGATGGGAAAATTCTTAGATAAAAGGAAGGTGTAGAAAAGGATGTCTGAGTATTTATTTCCATCTTCTGCAGTTTCTATCTTCTCAATTCATAATAATTTTCCAGTGAACAGGAATATGAACTCCTGCTTCCGTTGATAAAACTTCGAAATTGATCCATAAATTGTTGAGCAGAAGTCACATTGTTTATGTGATTCCTGGGGCATTGACCTTATTTTCCCAGAACACTCCAAGGCCAACAATACTCTATCAGACTGGGTTGGGGTGACATTGAGGAAAGTTAGAAAAGTAGAAAAAAAAAACAAGGGAGGAGAATTCTTGTTTCCTATCTGTCTTCCTGCCCTTTGAGTTCTCCATCTATTCTATTCTATTTGTCACTTTATTTTTTTACTTTTCATGTTAGTATAGGAAAACCATCATGACAGAGGAAGTAGTCAGAAAATATTTTGGTTCAGTTTCTAGTCTTAGCTAAAATGAGGAGCTTTTATGGGAAGGTCATAGATTGCTATAGCTGCAAGGGGCCTTGCGAATTACTGACTCTACCCAAAGCTTTTTTTTTTAGACTTCTTTTTTTTTTAATTTATTTATTGGGGCAGCTGGGTGGCACAGTGGATGCAGCACCGACCCTGGAATCAGGAGGACCTGAGTTCAAATTCAGACTCTTAACAATGGCTTAGTGGTGTGACTTTGGATAAGTCGCTTAATTCCATTGACTTGCCAAAAAAACAAACAACAAACAAAAAAAACCCTTAATTAAAAAAATTATTTATTTCCATAGATACACACATGTATATTTTTAAGTTAGAAAATTTCCTTCCACCCTCCCTTCCCATCCTCCTTTCAGCGGCAAAGAGTCAGATTAACATTGTACATACATATTTTGATAAATGTGTTTACAGATTAGCAATTTTCGGTATGAGGAATTAGGATTAAGGGAAAGAGATGCACAAGAAATAATTTTTATAGAGTGTTCATAAAATCCTGAAGGGTTGGTGTTTTGGTGTTTTTTTTTTGTGTTTTTTTTTTTTTGTGAGTTTTGTTTTGTTTTGTTTTTCTTCCTCTGGATGGGGATAATATAGTCCATAGCTAGTATAATACAGTTGTTCTAGCTCAATGGACTGGCTGAGAGGAGCTGCTTCCATCAAGGTTGTGCATCTCACATACCCAAAGCATTTCTTATGGCATAATAGAGTGGAAGGGAGTAAATGTTTATTGAGTCCCAAGCACTGTGATAAGTACTTTTTACAAATTTTATCTATTTGATCCTCACAACCACCTTAGAAAGTAGACATTATTATTTCCCCATTTTACAGTTGGGGCAGACATTGGAAATTGGGAATTGGAGGAAAGTGAAGCAGAAGTGGTTAAATGATTTTTTTCTTGGTTCCCTGTGATGATAGCTTATAAACATTGGGCCAGTTTTGAGTTCAAGTTTTCCTGATTCCAGGCCTATCATTCTTTCCACTAGGCTTGAATCCTGCCTCAGACATAACGTAGCTATATGACTCTGAGAAAATCATTTAATATTATTTCTCTAATATAAAAAGCCTTGTGAATTCATAATTTTTGAGAACTGGCATTATTCTTCTTGACTGTAGCACTTTTCTCAAAGGGCCATTGTGTGGAATAAATGAGGGCATCTAAGTAAAATGCTTTACATAAGTGAAAACATTATGTAAAAGTTAGCTGTTGTAAGCATCATCATCATCATCATCATCATCATCATTGTTGAACATGTGGAAAATTAGAGAGAGATTAAAGTTGCTTTGCTGAAGGAGGAAGATTCATTTTCCTGAGTTAAAATCTGACCGTAGACACTTATTAGCTGTGTGTTCCTGGCCAAGTCACTCAGCAGTGTTGGCTTCAGTTTCTTCATCTTTTAAAATGAGCTGGAAAAGGAAATGGCAAACCTCTTTATTATTTTAGTCAAGAAAATCCCCTAAGGGTCACAGAGAGTCAAACAGGATTGAAATGATTGAACAAAGTTGCTTTGGAGAATCTGATAGGTGAGGGTCAAAGCTAGGAATAGAATCCTAAAATTTTAACTTCTAGGCTATTGCTTTTTATGATATGCGAAGAATTTTGCTAACTTTATTTTTCTGTGATTTGCAAATTAGCTACTATCTACATGGAATTAAGTGCTCGTTTAGTTGTACACTACACAGCTTCATAGGGTAGCTTTAAGATGGGGTTTCTAGGATCATATCACTTCAGTGCCAGCCTGTCTTTTTAGTGGTTAAGAAGAGTGGAAACAAATGTCCAATGTCTTCTTATAGCACTTGGGCATAGGTTCTGAGTAGATGTAATGTCTTTCACCTCTGTGTGACCACAATCATAGTCTAGCTCCTTGTTATGAATAGGACAATTTAGTTACCTTATCTTGCATAGCCCAAAACTTTTGTTTGCTTTAAGCCAGAGAGGCTCTTAAGCTTTTTCCTTTTCTTTCTTTAAAAAGTTTTTGGCATCATAGACCTCTTTGGCTTTCTTTTCAGAATATTGTTTTTAAATACACAAAATAAAATATTAGGAGTTCAAAGGAGACCAGTTATTTTGAGATACATTTATCCAAATGCATTTAGGGAAGGTGTAAAGGAATTAGCATTATATCATATACTAAGTGCATTGTAAATACTATCTCATTTGATCCTCTTAATAGGTTGCTGTTATCTCCATTTTACAAGTGAATCAACTAAGGTAAATAAATTAAGTTACTTTGCTATTTTCACATAGATCATTGAACTAGCTCTTTCTAGGGCAGGGGGTTTTGAGAAGATTTTTTTTTCTTTTTAGTTTTTTGCAAGGCAATGGGGTTAAATGACTTGCCTGAGGTCACACAACTAGGTGATTATTAAGTGTCTGAGGATGGATATGAACTCAGGCCCTCCTTACTACAGGGCACACTGTTCCATCTAGCTGCTCCCTACCATTTTTAAAAAACAACTTTAAATCCTTTATTTATTTATTTATTCACCCACCTATTCATTCATTCATTTATTTGTTTGTTTATTTATTTAGGTTTTGGAAGGCAAATGGGGTTAAGTGGCTTACCCAGGGCCACATAGCTAAGTAATTATTATTAAGTGTCTGAGGTTGGATTTGAACCTGGCTGCTTCTGACTCCAAGGCTGGTGCTCTATGCACTGAACCACCTAGCCACCCCTGAAAAATATTTTTAAAAAAGTAAAACAAAAATTCGAATGCACTGATCTTACTGAAGAATCACTGTTCTAAGGAGTTAAAGATTTTATTGCTGGTATCTTTATATAATAGACAGTTTTCATTGCTTTGTTAAAAACATTTATAATCATACCATATGCATATAGATATTCACATACATTTTTACAAATATGATGTCACATTGCTTTGGAATACAATGTTGAAAAGATACTTTTCCTTCCTGCAGGTCTTATAACTCATGGACATTATCTATACTTTCATTTCTTATTAACTTCAAAGCAGGATATGACTTAATATTTTAGTGATGTTTATCATCTTAAATCGGTTCTTATTGCTGAGCTCTTTTATGTGGTGATGTGTTCCCAACAATGTGATCCATTTTTCTTTTTTAAAAATAAGATTTATTCACATCTTTTGTTATTTATCTCACCATAGTTTCCTCCAGTATCCTTTCTCCTTTCCCTTTGCTTCCTGGAGAGCCAACCCATATAGTAAAGAATATTTTTTTAAAGACAAAAAACAAAAGGATGTATGGGAGAAACTCAGCACAACTGATCACTGTACTGAAAAACCTGAGAACATATGCAATACCTGTAGACTTTGCAATTCTACCAATGAAGGGGTGGGTTGGGAGTGTCCTCTTATAACCTCTTTTTTGTGTCATTTTTGATCTTTATAATTTTGCCACTTTGATTTTTTTGTCTGTTTATGTTAATTTTTGTCATTGTGTTTATTGTTTTCCTTGCATTTATGCCATATTTTGTTTAACCAATTGAAATAATTTTTTTTTGCTATTACACAAAAGTTCTGATGATATAAATATTTTGATATACATGAGGACTTTCTTTTTATTGGCCCAGTAATAGAGGTAAATGAATATGGGCATTTTGGTCACTTTATTTCCTTAATTCCTTACGAATATTTCCTATTACTGGATCAGGAACCACATATTTCTTTTAAAATTTTATTTAATATTATTTTGTTTAAAAGTTTATCTGTAATAAATAATATTGAATTTCATGAATTGTAAGCCACTGAAAGTAATAAGCCACTTAACTATGAATATGTTTACCTGCTAACTTGTCTGAAGAATGGAAAAACAGTTTATGGAAATTTCTCTAAGCCTTGGCTATTATTAATTTGGACTAAATAAATAACTTTTAGCAGTAAGATACTAGACCTCATTATATCATATGATAATTTTAGTTTTGCACATTGATTAGGCCCATTCAGTTTGAGTAGATTGGAATATCAGTTGGGGATTTAAATATCATTCACTTTTAGTGTATAACATGAGAATAATTTTGGTGCTTCCATACCCAATAGTCTATTTCTATGAGCCTTGAATTTCTTATAGGAAGGAATGGTGCTGTCTTTAAATTAAAGTATCAGATGGTGAGGGTAGACAAACAGTTTAGTTTAACTTGGTTTGGCAGCAACTTTCTCATTTCTGCCTTTCCAGACTCCTGTCACTCTCCCCCTTGTTATGATTTTGGCTTTTTTTTTCTTCCATATTTCCTACCACCTGCTGTTAATTATGACTAGAGGTTTTTTATCAAGTCACAGTTTACAGCAATGTCAGCTGCACCCTGTGGTGGTGTCAGATGGCTGAGGGAACAACCTTAGTACCATATTCAGAAATTGGTACTTTTTGCTGAGAAGAAATGGTTTGGGAAAAAATGTTTGCTTTATTGTTTATTATTGACCTATCACTCCCTATCTAGGGAAACTGACTAAAACATGAAAGCTCATAGTGGTTTATTACAACTATATTCTAACTTAGCTTAAAGTGGAAACAGGAATTCTAAAGGGATACTCCCATCTGACATTTCCTGTTGACTTTGTCCTCCAAATTCAAGTAGTAATACTATTATTTCATTCTCTAGAACTCCCCCAAATGTCCCCTAGATGTCTTCTTTTCTCTCCCAATAACCAAAATCCTAACACTAAAAACTCATACTTCTGAGGCTTTCACTCAGGAATCTATTTATTCTTATTTTATATATAATATATTTTTTTAGGTTTTTGCAAGGCATTGGGGTTCAGTGGCCACTTAGTGCCACTTAAGTGTCCAAGGCCACACAGCTAGGTAATTATTAAGTGTCTGAGGTGGGATTTGAACTCAAGTACTCCTGACTCCAGGGCCGGTGCTCTATCCATTGCACCACCTAGCCGTCCCTTTTATATATAAGATTAATATTAAGATTAATTTTCTGAATTCCAAGTTCACATTATTTTAGGAGTGACCATTAGCATGGTACAGAAGGATTGCTATGAAGAAATAGACTAGCAGTACAAGGAAGAACAGGAACTGTGAAGAGAGGATTTGAAAAAACTGAAAGTCAGATATTAGAATTCAAGGGCATAGAAGTGTATAGCTCTTTTGGTATAAGAGAAAACAGCCTTCTATATCTGAAAAGTGTTAATGATATCACCTAATTTTCTCCACCAGTTTTCTGCCTACCCACTTCCTGCTCTAGTAATCTTTAGCAGATTAGAAGGCTGTGGCAGCTCAAATATGTTAAAAGCTCAGCCTCAAGAATACCTTGCTGTCTAAATTTTGCTAAATAAATAGCTGGTTTCATTTGAGAGGGGGGACTCAATTTTTTTAAAGAGAAATTTCAAAATATATGGACCATAGAGAATAACTCCTAGCTCATTTAAAACATATAAACGGTGACTCAAATAATGAGGACAGGAATTTTAGCATTGATCTTAAAAAAGTATAAGGCAGATGATTATTTGTGAAACCAAGATGTCCATGTCTAATTCTTCTGGACCTTAGTGGGCTTGCCTTGAGGTCATCCCTGGCAGCAAGGAAAGAGAAGAAAGAATGCTGATTTTTTTTTTTTTTTGGCCTGTCAGGAGTCTTGTCTCCGTTGCTTCCCACAGACTGAAAGAGGAACTATGATCTTCCCTCCTCCAAAGGAGGACCGCTTTACTTAATAAGCAGAATTACTCCTCTGCAAATTCCAGGTAGCTGAGGTTTTGCTATGTTATCATTTTACATTTACATCACACTCTGTCTGCTTTCAAAGTGCCTTTGCTGTGTGATTGTCTTGTACCTGATAAGAATGCACCTTAGAGCAGGAAGGAACCATAGCCACTTGTTCAACTTATAGGAGTTAATTTGTCCAATTGCTTTATTTGACACTTAATTCTTTAGATTCTAAGTCCAATAAAAGTTACACTGCTGTTTCATCCAGATGAGACAGATGAGGAACATGAGACAGCGAGAGATTATAACCTACCTCTCGTTAGATTGTAGTGGAGAAGGGTAGAACTAGACCTCTGAGAACCTGTTCCATCACTGGGAAATGGGCAAAACTCATCAATATGCCTCACGCCAAAGTGGGAACATATAATCCTATTAGGTTGAGTGTCCAACTTTAAAAAAAAAGCTATTTTATGCTTTTATTGAGCCTATGAATCAGGAGTAGGGGAGCCAACTTTAGAGGCCAAATGGAAGGCAAAAGGCTTGAGCTAGGCTTGGAAAGTAAGTCCAGAGGAATCAGTTAGAATCACCTACAGAGCCTGGTGGAGGTTTTATTGGTGTTGATGTGCACTCATTTTAGTTGCGTCTGCCTCTTTGGGACCCTTTTGAAGTTTTCTTGGCAGACATACTGCAGTGCTTTGCCATTTCCTTTTCCAGCTCATTTTCAGATGAGGAGACTGAAGCAAAATAGAGTTAAGTGACTTGCTCAGGGGCACACAGCTAGAAAGGGTCTCATATCAGATTTGGACTCTGGAAGATGAATCCTCCTGCCTTCAGGCCTGTCACTCTCCATTGTATCACCTTACTGCCCTAGTGAAGGTGCCTGCAGACTCAAGAATGACCCGCCCAAAGACTGAAGGGGATTACATTCTGTTTTCAACATAAACCCTAAGAATTTTAGAGTTGAAACAGATCTTAGAGATCTAATTTAACTGACTTATTTTTTATATGGGGAAACTCAGGCCCAGAATAATTAAGTGATATCCTCAAGGTCACACAGGTAGCAAAGAGGAGACCCTTGGGGTTTGAACCCTGGTCTTCTAATTCTAAATGCATTGTCCACTTTATTATGCAGCCCCCCCAGGGTGTTTTGTATTCAATCTCTTCTCCCTGATTGTAATATGATATTGTTAAAAACATTTAATTAGGAGGCTTTACTTTTAACAAGTTCATTGTTGAAAGTTATTCATTGGTAGAAATGATTTGACTTGTGGTTTGGTGCCTCTGGGGCAACATTTGCTGTGACTATTAACCCAAAGAGTCACATGACAACCTTGGCCCTTGTGGAGTCTACTATAACATTTTAACATAGAAATTGGAGAATCTTGAAGGGCCTCAGGGTGAGCATGAAAGAGAAACACATGTGATTTTAAAAGTCATGTTTCTTCCTGTCATAAAGATCTCTGAGGTCCCTTCCAGCCCTCAATCAATGAAATTATGAAAAAACCAGATAAACTGACAGGGTTACAAGCACTGTGAACGAACTGCTCCAGATATCCTGATATAGACTGAATAGGTTAAAAAAAAGTCTCTCTCTAAATCAGGTTTAAAGGTAAAAATCCCACATGAGACCTCCACACACCTGGAGATTCTTTTTGGCTCTGACTTGGCTCTTTGTGCCAGCCATTTCCCACCCTCTGTCTTGACAGTTGCCCTCAATATCATTGCCATCATCTTTGCTTTTACTTGGCTTCCTCTAGCCCAACTCTCTGTGGAAGGAAGGACAGGTTTAGAATTTGTTTCCTACTCTAATTAAATAAACTTTAATAATTAAATAATAAATTAATAAATAATAAATAAATTAAATAATAAATAACTTAAATAATGAAATAAAAATACATTTTTATTGATATCATTTGTTTTTTTTACATTGCAAAAATTTCTCCCTATATCCTACTGTTTTCCTTCTGCAGTGAAATCCCATATAATAAAGGATCTTTTTTTTTAAAGAAGAGGAAAAAGAGAAACAAAAATCAACAAAACCCTGCTCTTCTACTACCTCTGAAAATGAGAGCACCTTAATAAATGTTTTGTGATTGATGTGATGGTGTTGTGGATGGTTTGGGTGAATGTGTAGAGGCAGCAGTAGTATTGATTTTGGGGGAACAGTTTGCAGTCCAGAGCCAGTTCTTAACCTGGGATCTATAGTGAACTTGGATATTTTTTTACTCACTTCTAAATGAAATTCAACATGCTCTTCAGTTATGAATGTAGACACCATAATATCTTTAAATTATTAATTTATTTTTGAATTTTAGTTTTCCCCTAACTTGCTTCCCTTCCCCCACCCCCCTCAAAGAAGGCAGTCTGTTAGTGTTTACATTGTTTTCATGTTACACATTGATCTAAGTTGAATGTGTTGAGAGTGAAATCATATCCTTAAGGGGGAAAAAAAAGAAATATAAGAGATAGCAAAATTAACCAATAAGATAACTTTTTTAAAAAAATTAAAGATAATAGTCTTTGGTCTTTGTTCAAATTCCACAATTCTTTTGCTGGAAACAGATGGTATTCTCTGTTACAGATACCCCAGAATTCTGATTGTTGCACAGAAGATTGATCATCAACCTCAGAAAACATAATATTCTGAGAAAGGACCTATAAATTTTGTCAGACTAGCAAAGGTGTCCACAACACCAAAAAGGTTAAGAATCTGTGGTCTAGGAACAGCTAGGTGCACATTTGGGGGCAACTAGGTGGCATAGTGGATAGAGCAGCAGCCCTGCAGTTAGGACCTGAGTTCAATTTTGACCTCAAACTCTTAACAATTGCCTAGCTATTTAACCTTGGGCAAGGCACTCACTTAACCCCATTGCCTTAAATAAATAAAAAATAATTAAAGAAGAGGAAAAAAAAGAATCTGTGATCTAGAGAGAGTGTGAAGGATGGAACACTGAGAACTAAGGCTGGAGAAGCATTTGGGAAATCAGGTTATTAAAGATAAGACATTTCATTTCTTGTCCCATTGTTTCTACCTTAAGAATACAATCTATAGCAAGAGAATGTGAGTCTATAACAGTGATAAAAAAAAAAGGCAAAGTTATGCTTATAGAACTAGAAAGTTCTGGTCGTTATTATCTTCCATCTTTTATTTCCATATCTTTCTTTATCTCTTAATTTGGCCGTGAGGCCACAGTCCTTCATGAATTGTACAATTGACTGGGCTTTTGGGCTAAAATGGATTTAGATTGTATACATTCTACTAGGATTCCTAGCCCCTTCTAAGCTTATATTTTTAGTTTTTTATATCTTCTGGCACCAAATAATTTATTCCCTAGGTTGTAGGTCATCCTACATTGACTTACCAAAGGCATCTTGACTTTGACCCCTTGGAATGTCCACCTACCTTCTCAGACTTACCTGTTCTATTTACTTAAGATGTTTTTACTAACTAGTTGAGCCTGGTTCTATATTTTGGGTGGATTCTCTGCATTTTCATTCTTTGTAGACTTACATGTAGTCCTTGGGTCATTTTGCTTGTGAATCACCACCAACCCCGAGCTCCTAGCTACCTTCAACAAAACCCCTTACCTTGTTTTGGTTCTGGGCCTTTTCCTCCTTAGATCTACCACTAGTCTCCTGTTGCTCTGAGGGGGCCCCCTACTCTTAAGGTTTTTAGTTCATTTACAGAACTGAAATAGGTGACTGACAGGTCTTGAATTGCCTGATGTGGTATCACCCTTTTCTTGGCCCAGGTTATTGGCTCCACCCAAGTCCCCAGGTTTTCTTTGACTCATTCAGACACCCTCCCCAGGGAGTGGTTTTCTGAAATCCCATCATTATAATTTTATAACTTTATGATATTAGAAATACTTCCAGTAAACATAACTGTAATCAGATAATTCCCATCAACAATAAGAGATTCTGCTGTTGCAGAGACCTCTTTGGTAACCTTTTACTTTCTATTTGCATAATATTCCAGGGGATAAAATGGATGGGGCAATTTTCCAACGTTGTATAAATTGAATTTTTGTCAATATAATTATGTTTTAAGTATAATAGTAGAGTTTTTCTTCCTAAGCAATTTGTTCTTTTTGTAATACAAATAATTACACTCTCACATGTTATTTTGTTTAAATGTGAATTTTTATATATTGAGAATATTTTCTTAAAAATAGAAAATATAGTCATCCAAGCAGCTTGTAGTCTATGTGGGTCAGCACCTAGCTATTTGGTAACACTTTAAAAAAAGACAAATCCATATAGATGTGTCTCATTTCAAAAAATTTATCTCAGTGAAATCCAAACTTATATTTCTCTTCCCTTTCACAGCCAAACCCCTAGAAAAAACTGTCTTTATATAAGACCCCCTTCTCTCATTTCTCAGCCTTTTACAGCCAGCTTCCAATGTCATCATTCAACTGAAGCTGTCCTCTCCAGAGTTATCAAGTGATCTCATAATCATTAAGTCCACTCCTCTTAGTCCTCATCTTTCTTGATTTATCTGCAACTCTCTGGGGCAATGTGACATGCATTCTCTCCCTTGAATTCCCTCCTACTTTTTTTTGTTCACTTTTAAGTCTCTTTTACTGACTTAATATCCATATTATCCCTAATGGTGCATTTTTCCCCAAGATTCCATATTGGAATCTCTTCTCTTATTCATCCATACCAGGTAATCTTAGTCATTCTTGTGTCATGGATTCTTTTTATAGGCTAGGGAGCCTGTGGAATTCTTTTGAGAATAATGTTTTTGAATGTGTAAAATTAAATAATTGGGATTTTAAAGTCAACAAATTATATTGAAATACAATTATCAGTATATTTAAAGAACAAGTTCATGGCCTGGGTAAGAACCCTTATTCTACATTCTCCTGGTAACTTCATCAACTCCTACAGTTTTATATATCATCTTTTTGAAATTGGTTCAAAAATTTATATATCTAGTTTAATCCCAGTCTTTCCCTTGAACTTTAGTCATGAATCGCCAATTGAGACATCTCAATTCCAACATACCTAAAAGGGAACTCATTATCTTTTCCCCAAACCCTCCCCTTTTTTCAAACTTCTCAGTTTCTATCAAAGGCAAGAAGTATTATCTTCTTTACTGTTTTTTGCTTTTGTTTTGGCACTGACTTTGATTGTTGACTCTTCCTTACCCTACATTTGTTGCCAAATCCTGTTGTGTTTACCACCGAAACCTTTCTGGCATCTAACCCCTTCTCACACAGCTCCCACTTTAATTTAGCTCCCAATTGCCTCTTTCTTGGATTATTGTAGTAGCCTTCTAATTGGTCTCCCAGTCTCACATTTCTCCCAACACTAGCTCATCCTACTCACTGCTGCCTCAGTGATTTTCTTCTATTGCTTTCAAGATAAAATATAAACTCCTCTGTTCAGCTTTTAAAGCCCGCATGACTTAGCCCTTCTTTGTCTTTCCAGCCTCATTGGCTGTTCCTTCCCCTGCTTCTTTATGGGATCTTGCCAAACTGACCCTTTCCATGCTCTTTGTCACTGCACTCCCATCTCCTATCATCTTCCAGCCTTTGCACTGGTTGTCTCACATCGCAGAAATATCCTTCCTCTTTATCTTCTGCTTTTAAAATCTCTCTCTTCATTTAATATATAACTTGTGTCAACTGCTACATGAAGTCTTCTTATATTTCCTGCCATATTAGTTCTTCCTTCCAAACTAAGGTGTATTTATTTACTTTATATTTCATTTTACTTATTATTTTTTATTTATTTTCTATATATACTTGTATCTGTACTTGCTATTTTCCCTCTTAGTACATATAAACTCCTTGTGAGTAGAAGGGCTTGAAAAAAGCTTGTCGACTGACTAGACTACAAGATTGTTACGCTCAATATTTTAAATGAGGAAAGTACATTAAAATGTTTTAGAAAGTTTTTGGGGGCAAGTGAGTGCCTAACAAGGTATATTTTGAATTTGTAATCTGCATTATACCTTGTACGATTTCTCTTAGAAGTGGTTACCTTTTAGAGAATATAATTTAAGTAATGATATATGCAAATCAACATAAAACAAAATTGAGTCATAAAAGTCATTCCTGCAAAACAAAATTTTGTTTCTAAAAATATGTTATTCACTTGCTTTTGAAAAATATATATACCAAAGAGGAATCATTTGAACTTAAGAATTAAATTTCCAGCTTCCTTGGCTCTTCCTTCTCAATATTAGAAGGTATTATAGATCCCCCAGCACAATTGTTTAAGTAAACACAGATCTAATGGGTTTAAATGGGTTAAAATCATTGTAGTACTTAATAGGCTTAACGTTGATTTAACCAGAAGTTCCATTAACTATCTTATTAAATATCTGATTTCCCTAAGCATGTTGGTAGGTTTTTCTGTGCAATTTATTTTTCTTTATAATTTGTGTTGATGGAAATGAAAAGTTTAAAAGAGAATTGGTCAATTTAAAGAAAGAAAAAAGTCAACTTTGTTATGTACTTGTATGGGTTTAAGGTTATAAATTTAAGAACTTTTTTGTTCTTTTTCATTTGTTGGCTATGTAGCTAATAGCTTTGCGGGAATTTTTTCTTGTGAGTGATGGAGAAGGGCAGCATTTATATTTATAGAATAACATTTTCTTTATCATGTAACACACATTCAGCTAATCATTGGAATGGTCCATCTATGTTCTCCTATGAAATAAAGTGAGGCTGTCATATCAGTCTCTTATGGTTGTTATTTATTTTTATGAATTTTTATAAAAAGAAATTTTTATTTTCCAGAGGGGAAAGAATAGGCAGCACCAATAACTGGTGAGTTTTTTCCCCTTGACTTTAGGGAGTCTTGTGATGTTAAATAAATTGACAATAGAAGTGAGTCAGGAAAGAGACCCACATACAATCATGTATGCATTTTTTTTTCTATTCTTAGTCCCTCATGATTAAAGAAATTTACATCTTAAGTTAGAATTCTTCTATAATGCATATACTTTCATAGATAGGTACATAATTTATTTTGTGCAAATTAAATTTTGTTTTGCAGGAAAGACTGTTACGGCTCAACTCTGTTTTATGTAGATTTGCATTTTCATTAGTCAATTTATATTCTCTAAAATGTAACCACTAAGAAGAGAACTCTAATATGAAAGGAATTGTCTCTTAAGGGTTCTAGTCATAGGATTATAGGTCTTTAGATTTGGAAAATAACTTTGAAGTTATTTAGCCCAGCTGTAGCTAAAGTGGGGGACCTGCAGCCTTTTATCCAAGGGGTAAGTAATCACCAAGCTGAATAAAATAACATAAAATATCTCCTCATTTAGAAGACTGAAGAGGAGTCACAGTCACATTTGCTGACAATAGCCAATCACATGTTGAACTCACAACACTATGACGCCAACTCCCCCACTGCTTCCTTTTCCAATACCTCTGCTGTACAAACTCTGAACTCCTAAAAAGGCTTACTAGGTACTTGTGGTAACAGCTGTACTGGTAGCATTGGAAATTACTCCTGCTTTCCCAGTGTCTGCAGTAGATGCCTTCTGAAGCTGGGCTTTTCACTCTAAGACAGGGACCCTTTTTAATTTTGGTCTTGTCAGAGTGATTAGCACAACATGAGCAGATACCCATGTTTTACAGTAGATATAATAATATTTCATTACATTATCCTCCTTCCCCATGCACCCATCCTTAACACAACCCTTTTATTTTATTATTTATTATTATTATTATTATTATTTAACTTAAGGCAATGGGGTTAAGTGACTTGCCTGAGGTCACACAGCTGGGCAATTATTAAGTGCCTGAGGTTGGATTTGAACTCAAGTCCTTTTGACTCCAGGGCCGGGGTTTTATCCACTGCGGCACCTAGCTGCCCCAACCTACTCCTTTTATAAATGTCTTTAAAACTGTTCAGGCTCTCAGTCTTAATGCCAAATTCAACTCTTCTTTCTCACTCCACATCTGCCAAATCATCATTTTTCCACTCACAGAGCTACAACCCTGGTTGAGGTCCTCATCATCTGTCTGGGACTCTTGCAATAATAGCCACCTATCTAGTCTTCTGCTTCAGGTTTCTATCCCTCTCTAATCCAACCTTCACCCAGCTTCCAGGTGGGTCTATCAAGTTACTCTTCTCAGGTAGCTTAAGTAGCTTCCAAGATACTGTAGGATAAATTATCTCATCTTTATCTTATAATTTTTCAACTTCTATTCTTTTTTCAAGTTTTATAATTGTCATAATTATTGGAATTGTAATACATATTTTATATATGTACTCTTATCTATCTATGAAACTTAAAAATAAATATTTACAAATTGGAGGCATATGCCACCCAATTTATTTTTTGTAATGGGGTGCACAATCCCAAAAGAATGGAGACTTGTTTAGTATGATCTTAAGTTGAAGCATAAAGTTCATCTGCAAAGTAGTTCCCTCTACTTTGAGACATATCTAGAAAATTCTTCTTGAAGTTTTTGGTCCTAGTTTTTTTCTCTAGTCTATCCAGTAATACCAGCATGATAACAG
This sequence comes from Macrotis lagotis, assembly GCF_037893015.1. NCBI lineage: Eukaryota > Metazoa > Chordata > Mammalia > Peramelemorphia > Peramelidae > Macrotis > Macrotis lagotis. Next base: position 707,929,979 of record NC_133658.1, on the reverse strand, counting down.
TGAACCAGTGTTAGGTTTTGAATTTTACTCAATTTTCCACTTACTCTTACTACATTGATAGACATTGTTGTTTAGTCATTTCAATCTTGTCTGATTCTTCCTGACTGTATTTGGGGTATTTTTCTGACTAAGCTACTGGAACAGTTTGCTATTTTCTTCTCCACTTCATTTTACAGATGAGGAAATTGAGGCAAACAGGGTTTAGTGCCTTGCCCAGGGACACTCAACTAGTAAGTACCTGAAACCAGATTTGCACTTAGGATGATGAATGTTGCCGTCTCCATGCCTAGCACTCTATATCCACTATGCTACCTCGCTAGCCCCAGATAGATAGTCTTTGAGTATTTAGTCTGCTCTTTCAGTGAAGCACATATGACTTTTGTGAAGCTGCTAATGATGTTTCAGATAGACTGCATTTTTAAAGCTAGGATTAAAAACTACACTAACTGCAAATGAGTTGCTACTTTTAATTTTACCCAGTTGTACCTTTCAAAATATTTTTTGGTAATCAGTGTTTTTTTAGGCTCATGTGTCATTTGACAGCCTGTTGATTCTTGGAACTATTCTTATCAAAATCTGTTTTTATAGCTGTATTAAATGTAGTGTTGCCACCTGCTTGGAGAATGATTTGGGTTTATGGAGAAGAAGCTTTTAAAAGAAATTTCCAGCAGAATGTATCCTTTTGGGCTGTTTGAAATTTAGCATTGAGGGAGCTCCACCTTGTGGTAAAAACTATCTAAATAAAAATGTATGGAAGAAGCCATTTCCCTGAGTTCTGTGGCCCTTCCTATTCTATATCCTGATGACTTCACTCTGTAGTTCAGATTTTTTTTTTCTTAATTACTCTATGCTCTCAGGGAAAGAGAAATTCCTTTTTTAATTGGTCTGACTTTACAATTTTTCTGAACCCCACAAATAAATCAAAGTAACAGTATTTTTTAAAAAATTCTATTAATAGAGAGAGTTTTTGTGGGAGAAGGGGTGGTAAGTTACCTTCTAAACTATCTTAATTAGAATGTGCCTTTGGTCTATTTGTTTAAAATTGCTTAATGTGTGAGTGCCATCTTGGAACAGACTTGAGCTATTTATTTTATCTTTTGAAATCTCTTCTGAGCTGTAGGCAAGTTGGAGAGTTACTCTATTATCTTCTCTCTTCCTTTTCCCAGGTGTGCAAAAAATGTTTTTACATTCATGGGAAGAGGGGCTAAGTAGGCAGCTGTGGAAAAAAGCCAGAGCATCTGATGAATTTATACTACGATGTATGAGAAAGTATTGTGGGGTAGAAGGAGAAATCTCTACTACTCTAGAGTTCCAGGGATCCAGATAAGACAGCAGGTCATGGAGTGTTTAAGTTGAGAATTGAGAGAGAGAGAGAGAGAGAGAGAGAGAGAGAGAGAGAGAGAGAGAGAGAGAGAGAGAGGAGAGTGAGAGAAGACTGGGGATTTGTGTGATGATTTCATTTTGCCTTTTTCTTGACCTGGGTCAACTGCTTTGTAGTTGTGAAGCAAGGGTTTAATGTTACAGGGTCATTAAATGAAAAAATTCTGGACCAAGAGGCAGCCAGACAGTCTGTTTCAATTCTAACAACTGAATCTATCAGAAAGACATGTGTATACACATGCTGTCTTGTGGACTGCAACCCTAAGGGTAGGATCTTAAAACTTTTGAAAACAGTTTTACTTGCTTTGGCAACTTGGGAAAATTAAATGAGAACTAAGGCATGATTATCTAGGAGGTTTAATGCACTACTTTGTTATGTAAAGTGTCCAGTACACTGTATAGATAAATGTGGAATAATTAGAAGTGTTGTGACTGATCAGGGTTTTTGTCAGTTCCATAGAATCGGCCAATCACCACTGGAGTAATCCTTAAAAATAAAAAATAAAAACCTGTTTTAAAAAATTCTATATTTTCAGGTATCCAGAATTTCACCTTGCTCATGATCCCTTGGTTCTTAACTGACACCTTCTGCTATAAAACATTTAACATAATGTCTTCAAGATGATATTCCATAGGAATATGGATCTCCCTTGGTCTAAAGGATGATAATTTACTGAAATGTAGGCCTCTAAAAATGGGTAGGATAACTTCTCATACACAATATAGTCATATCCAAAAAAATGAATAGGATAACTTCTTATATACAGTAGACTTTTAATAAATGTCTGGTGATACTGGAAATCAAAACCTAGGTTTTAGAATGGCAACTATTCACTGGAGGAGTAAAGAAGAGACTTTTCTTATTGAGTAAATGTTTTTCTTATGAGGCATGTGCCAGAGACCATTGGAAAGAACAAGCTCTTAAGTCAGAGCTTGTGGATTATTCCTGTTTGACTCTTCATGATCCTGTGCACCATAGCACACCAATGCTTTTTTCTTGGCAAAGATATTGGAGTGGCAAACAGGTTAAATGACTTGCCCAGGATCACATAACTATTATGTATTTATGGCCAGATTTAAACTCAGGTCTTTGTGCCCCAAGGCCCAGTGTCTTTATTCACTGAACCATCTAGCTCCCTACATGTCAGAGTATCTGAGTTCAAATCTAGCATCACACATTAATACCTATGTGATCTTGAGCAAGAACTATAACTTTGGGGAAGTTAGGTGACTCAGTAGTTAGAGCACCAGCCCTGGAGTCAGGAGTACCTGAGTTAAAATCTGGCCTTAGACACTTGATAATTGCCTAGCTGAGTGACCTTGGGCAAGTCACTTAACTCCACTGCCTTTAATAAATAAAATTTTTTAAAAAGAACTATAACTTCTCTGGACCTCAGTTGTCTTCATCTGTAAAGTTGTTGAACTAGATAGTCTCACAAGTCTTCTGGTTCTAAATCTATGACCCTATGAGTAGAGAACTATAATCTTTCATTCTAAACTAATTGCATACTTTGTTTATCTTTTAATTTCTTTTTGTTAACTTTTGGAGTTAATTAGAAGTTGCATATAAATCTTTGAAATTTTGGATGGCAAGTCTTGTAACCTCTCTTGATCAGGATCATTCTTTTCTTAAAAATCCATTATTTGCAAATAATTAAGACTGAATTCTTAAATGTTTGACTGGTATGAAAGGAGCTCCTCTTATGTGATCTCCACTTCATTTTAGTAACAAGGATTCTCACCTCTGGTTTTATAGTAACTCCAGAGTGTCTTTGCTATATCAAGGGATATTCTTTATTAAATTAAAATTTCTTTATTAAAATTGATTTATTTCTAAAGGAAATTTTCAAAATTCTCTGCATATAGTCCCCCAGTGCAGAAATTCATATGTATAAATATGTATAGAACACTTAACCCCCAAACTTGGTTATTATTCCTTTAAGGTGAACCTCCTATCTTTTATTGACCAGATCCTTTCTGTCTCTCTGTGCTCTGTCTCTGTCTTCCCTGCATCCACCACTCCCCTCCTTGGGCTGTGAGATAACAAGCTTTGTATTTTTTCCAGCCCTTATGTAGTAAGGTAAACTCTTCTCCCCCCCGCCCCCCATGTTGGACCTGACCATGGTAGCTCAGTCCTCCCCAGTTGGTAGCTCTGACTTCTAGATTGCTTTATGTTCTCTTTGAAGTTGCCCTTGAAAACCTGATAGAGCAAAGGTCTCCAAATTTCAGACAAGATTCCTCTTAACATACTAAGTACAAGGAACCTCTCTACCTTTGTCCTTGGGGTCCCTGCTGTGGTATTGTTGATATAGACCTTTTTGGCATTCCTTAAAAAAGGAGAAAAGAACTGTTCTCTAAGGAAATAATACCCTATTGAAATTCTACTGTATAGCTATTTTGAGTTTCTTTCCTTTTCTGGGGCGGGGGTGGCATATTACTTCTATCATCTTGATAGGGACACTGGAACTGAACTACATGGTGGCATGGTACAGTGGAGAAAATACTGAATTTGGCATAGGAGGACCCCAAGTGTAACTGGCCATTTACTAATTAAAAGACTGGGTCGTGTAGAGCAGTGGAGTCAAACTCAAATAAATGGGAATCCCTATTGATTACAAATTGACTTTTTGTTATTCAGTTGTGTCTGATTCTTTCTGAAGCCATTTAGGGTTTTCTTGGCAAAGATACTGGAAAATCGTTCACCATTTCTTCTCCAGTTCATTTTTACAGATGAAAAAATTAAGGCAAACAGGTTGAGTGACTTGTCCAGGGTCACAGAACTAGTAACTGTATGGAATCAGATTTGAAGTCTTCTTGACTTCAGACTTGACACTATCCCTAGCTGACTTCACATATTGACTTAGAAAATCAAAAATTATGTGCTGTATTTTTATTTATTTTGTGAAGCATTTCCCAATTAATTTAAACCAGTTCTGTTACGCATGAGAAGCTTTGCAAGTAGAATATCTGACATCTCTAGTGTAAAACATTGGGTACTTGGGCAAACTAGGTGGTGCAGTGGATAGAACACAGGTCCTGTAGTCAGCAGGATCTGAATTCAAGTGTGACCTCAGACTTCACATTTACTAGCTGTGTTACCTTGGATGAGTCATTTCACCCTGATTGCCTCACCTCCAGGGCCATCTCCAGTCATCTTGATTCATATCTGATCACTGGACCCAGATGACTCCAGAAGAGAAAGTGAGGCTGGTGATTTTAGCACAACAACCCCTCACTCAAATCCAATTCATGTGCTTCTCATGGCATCATCTCTTCTCCCCCCCCCCCCCCCCCCCAATGATGTGGTCTTCTTCCAAAATGAAGAACAGAAATATCAGAGCTCTGAACTTTGAATTAGGAGAAGCCTAATATGAATCTTGCATTTGAGTAGTGTGACCCCCTTAGTTTTCTCATCTGTAAACTGAAGATTTCTTCCGAATACCTTGTCAAAGGATTATATGAGAAACAAATCAGATAATATATATAAAGAGCAAAGTCCTTAGAAAATATACGATTGGGGTGGCTAGGTGGTGCAGTGGTTAGAGCACCAGCCCTGGAGTCAGGAGTACCTGGGTTCAAGTTTGGTCTCAGACACTTAATAATGACCTAGCTGTGTGGCCTTGGGCAAGCCACTTAGCCCTATTGCCTTGTTAATAAAAAAAGAAAAGAAAGAAAGTATATGATTATGTAGGAAGTCTTTAATCAATTATCCCTTATCCTTTCTATATGTCAGACACTTTGAAGTGTACAAATATATTAAAAAAATGAAGTAATCCCTATTTCAAATATTTTATGGTCAAATAGGGTACTCACTTTTATGTGTGTGTACAGTACAAATAGATACAAAGTAGTTAAAAACAAGGCAGTTTGGAGGGAGCACACTTCTATTTGGTGGAGCGTATAAAGGAAGATTTATTAAGAAGAAGATGATACATGAGCTAAATCTTAAAGGAAGAGAGGTTGGGAGAGAGCAAGTACAGTTTGGGCCTCTGGGACTACCTTCCAAAAGGCAGTAAGACACCAGAGATGGCAGTTCTATGTGAGGAACAGAAAGAGGAGTAATTAGAGTGAACCAGTTGGTTGGATTCAAAATCGATTAAAAAGGAGTAAGATCTAATCTAGTAAAGCTACAAAGATAGGTTGTGGCCATTGAGAAGGGTTGAAAAACCAAACAGAAAATTTGTATTTTATTCTAAAGGTCAATAGGAAGTTATTGGTGTGTTGCTTCATTAGGAAAGTCATATGGATTGATTAGGGAAGTCAAAGGACCATATTAACAGTTAAGTTAAAGAAAACTTAGTTAACACTATGTGGAGTGCTTTGAGATTTGAGGAAGACAGACCAAATAGGAGGACTACTTTTCTGGACCTTGGTTTCTTTGTCTATAAAATTAATGGTTGACCCTTAAAGTCCTTCCAGAAAAAGTCAAGAAACTCTGCAATCAGAAAACCCTGAGTGAACCTATTGAACATCAAAAATGAGGCCTGTCCATTGTGAGATTCATGTTGTCTTTCAAAGGAAGGGGTTTTTTATTGAGTGTTTTTATTCAGATGTGTTTAGTATTTCAAAGAAAATAGAGAGCAAGTAAAAGAATAAGGATAAGTTCAAATCCTATTATGTTGATATACAGTGATCCAATTATTTTGTTGTACAGGAATAAACAGCAACATCATTAAAGCAAGTCTTCAGTTAACTGTGTTCTTAGAACTTCATTTTAATAGGGATATGGACTGTATAGTACAGTCATTCCTGGGTCATGTTCTCTCCCCCCCTCACATTTTTCTAGATTGTTTCCACAGTTTCATATCCATCATAAATTGCCCAGTATAAATTCAAGGAGTCATATGTCATTTTCCCTGTAGTTTTTAAATTTGATAAGTGACTTCAGAGTTTTGTTATATAACTTATTTCCATTAACTAATGACCTGTTTTTCTGTGCTCTTAAATAGAAAGTGGGACTCTTTTCTCTCTTGGTAACACGTCTTCTTTCTGAGTATATTCTCTTTTTTTGCCTATTTTTCATTCAGATTTTCCCTTTTCCCTTACCAGTCTCAGCCCCTGTACTTTCTCTGGGTGGGGTGGGAATGAGGTTGAGGAAGTGAAGGGGTGGGGTGGGGTGGAGAGATTAGGTTGGAGAGAGCATTGAAGGAGGTCCTCAAGGAAAAAAAAATAGTTTTTTGAAGTTATCTGGACTTCTCTTTTAAAGTCTTCAAACCAGTATTGCACTGCAGTTTCTTGAAAATGCATCTTTAATATAATTTTCATGGTAAAGGACAAAATCAGATTCTCTTATTGCTCTCTCCATTCCACACCCCCATTCCCATTTATTTCTTACAAATCCTTAACAATTGGTCAAAATATAAAGAAGTAAGCAGCCCAATGTGAAATGGAAATCTGAATGGGATGAAATAGACAGGAACCTTCTCTGTGAAAGATCAAGATGCTGAAAAACTATGAAAGACTGATAATGTCTAAGTGTTGTTTGTCACACCCTTCAGATGCAGCAGCTGTATAAGATCTATTTTAAAGGTAACGAGTAGCCTCAGGTGTTTCCAAATACCAAGGATTGCTTTTTCCTTCCTTTTTACTGAAATATTCAGAAATGAATACTAACCCCTGCCCTTCTTTTTCACACCCTGGAGATGAAACCTGGTTTGTGTCTTTTCTATTTCTTTGTTGTTGAAAATATTCCTTATTGGGTGGTTTGATAGCCACAGAATAGGTGCTTTTGTTGATTAAAGTGTCAGAGAGGTCACTAAAGCAGACTTCTGGAGAAAATGTATTTGGATATTCACATGAAAGTGAGACAGGGAATCAGGGGAGAACTTTATGCCTTAGGGCCAGCAAATGGATTTTAAATCACTATATAACTGTAATGATGAAAGGATTGACATTTCCTCAGCCAACAGCCTCAAGGTCCATATACAATTAAAGAAGCAGGCAAGTGTTATTCATCTGCAAGTCTACCCCTTCCCTGGGTGAAGTTTAGGCTGGGTTTTCGAAGTGATTTTAATTTGACCTCTTTTTTAGTCTTTGTCTCTTTTTTGTAACCCTCTCTGCAACTAATGAAATTTTTGACCATTATTTTTATCCTATCAATCTTTCATTTGTCAAATATTTCTAAATTATGTGTCGTTCTGGTTTAGGTGCACTTGGGAGTGCTGCAGGTGTTGTGTTGGACATCTCTGTTTAAGAACAAATAGGGAGCATGATATAATGTCAAAAGCTCTGAATAGAGCCAGCAATCCTCGGCTCTAATACTGGCTCTGTAAAATGAGGAGCTTCAATGACTACAAAGGCTCTTTCTAGCAGTAGAGCCAATGAATATGAAATGTTTCAGTCATCCAATTCAGTGAACATTTATTAAACATCTACAAAGAGTAATGCAATAGGCTATGTACTAGATAAAAAAAATAGATCACATTTATTGTGCTTTGAAGTTTTCAAAGCAGTTTATTCACTACTCTGAGACTATAGTACAAATGTATTCAGGTCCATTTTTTTCCTAATAAGGAAAATAAGCTCAGAGAATTTAACATAATCCCCAAATTACTCAGCTAGTATTTGTTAGATCAAATCAGGTGAGTGTGGTTAACTAAACATATAATAAAAAGAAAACTATATCCCATAGCCAGTTAGATATGTTGGTGAATGAATCTGTTTCATTGATATGGTAAAGTCAAGCCTTCCATTGGTGCTAATCCTAGATTATGTGTTTTTCAGTGGAAGGTTATTCTTGTCCATGTACTCCCATAAGTTTGCCCAAGGGGTCCTCTGAATAAGATAGGGACTCAAAGCAGTTTTTCAAAATAATTTTTATTGAGATCTTTTTTTTTAACATCACTAGAGTTTCTTATATCTTTCCTCATTCTCATATGACAAATAATGTTTTTAAAAGGAAGAAACTAGGAGGAAGATAAAAAAATTCAGCAAAACAATCAATACTTTGAAAATGTTTGTAATAATGAATATTTTGTAGTCAATGACTTCTCTCTTTTAAAAGGAGTTAGTGTTGTGTGGCATTATCCCACTCAGTGTGGAATTTTCTTTTCATAATCCTTTAGCTTTTTCTCTCTCTGTAACAACCACTTTTGATTGTTTTGTGGTTTTTTCTATTTTTATTATTGTAGTCTACATGTATATTGTTTTCTTGATTTTGTTTACTTCATTCTGCATCAGTTCATGTAGATCTGTCCAGAATTCTCAGTTTTCTTTACATTTGTTATTCCTTACAACACAGTAAGTTTAATAGTTTGTTTACCTATTGTCCAGTCAGTGGCTTCGAATTCTTTGTTATTATAAAAGGTGTTATTATAAATATTTTTCATATAGGAACTTTCTTCTTATTAATAGCCTTAGGGATGTAAGTCTAGTGGAGGAACCTTTGGGCCAAAAGACATGTTCATATTTGTCATTTTATTTGCATAATTCCAAATTCCTTTCCAAAATGGTTGTGCTGCTCCATCAACAATGTATCAGTGTCACTCTAATCTCACAACTTTTCCAATATTGGTCATCTTTTTTTATGTCATCTGTGCTAATTTGCATGGTTTGGGTTAGAATAACAAGATTGTTTTTAACTTGCATTTCTCTTAGCATTAATATTTTAGAGCTTTCTTTCACATGGTGGCTACTGATTTGTAATTCTTATAAGAACTGTTTGTTACTATCATAAGATAATTTAAAAAGTGTTTGGTAGCATAAGCTATCTTTAATCTACAATGCAAAATTTGTCAAAATACTGTTGCAATCAGCTAACTTTAGAATATATTAAAATATTTAAAGAAAGGTATAGAAAGGAAGTTTGAACAAAATCCCTGAGATTTTTATGAATCTTTCATTTTACAGTGTTTTGTGCACAGCTGCGTGTGAGATTTGGCTTAAATAAAAGGATGAATTTGAGTGGAATATATTTATACTTGCTTACTAATATTAGTCTGCTTTTTCACATTCCTACCCTTGGGGGTAGTTCAGGTGCCAATGAGTAGTAGAAAGCTGGGTGGGAAGCTTTCTTTGTCCTTTTCAGTCTTCTGGCACCATTTTAGACCCAGATGTGCTGCATTTTTGGTTAAGGAAAGAGTTGGCATCTGGAAAGTTTTTTTTAAAAAAATCAGAAAGAACTGGTTTAAAAGTTTTCCACACTACCAAACTGGAATGGGTGCTTTTTAAAATCTTTGTTACCATTCCCCTCCTCTGACTAGAGTAGGACGGAAAGAGGTGGATTGGAATAAATTCAGGAACAGTAGCAATCTCCTGTCACTCTTCATAGCTATTGTATTTAGAATGTAGATACTACCTTTTTGGAAAGAGATTAACATTAGAAAACTTTTAGACTTTGATTTCCTGTGACTCTATAACACTTAGATTCAGATTAGGTAGAAAATTGTCCTTGCATTGGTTATCCAAGTAAGGATGCAGGGAGATGTCTAAGGGCTATGGACCTCCTCAGGGAGAATTATTTTTCCCTTCCTTTGAGCAAATGAAGTTGGCAAAGATGAGGTTCCCCACAGGGAATAGTAATGGAAGCCAAAAAAGTTAACTTGTTTGTTCCTACCTAGAGTAGGTATACTTCCTTAAGAGCATCTCTAGTATCTTCTTCCTTTCCCCACCAAAATATCCCCTCCTCTCCCCTAGCCCAGTACCTTATTTACAAAAACAATCAAAAACAGAACAAAAAAACAATTGCACCTGAATTCTCCCAAGTTTTAGTCCTTGTTATAAACAACTTTATTGTGATTTTCTAGGATACAGCAACTTTTAAAAATAATAATAAAAATGTAAGGGCATTTTCTTTACTATTGTCCCATTTATGACTAAATACATGGATTAACCATTTATTTTATAATGTAAATATAGAAAGGGGTTTTTTTGTAGTAAGCCTTTAGATGGCAGTATCACTCACTGTTAACCACTTTTTAGGGAGTTTCAAAATTCTCAGTCTAATAGAATGTTTTTGTTAGATGGGATTTCAAAGATTACCATTCACTCACTATACAGATGAATCAACTGAGAATCAGAAAATTTGAAATAACTTGTTTAAGGCCACATAGCTTGTTTAGTAGCCCATAAGTTCCTTAGGTCAGAGAGTCCTTTGTGTTATTCTCCCTGTAGTTGAACACTAGATTTCTTATTGCCACATTTTTTTTAAAACCATGAATAATTTGGAAAGGACAGTCAGAATATTGGATCTTTAATGATTTTTTTTTATAAAAAGAAATTAGAATAGAGCATTTTTGTTGTTATTGTTATATTGAGTCAGAAGCAGGGAAAATGAATGTTTCTTTTTTAGGGCAAATGCAGTTTAACTTCCAAGATTGCTTTTTTTCTTGCCCCTCACAATTAGCCTTTGCATCACCAGTGAATAAAATCCTTAGTGATAAAACTGCAAGTGCTGTGCTGAAGTATTTGGAGTGTGTTAATGTTACAAGCTGTCTGCTTGCAATCTCCATCTCCTACTTCATAGATACCAAGCAGCCAAATTATCTTCATTCAGGGAGAAAAATCTCTGAATAAAGAGAAGCCTTAAACTACAAATTGTCCAGGTTTGAACATGTCAGAATCACCCACTTTACATGCACTGAAAGCAGCTTTAGGAATGTCACACAGAAAATTAGCAGCTTTGTTTACCACTAGAGTTTACATTCCCAAACTGAACTAATGTGGTTTCTTCCCTGGCAGCCCTGGCTGGACATTCCCCGGTTCCAAGTGAAGTGGTTTGGTGTGGGTGTGGGTGGGTGCATGTGTCTGCTTGGGGGGGGTGGAGTGGGGGGAGTAGCATTTCCTTTAGACTTATTTGGAACTTGGAGTAGACACATAATGTTCATTCTGAAGCTTTCTTTGCATCTGGAAGAAATTAGACATCCTTGAATCTTTTCTGCTGCAGGTCCAATCAGGAAGCCCAAGTATGTGGAGAGTCCCAGAGTGCCAGGAGATGCAGTTATAATACCATTGAGAAAAGTGTCAGAGTCAACAGAGTCCAATCAGAATGGTAAGAATGTGTTTTCAGTGATTTTTTTTAAGAACACACAATAATAATTTCCATTTCAGAGAGAGCAGTAGGATAATTCCAGCATTTTTTAAAGAAATACTTTTACAGGATTGCCTGGTTTTCCTGTGTAGTGGTTATCTGTGTACACTCTTGAAATCCTACCTGTTGTTGAAAAGATTAAATGGCTGTGTGGTGAATGAGTATGTGTGTATTTGTTTAAGCTCTCTCTAGCCTCCCACCCCAACCCTCCTTCACTGTCTTCCAAAAGGAAAAAAAAGTAACTGTCCTTTTGTTTGCAACTGTTCATTCTCTATTTTAAAAAATTCAATCAACTGACTTGGAGAAAGAAAGCTTTTATAGGAACGAATCAAATTTTCATGGTGGCAGTCGCCTATGTAAAAAAAATATATATTTTTAAACATTTTCAAAATCTTTAAATAGAACCAACATGAACATTTCAATAGTAAGGGAGAGAAACCCTCCAATTGTGTTTAATGTGATATATTGAGAATTATTTTATTTGTACTTTTTTTTCCCCTGGCTGTAAATTTCTGGAAGTATGTTTAGAAGACATTAAATGAAGTCATCCCACATACTAGATTTATTAATAGCATGCTTTGTTCTTTTGATGTGATTCTAAGAATTCACTTGTTAATTCCTATACAGACCGACTTCAGTTTATAAAAAGAACTGTTAAAAAAAAGTTCATCTGTAAATTGGTTTGGCACTTGTAACATATTTTTACATAGTAACAATGTTATAAATGATGATTAAGTTTACAGGCTAGCCCTTTTGTTTATGTAGTTTTTTAAAATGAGGAAATATATAATTACTCAAACAGGATCACTTTGAGGATCAAATAAAATAATGCTTCCAAAGTGTTTTGTAACTATAAATCTTAAAATGTTAATGATGATTATGTACATTAATAGCATCTACAATAATAATGGTAATCTATAGTTTAATCTATTGGAATATAATATTATAGATTCAAACCTTATTCCTTTTTTTTTAATTATTTAAGGCAATGGAGTTAAATGACTTGCCCAAGATCACACAGCTAGGCAGTTACTTAGTGTCTGAAGCTGGTTTTTCTCAGGTCCTTCTGACTCCAGGGCCAGTGCTCTATCCACTGCCCCACCTACCTCCCCCCCCTTTCCCCCCAATCTTATTCTTAATTTTAGAACTGGAAAGGACCTTAAAGGTTAAGAGTCTAATCCTTACATTTTATAATTGAGTTTCAGGTCCATAAAGGTTAAAGTGATTTGCTAGCTGAAGTGGACTTAGAACTCAGGTCTTCCTTAATTTTATATTCTGTCTTTTTAAATTATTTATAAAAAAAAATCTCATTGAAGATATGAATTCAACTCATCCCTCTAGACAGATCAATTGGAAGCAAATTTGATTCAGTGATGCTAATAGCTAAGACTTTCTTTGGAGAGGGTTGGTATTGGTGCCCTACAGATGAAATTACAGGATTGGGGGTGGAGTTAGGGAGAATGATGTAAAGTGCAAGAAAGGGAGTGAGATATTTGAGTTGAACCCGGGAAGAAATAAGTAAGAACAGCTAGGACCCCATGGTGAGGGTGGAGTAAATACATTTAGGAGATGAGAGAGGAACAGCATTTGAAGCTCCTTATGGTAGGAGAGAGTCAGATTCTACCATTGTCCCCATGCTCACCAAGATAGGATGGACTTCCTTTTCTTATCATTTTTCCTGGTCCCATCTACTAGAGTTACAGATGTGTCCATTTATTATAAATATTGAGACTGTATATATATCTCCCCTTCAGTGTATAATTTCAATGCACATGAATAGGGAAGAAAATGGACAACTTTAGAAATTTAAGTGGATATCAAACACTCTTGGTTTCAAAGGATTTCCCTGATTTCAGTGTTGAAACTCTTTTAGATAAAGTTTTACTGGCATTAACCTCCTCAGTTTAATCAGTAAGTCCAACTGGCCACTCAACTGCTAGATTGACTATCTCAGACACCATGTGCTTTCATACAGATAACATTTCATAATCCCTTCCTGGATAGGAATACTGCAAAGAATCTATTCAGTCTGCAAAATTGTGCTTTTATAAAATTCTGTATGGATAATATTCTCTGTGGATGGGTGAAAGTGACAATTTCTCATTTTTGGAGTTTTTTCCCTCTCTTCAAAAATCCCAGAATTAGTTCCCCTTTTCCCCCCATGGGGATCTTGTTGAATTTAGGTTCAATCTGAACTAAATTCAAGTGCTTGGATGGCCACAGGCCAGAAATGTTGTTAGTGACTAGCACAGGATTTGCTCATGTGCTTTCCTCCTCTCTTGAGAGCTGAGCCCTTTGATTTAACATCAGCTATTCCCACTTGTAACTGGAGCCATGACATGACTATCCTTGAAGCATCAGAAAATGTCTTCGTCCCAGGAACAATCTCTCTCTCTCTCTCCCTCCCTCCCTCTCTCTCTCTCTCCCTCTCTTGCCTTCAGTCCTGCATCTCTGAATGAAAAGTTTTGGAAGAGATATGGTTTCAGATTTAAAACTTAAGATACCATCATAGCTTTTATAGGAATAAGGTCATGCACTTTGGAATGAGGGAAAACCTTATCAGAGTTATCTGTACAAAGGTTTGATGAAGAGGCAATTTCCATAAAGGAATTGAGGATGACAATTAGGAATAGGCTACGTGGTTAATAATCCCCTTAGAATTTTTGAAACCTCAGTGGGGTTAATTAATTTTGCCATATATGAAAATACAATACTTAAGTCATTGTACCTGGAAAAGTATCTGGTCCCAAAAGAAAAAGAAGAATTTGAGTTTAAAACCAACCACGAATCAACAAAGCAATTTCTGTTTAATAGGCAGTTGTTAGATGCCATTCATGTTCAAAGAGCCTTGAAGGTAGTACCTAGTTGGACCTTAGAGAAGATTTTACAGATTAAAAACTACTTTTTCATTTGGTAAAGCAAAAAGTACAGGGTAACTTCCTTTAAAAAATAACTTTGGGGGCATCTAGGTGGTGTAGTGGATAGAGCACCGGCCCTGGAGTCAGGAGTACCTGAATTCAAATGCGGCCTCAGACACTTAATTACCTAGCTGTGTGACCTTGGGCAAGCCACTTGACTCCATTTGCCTTGGAAAAACTAAAAAAAACTAACCAACTAAATAAATAAAGCTAAAAAATAACTTTGCATCTTAGAATTTAGTATTTTATTTTTGATGAGTGGTAGTTTTGTTAAACATTTCTACATCTCTGATAAACATTGCTTTGCTAGATACACATGAAATTCAAAATCTAGATAACTTAGTCTACTTAGCTACTTGTGAAATATCATATTTACTTGTGAACTATTAAGCCATTCTTAAGTTTTTATGTTTATCTTAGTGCACTAACTTGCCTTCAAACTTTTATTAGTTCTACTTTTTAACTCATCCTTAGTTTTTAATTGTGAAAAAAATTACTAAAAAAACACATCACATCTGAAATTTTGTTTATGGACATGTAAATGTATTTTTCGTTAGAGTCATGATATGAGTCCAAAGACCCAAAGACTCCTTAAAAGATCATCTAGCTCAACCTCTTGGTGAGCTAACAAAGGGATTTGTCTTTGATCATACATATAGAGTCTAAAGTGGATGCAAGTGGATAGAGTGCATACCTGGAGTCAGGAAGCCCTGAGTTCTAGCAAGCCCTGAGTTCTAGCGGTGTGTCCCTGGATAAATTACCTAGTCTCATCTGTAAAATGAGCTATTTTAGGAAATGGCTAACTTCTTCAGTTTCTTTGCCAAGAAAACCCCAAATGGGGATCATAGAGTCAGACATTGACAACAATAGAGTTTTAAATGCCTTAGAATCTTTAAGCATTTAATATTTTATACTAATTAAGAACTCTAGTACTTAATATTCTTTGATGATGATATGGGAAATGATAAGATGTGAACATGAGACTTTGGGAAAACCATTGATTCTGTAATACAGAGACTCTGAGTTCAAATTTTGCTGGTGAAATTTTGACCTATGTGAGCAAGCCATTTAGTCTTCCAGGTTTCAGTTTATTTGTGTAAAAAATCTTTGATCTTATGGAGTCATGAGGCAGGTGAAAAAGTTTTCATGTGAAGAATTAGGGGGAAAATTAATCTAATAAAGTGTTAACCTTGTCTTTGTGTGTTAAAAATGTGATGATTGCCATATAGTTGAGTAGAAAATCCTCAAGTAATTAACTTTAAATATAATATAATATAATATAATATAATATATATATATATGTATATATATAAATAAAACAGATTAGGGTTTGATGAGATTAGGGTGGCTTGTGGGGTAGAGTCTTGGTAAGGAAAGCTCATCTGGCATTGTAGGATCCAGACTAGATGTATTTATGACCTAGTCTTATGTGATGATGGTGGATTTGATCTCCTCCAAAGGAAATTTAATTTAATTATTTTATTCTTTAAAAATACTTTAACATTTATTTTTAAAAATTTTGAATTCCAAATTCTTTCCATTTCTTCCTTCCCCCATCCATTGAGAAGGTAAATAGCACATCAGTTATACATGTGAAGTCATGTAAAAAATATATCCATATTTTCTATTTTACCAATTCTGCTAAAATAAAAATAAAAACAAAAAAAGTAAAGTGAAAAAATACACTTCAATCTTCACTTAAAAGTTCATTAGTTCTATCTCTGGATAAGGATAGCATTTTCCAACATGAAACCTTACAGGACATTTTATAAAAATACATCTGTGGACAGATTAGAGTGAGCTCTGACCTATATTCTCCTTCAGATTTTACTCCCCTTTCTGTGGTCCTTCAAACTGGCTTCCTTGCTGTCTTCATTCTGTTTCTTGCCTTTCCATGTCTTTTCTGTGTCTTCCCTGGCTATACTTCTTACCTATAATTTATCCTTTCTTCATCTCAATTCTTCAAGAGGGATATTGTGTTGTTTTCTTCATTAAACCTTTCCCACTCTTCCCAACTTCATCTTTTACTTCCTCAACAATAAACTCATATTTATTGTCTATGTCTAGGAGGTGTTGTGACTTTGTGGATGGAGAGCAGTTTTCATGTCTGGTTTCTGACTCATATTGGTCGTGGGACCTAGGTTGTTAGACTGCCCCAGGCACCCTCTGGGTCTTGAAATTACAGAGAATGTGTTGACCTGCACTGGTGGAGAGAGTTTCCTTATCCAAGGGTTCTCATATGCCATTGAAATCCTAGGTCTAGTGCCTCTCTCTATTGATAATATATAAAATGGCTCAAAAAGTCTTTTAGTTATTAAGGATGCCCTATAATGTTTATCTCCCTGGTAGAACACAAACTCCTTGAGAGCAGGGATTGTTTCTTTTTTGTAGCTTCTGGTACATAGAACACACTTAACACTTGTTTATTGATTGAGGATGAGAATTAGAAAAGCTCATTATTAAGCATTAGGAACCTCAAAGGGCTCATTTTCATTCTAGTGATGCCATCTTAAGCCAGATTACTGGTGTTTAAGGATCTTGAAGGTAGATAGAAAATGAAAGCAGGCTCTGTAGACCATGCTGAATTTGGTAGAAAAGGAAGGAAAGACTGGTTAATTAATTATTAGGGTAATAGTTTCAGTTCTTTCTTTTTGTTTGTTTTGTTTTCAGAAGAGGCCTGAGTACATTTCAAAATATAAGGGAAGGGGGGGCGGCTAGGTGAAGCAGTGGATAGAGCACCAGCCCTGGAGTCAGGAGTACCTGAGTTCAAATTCAGCCTCAGACACTTAATAATTACCTAGCTGTCTGGCCTTGGGCAAGCCACTTAACCCCATTGCTTTGCAAAAACCTAAAAAAAAAAAAAAGTAAGGGAAGGAAACAGTGGAGAGGGAGAGATTAAAGATGTTGATGGAGAGGGGATATTTGGGGGATCAAAATACTATCTGATGGAAAAGGATAGATAGAAGAGAATAAGCAGAAAGTGATTGTAAGGGTGGGTGTGTGTGTGTGTGTGTGTGTGTGTGTGTGTGTGTGTTGGGAGGGAGGGGCAAGAATCCTTTTTCCCCCCAATTTTGGAAGAGAAAGATTGAAGACTAATAATATGTTGAAAAGACTAGATAAATGTGAGAGAACTATGTAGGTTGTTCATTATTATTATAATCATCATTATTATAATTTCTACCACCTAATTGTTTTTAATTCAGACATGGATCTTTAGCTATTTCAGAATGAAAGGGCTATTAATTTATCACTTTTTAAAAAAAATCCAAATAGTAAACATGTGGTAATGGAATATAGGATTGGGAGAAATGTTTAGCAAAGGCCATTGGCCTTTACTCTTTGGAAAACTGGGAAGGGGGAAGAGTCTGAGACCTTTTCTTCCCATGCCTTTCAGTGCCACTAATGAAGGCAAACCTTTCAACATTTGCACAGTTAGGTATTTTCTGTTTGTAGTAGATGCAAATTGTTGTTTGCTGTGAAATAAATGGGGCATGACTTCAAAAAAACACAGACAAACTGGCACAGACATTAATTAGAGATGCAGGTTCTACAGCACTTTGGCATTAGCTACAGATATAAAAAGTGTAATCTAGAATTTTTAGTTAGAATTTTTATTATTTTTTTAAATTAAAAATTAAGACTTTGGTTTTCAGCTTTTTGGATCTTCAGGCATCTTCCATATGAGAACAGGATAAGAAAAAATTAATCAAAACATTTTCACTTTGTTACAAGTGTTCATCCTTAGTGAGTCTGTTTTTCCTTAGAGAGCAACTGTTACCCTTCACCAAAGAGCCTCTAAAACTGAAAAGGAACATCAGAGACAGAGAAAGAAACTAGTAAGAGACACATTGAATGGATAAAAGGGTTGACCTAAAAATTGGAATACAGAAGGACAGGTTGATAGAAAGACTTGTTTGGGAGGCCTTCCAATGGAAATGGAATTGGGGTGGCAGGTGAATGATGGGGTATAATAGGAAAGATGGGAGTCTTCTTGAAGGAATAAAGCTTTGAAAGGAAAGAGGGAAAATAGATGCAGGCACTGAAAGATCTGTGATATTGTCGTGCAGGATTGCAGTAGGTCTCTAGTTATATGCTGTTGGAAAGACCTTTAATTAGGAAATGTTTATAACTTGGGTGCCTATTTTCACTTTATCCATTTACATTTAGTAGTATTTGCGTTTTTCACATTTTTCCTGGGGCGGGGGGAGGGTTTGGATGGTGATTTGACTTGATATTACAGTTTTGGATTCTCTCCTAGTTTTTACTCTTGACTGAATTCCTTAGCTATATAGAGACAGTCAGGTTTCCTTAGAAATATAGATATATTGAAACAATGAAGACCTGAGTTCCTATATTCATGTGTGATTTGGAATTTGAGGACTCAAATATGTGTGGCAGGATGGCAATTGTTTGTTGAGGGAAATTTAGTGATACCCAAGTTCCCCAAGTTGTTGTTTCTCCTCCCCCACTTTCTCCAAACAGTTGTTAACCTAGAATATTGTCTGGCAAAATTCCTATATAATTCAGGTTGTACCAGAAATGGCTAATTCTGATGCATGGGTGTGACCAGATAACAGTGCAGGGGATGAGTATGTCTTACAAGGAGAAACCTAGAGAAAGGGGAAGCAATGAAACTATTCATTCCTCTCTTCTCACACTTTTATTTCCGAACCCCACTGCATGCATTCTCTTCTCTTATACTATAACCTGAAATTTGATATTGGTTCTTGGTCTATTATTTTTAGATAGATAAAGTTGCTGTCCCTTTAGCTGTATTTAAGGCTTAGGGTAATGGCTTGATACAGTGGATAGGGAGGTGGTACTGATCCTGTTCTTAGATCATTTTCTTTTAGGTGTGTCTGGGATGATGGTAATTTGGCATGTTTCTCCTCCTTCCTTCACACACACATTCACATAGAAACTGAATGTGGATTAATGACCCTTTTACTTGCCAAGGCAAATTCCTTTACATACACAAGTAATTCCATTCCAATTTTTTTCCTCTTTCAAATTGCCCCCTCTGAAATCCCTGATCATTCTCTAATACTCAATTGTTCCTTTCCTACTTCTTAAAAGCACATGCATATGGCTACAGTTTTCAAAAAACCTAAATTTTGATTTGGCCAACCTCAGTAACTTTTGACCTCTGACTTACCATCTACATTGCCCTACTTTCTTTCCTATCATTTTCTTCAAAGTCTGCAGTTTGGCCAATCATTCCGCCAAAATTGTTCTTTCCAAGGTTGCTAATAATCTTTTTAATTGTCAAACCTAATGACCTTTTCTCAATCCTCATTCTCCTGGGCCTTTCTGCATTTGACACTGTTAATCATATTCATGAAACTGCTCTCTTCTGGTTTTCCTTTCTACTTATCTGATGCTCCTTTTCTGTCTCTTTTGGTGGCTCTTTATCCAGGTCATGCCCAAGGTTCTGTTCTGGGTTCTCTTCTATTCTCCCTCTATGTTATATTGATGATCTTATCAGTTTTTCTGGTATCAATAAATATCTCTAGACAGGTGATTCTCCATCTACTTGTCCAGCCCTTAAAAGGGATATACAGAAGCCATCTTAAAATCCACATGTCCACAATTGAATCATATTTCTCCCTAAACTTTTCCCTCTTTTTAAGTTTCATATCATTGTTGAGAGTACCTTTCTTCTCTCAGTTACCCAGGCTTATAACTTAGGTGACATCCTTGGCACCTTGCTTTCTCTCAAATTTATATCCAATCTGTTTCCAAAATGTCCTGATTATACCTTCCTAATATTTCTCCCATGTGCTCTCTTCTCTCCTCTGGTACTGCTCCACATGGGGCAGGACTTCGTCACATCACATCTGGACTACTACAGTAGTTTGCTAGTGGATCTCTGTACCTGGATTCTCTCTTCACTCCCCATTCATTTCTCCACTCATCTGCCAGATCCATCTTCCTACAACAAGTCTGACACCTTCAATCAAATCCAATGGCTCCTTATCACCTAGACCTAAAGAATTAAATATAAAATTTTCTGTCATTCAAAGTCTTTCATCACCTGGCCCCTTCTGTCTTTTCGATTCTTTTATACCTTACTGCCCCACATGTACACTGTGATCCACTGATACAGACCCCCTTGTTGAACCTCATATAGAGCCTTCCATTCCTTCACTCTGGGCATTTCACTGACTGTCCTTCATGTCTGAATCTCATCCCTCCTTAGCTAAAGTCCTACCTTCTATGACAAGCCCATTCCCAATCTTCCTTAATCCTAGTATTTTACCTCTAAGACTATCCCGAATTCACCCCCTCCATATCTGAGTTGTACATAGTTATTTGCATATTGTTTCCTCCATTAAACTGTTTCTTGATATTAGGGATGGTGTTTTGCATTTTGTTTAGCACAATACTAATTGACTGAGTTGGCCCACAAATTATCTCCCATATGAGTTGTTTCCATTTTCATGTGCATTCTCTATTTCCCCTTGCCATTGCTCATTTTCCAGCCATGAAATTATATGCACGTATGTAAGTATGTGTGTGTCCATGCATGCACAAATGTATAATTAGCTATTTAATTATTTGGTTTCTTATTATAAAATTTCTCCAATTGGCATATGAATCCAATTGACAAAAAATTTCATTTTTATCTTTGTATTCCTAATCGAGTTCTTAACACGTGTACTTTAATAGATACTTATCAATGAGTGAATGATTTGATAAGCAGATGGACTTTTAGGAATGCAGCTCTGCCATCTCACATTCTGAGACTGCAGCCCACTAGAATTTTTTTTCATACAAACTGATCTCCGGTCATGCTTCTACTCTTCTATATGATGTTCATTTTTTGAAACCAATTAAAAGACTTCACATTTATTCTTACTAAATTCAGTTTTATTATATTTAGTATAACATTTTAGTCTGTTGATTTGGGGGGGCAGGGGTCTAGGAAAGGCTGATTTTGACATCAACTGAATTAGTTTTGTGTCATCTGTGAATTTTATCATCATACTGTCTTACCTTTTGTGAAAATTTTAGAGAAAAATATCAAATACCAGATGACTAAGGGCAGATACATCCCTGAGCCTGGAGACCAGCTTCCAAATGAACTCTTGCACCTCACCAGGACACCATTTCTGAAGTTACCTAACTGTACTTTGTTGCATAGCCCACACTTGTCAGCCTTAGACTCACAGAGAGAGGCAGCATGATATGTTGATATCAGAATTGAGAATTGTATTTGAATCTCCCCTCTGACATTTAATTGATGTTACATCATGGGCAAGTCACCAAACCTCTCAAAGCTTTTACTGTTTCTTCACGAGATCATTGCTAGGAGAGTGCTTTGGCAAACCTTCAAAGTGCTATATAAATGAGAATTATTAGGATTGTAACTTCTAGTTTCACAGTGACTATTTGTTTTCTGTTTTTCATTATGTCCTTCTCAACTCTGTACCCACTTCCCAATAGTTGTAGTCATTTAGATTCATAACCCAAAGTAAGGGGTTATCTGGGTGAATAGGGGTAGGAGGAATAGGAATAATAGAAATTGAAATTGATGACCTGTTTAATATTTGTGTTGATGCTTACTCTTTTATTTTTTAGTAAACGTTATTTTATCTGTACAATAAATCATTCCTTGGAAGATGTTAGTGTCCATGAGAGGTATATGTGGAGTGAATATCATTTTAGTGAGGTTAGCCAAATTTATGTTAGGATTTTGGATATAAGGATAATTTACATATCTGATATTTAAATTAAATTCCATAGCTAAAATTCACTTTGAGGAGAAAACCAAGTGACAAATCTTTAGGGAGTACTTGAAGGAAAAAAGTGGGTTTTGAAACATATCCTTGCAACCTTTTATAAAATATGCGCTCATCATTATTTTGTACTACTCAGCAAATTCAGTATGATTTTTTTTAACTTACCAATTAAAACTAGAAGGACCAGAATTTAATTTAATTTCTTGAAGGCCAAGTCACATTGGTTGATATAGTGTGTGTCCATTAGGCAAAGAAAATAGAGATGAGGATAAAAATTTTTATTTTTAAGTTTTAGTTTTTGTGCCACTCTTTGTCATTTGATATACCAGGTCCTTTTGGTGTGAAAAGTTCTTTTTTTGTTGTTTCTTGTTTTTTAGGATAAATTTCCCTGATACTCAGAGAAAGAATTCTTTATATCACGGTCATTCTCTTTTGGTAACCCTGTTATTTTATAGTACAACTACCTGTAACAATAACAATAATAATAATAATAATACTAACACTAATAATTACCATTTATATGGTGTTTTAAGCTTTGCAAAACACTTAACATGATATCTCCTCTGGCCTTTACAATTACCCTGTGAAGATAGGTGCTGTTTTTCTTCCTTGTTCTATAACTGAGGAAGTTGAGGTTGAAAGAAACAAGTGACTTGCCCAGGGTTACACAGCTAATAAGTGTTAGATCTTTCAAGTTTAGTGCCATACCTAATGTAGCACCTCTTGCAATACTAAGTATGTGTTCATATTCATGTAGTGACCACATCCCTTTATTTAATTGCATTGTGAAAAGCAGTTTTATCTCAAGTACCATGAGCTTCCTCATGCCTTAGGGACTACTCTGATGTCTTAAATCTAATACTACATTAAACATGCTTCCAGTAGAATAACCTGCAGAGTTTTGGGTTTTTAGTGGTTTATAACTATTTTCCTTCAGTTTTGAAAATAAAAACTATTTGGGGAAAATTATACCTCTCCAAGTTGTATATTTATTGTAAAAGGCTGCATTTGGAGCTGTTGGCTATTAATTGGAATGTATTGCTACCTCAAGGATAGATTGCACTGTCAAATTATATTTTTGTTTGTTTTTTGTTTCATAAAAACACACAAAGACACAGGGACCTGCTGCTGTTGTTAATGTCTGTATGGCATCCAGATGTGACACCCAAATTCTTCTGACAGAGGGGTAGCCTCATTGTTTCCTTTCTTTGTTACAGAAGCAAAGCCAGACAATGAATCGAGCTGTTCACCCGCAGCTCAGGAACTGTTGACGAGACTGGGATTTTTGCTGGGAGAAGGGATCCCAAGCACCGCACACATAGCCCTTGAAGAAAAAAATGAAGCCATGGTAATGATTCTGTGGAAGTGAATGCTCTTTGTGTTTATCCAGAGGATGAATAAAATAGTAACCCCTTTTCTCCTTGTCCTCATGTGGAGCATGTTTAGACAATTAGTTTGATATTTTTATGTATTGAAATGTATTTCAACAGTTGGTTGCTTTAGGCAGCAAAATGTGTGTAGTAAGGTAGGTTGTAGAAAGGTATAGAGGGGCAGACTCTAAGAATTAATTCGTGATTTAACATTCTGCCACCAATAAATGGTGGCTGTTAGTATTTAAGGCAGAATAACTTAATGGCCCTGATGTTTTCAGCTTTAACCTATGTTCTTTTTGATCTCATGGCATTGTTGCTATCCCTTCTATATTTTTTTAATCTAGGAGATTTTTATTTTGAGAATAGATGGGGTGATTTATGTGAGATGGAGCAGAGACAACATATGATTAGATTAAATGGCTTCTCTAACGAGACTGTACTCCTGCCTCCCCAGAACTGCGGAGCGTGCAGTTTGTTTCATGATGTGTGCTTGTGAATAGAAATGAGTTTGATGCACCAGCTCACCCTCTGCAAAGATGTCATGTGTTGATTGAGATCATGGAGTCACCACGATCTCCCCTTACCTTGATCCTGGACCCTATAAATCTTGAAGAATGGAATGCAGGTTGCAGTGTTAGTCAAACATTAAAAAAAACACACACACATACAAACCCCTCCAAAACAGAATTCCCAGAATTTCAGTACAGAGGTCAAAAAATAATTCTGTCTTCTGTAAAATGTCTAAAGAAAACAAATCTTTCTGGTAGTTTTATTTACAAATATTGAATTTCCATGAAACTCCTTCCAAACCTCTTCCTTTTAAGGTAATTTGAAAAAGCAACTAAAAGAAACCAATAGAAAAAAAACAGCTCTAGCCTTTAATATCTGAAAGATTTAAAGCCTGCACATTTATATATTTATCTCCTAGATTTTAAAAGCTGTTTTATGTCTTTGTGGAAATGATTTTTGATGTTTTTATTTATTTTAGCTTCATTAACTTGAGTTAAAAGGAAAAAAAGCAAGCATGTTATACAATGCTAAGTATTCATTCCATTATCTTGCAGTGTACAGCTCCTAGCCAAGGAATCAGTCCCTGCTCTACTCTAACAAGCAGCACCACATCACCTAGTACCGACAGTCCCTGTTCAACCTTGAATAGCTGTGTCAGCAAGACGGCAGCGACCAAAAGTCCCTGTGGGACCATTAGCAGTCCTAGTTCCACACTGGAAAGCAAGGACAGTGGGATTATAGGTAAGAAGCTTAATCCATGGTATTGTAATGGTTTCATGCACATTAGCCAAGGAATTATCCAGACACTCTATAAAGAAGTAGTCCTCCCTCCCTCTCCTCTTCTTTTTTCCTGTCCTGTCCCTTTTCCTTCCCTTCTCTCTTCTCTTCCCTTCCCTCTCCTCCCCCTGCCCTCCCCTCCTTTCTTCCTCACCTCCTCTACCCTCCCTTTCTTCCTTTCCATCTTCCTCAAAGAGGGCACTTTTTATGAAGAAAAAAGTTTGCTTCCCCCCCTTTTTTATTTTTTGCAAACTATGTTCTACATACATTCTACAGAGGACTTCCTGGTCTATTTATTCCCTGGTATATTGCATCTCTTTTTCTGGCTTTATAAAATTTCACAGATCAAATATATCCTACCAGATTTTAGTCAAAATTCTCCTTCTGTACTCTTCACTGGTGTCTTTTGGGATAGAGGAAACCCTACTCTGACATGCAGTGAAAGCATTATATATAACAAGAAGACTCTTAAGCCTCAACTGGTATCCCCATTTAGTGTCAAATAACACTTCTTGCTTCAAAATCCCCCTACAACAAAGGATACTGAAAGCCCTTCAGAGTCTGTTATACCTGACCTTCATTTGGAGGCTAAGAATTTCCAAAAAGAAATAAACTTAAAAAAAACTCCATAAAAATGGTTTTAAATCAATTTCTTAGCCCAGAGTTGACTACTAGTTAGTTGTGTGATTATGGGAAGTTTTTTAATGTTTTTAATCTAGAAATAATTAAGAGTGCTATAATGATAGCTAGAATTTATATAATGCTCACAAAGGATTTTACTTTTCTTTTTTCTTTTTTTTTTTATATAGACATTTCATTGGTTTATTGAACTCATTTTTAAAAAAGAATTATTTGTTTTTCCAGTTACATGTAATGGTAGTTTTTACCAATTAAGGTTTTTTTTTGGGGGGGGCAAGGTTTTGAGTTTTACATTTTTTCTCCCTCCCTCCCTGCCTTCCCTCTCCCCCACCCCTGACAGAAAGCAATTTGATATAGGATCTACATTTATAACCATGCTAAACACAGATACATAGGAGTCAGGTCAAAATGGAAGAGAGAAAACATTAGAGAGAAAGAAAATGACATAATGCATGAGACAACTTCTAAAATTTAAAGATAATAAGCTTTGGTCTTCATTTAAACTCCACAGTTCCTTCTCTGGATACGGATGATCTTTTCCATCACAAGTCTTTTAAAATTGTCTTTGATTATTGTGCTGCTGTAGGAACATGTCCAGGTTTGTTGATCATCAACCTATGTTGTTGTTAGGGTGGACAATGTTCTTGTGGTGTTACTCATCTTGCTCAGCATCAGTTTGTGTATATCCTTCCAACCTTCTCTGAATTCCCATCCCTCCTGGTTTCTAATAGAATAATAGTGTTCCATCGCATATATGTACCACAGTTTGTTCAGCCATTCCCCAACTGATGGGCATCCCCTCAATTTACAGTTCTTTGCCACTCCAGAAGAGCTGCTTTGAATATTTTTGTACTTGTGGGATTTTTTTTTACTCTATTTCATCCTCTCTTCAGGATACAGATCCAGTAGTGGTATCAAAGGATATGCACAGTTTTATTGCCAGCAAAGGATTTTTCTTTAACCTTCATAACAGCTTTGAGAAGTAGGTGCTGTTATTATTCAATTTTTACAGATGGGGAGAGGGGATATTGAAGCTGAAAACAATTAAATAACTTGACCAGGATCACACAGATAGTAAAAATCTTGTCAGTATTTGAACTGTCTTACTTTTAAATGTTATGTTCTCTCTATTATTCTACTATAATAGCTGCCTGCCTCTGATTAGACTAGATAATGTTCAGAATCTCTTCCAGTTTTTTCATATATATAATTTTTTTTTTTACTTATTAAGGTAATTGAGGTTAAATAATTTGCCCAATGATATGTAGCTTGAAAGTGTCAAGTTTCTGAGGCTGGATTTGAACTCCAGACCTCTTGACTCTAGGGACTGTGCTTCTATCCATTATCCCACCTAGCTGACCCCCAGTTTTTATCTATCATAATTTTAATAGCAATACTATTCCAGTCAGGTTGGTGTCTCTCCTCAAGTATTTCTGAGGAAGTGTTTCATTATGAATTTAAAGCCTGCTGGTTGACATTCTTAATATTGACCATTTTAATGTGTAAAAGAATAGCAATTTAAACTTAAAAAACCCTTTACATGAATTTTTTCCTTTTGTGTTATTTGAAAAGCATATTCAATCTTGGTCATTCTTTATTGTGTATAAAGTTATAGTAGATTAAACCAAAGTTGGTGGCTAATATTTCTTGGAATATATACAGTGGTTGTTGTGGGTGGCCTCTTGTAAACATCTTTGGATTAATCAAGTTATGGAGGGCTAACTTCCACCTGGCTCTCTCATCAAAATCTTCAGTGGCACCAATGAACTTTGTGGCACATTTAAGCTGTTCATCTTGGCTTCGAGTCCCTTCACCACATATTTTTTGAGTGTCCCAGTTCTCAGCTTCCCACCTGCTGTCTAGTCTAGTTAAACAAGACTTCTTGGTCTCTTTGGTTTTCATACTTGTTCTTCTTCCCTCTAAGCATTTCACTGGGACACAGGTCTCTCTTACTTCCAGTTATGTCTGACAAATTATTTCTATAACATATTCAAAACTCTTCTGAATTTTATCTCTTTTAGATATCCTTCCTTATTGTTCAGCTCCTTTGGTTCAAGTTGTCCCATGCTATAGCTTCTGATTCTTTGAATCGTGATGGTAGAAGATTCAGAAAGACAGTAATTCTAGAGCTGATCTTTTTTGTCTGAGAACATAAAAGGGAGAGAGACGTTATGTCTTCTGGCACAATCTAACAATGATTGCCCTCATCCTAATCTTTCAACCTCTGTTACTCACTTTATCCGCCTTCCATTCAAATATCAAATCTAGGCACTAAGGGATTTTTGCAAAAATAATTGTAACAATCTCGGCCAGAAGAAATTTTCAGTCTTTTTTTGTTTCATCAGTAAACCACCAACCATGGAGTAAATGTTTGTGTGTGCATACTGGGTTGTGTGGCTTAGAAAGAAGGTATGCAGAATTTCGAATGGGAAAATTTAATATAGTTACATTGGAAAGAATTCTTTTATATCTCTTAGGTTGTGAATTGCAAAATGTAGTTCAAAGTTGAAGTCAAACCAGGTTATTTACACTTGCTTTTTTCCTTTTCTTTGGGCTGTGTGCCTTTTTAATGTAGCCAAGGATGAAAAGTTAAGATGATTTCTACCCACTCCCGGGAGCAGAGGTAGTATTAAGAACTCAGAAAAATTGAGATAGTTTTAGAGTTGGGAAGAATATTAGAAACTTTCTAATAGTTTATTCTCATTGAGTTTCAGGATCCTTTTACACTCTTAAAAAAGACTGATGATCCTCTCAATGTTTATTTGAATTTTTTATATGTATTTACATTATTAGAAATCAAAGCACCTAAAGCTGTTATAAAATAGCTTTGACCTCATGGATCCCTTAAAAGTTCTTGGGGGCTCCCCAGTGGTTTGGGGATCACATTTTGAGAACCACAAATTTATTAGTCTCATCACCTCATTCCATAGAGTAAATTTAGACTGGAGAAATTAAATTACTCAGTGTCATACAACTAGTTAAGTGGAAGAGCTAAGACTAGTTTCTTTGTTTTAAAACTTTTTTTAAAAATTAAAAATATTTTATTCCCCCATTATGTTAAATAATTTTTTGATTTTGATTTTTTTATTTTTTGAGTTCCAATTTCTGTCTTTTCTTTTTCTCTTCCTCCCCGGAACAATTTGATAATGTTATTCATGTAAAATCATGTAAAATATTTCTATATCAGTCATTTTGTTTAAGAAGACTCAAAAAAAGAATGAAAGAAAGAGAAAAGAAAAACAGTGTATTCAGATAATATCAGTTCTTCAGCTTGCTTCATCATGAGTTCTTTGGGATTGACTTGGATCATTGTATTGTTGAGAATAGCTAAACCATTCACAATTTTTCATTCTACAGTATTGCTATTATCATATACAATGTTCTCCTGATTCTGCTCATTGCATCAGTTCATCTAAGTTTTTCCAGGTTTTTTCCTGACATCATTTTGGTTGACATTTCTTATAGCACAATAATATTTCTTCTCAATCAATACCACAGCTTTTAGAACCTAGGTCTTTTGAAACAAAAGGAAGTCCAATGTCCTTTTCCCTTTTATCATGTTCCTTGGAGCAGTAAGTAATCTTGTCAAAAAGAACTTAAAATATTTTTTAACCTTCTGTTTTGGGAAGATGAAAGCATTTTATAATATGGACTGATTAAGGTCTATTATAGAACTAAACTTAATAAACCAGGACTAACCTATATTGTAAACCATATACCTATAGTTAGTAAATGGGGATGGAGCCAGAAGAATAAAGTGGAGATAATTTCCTATTCTACCTAATTTTATATCTTATTAACTGGTAGAACAGAGATATCAGAATGAGGAAGTGGGAAGAGAAAGAAAGAGAAGAAAGAAAATGGTAGTGTTTAGGTGGATTAGTACTCATGAAACTACCTGGTTGATAACATTTAGTTTTCAGTGGGAATTATCATTTATGGCTCCATTCACATGCAAAGTAGTATTCAGCTTACATTATAAATAGGTTCTTGAGGATCACATTTGGGGGGAATTTTACACAATATCAACCCACTCTTGAAAAGTGCATGTTCTATCTTACAATTTAAAATGATATTCATTGTGTTTCTATTTCACCTAAATTATTCTGGGCCAGAAAACTCCTAGAATAAGTGCTGCTGTACTAGACTACTCTTGAAACTTTAAATACAGTAGCCAGACTCTGATCTTCCACTGAGTTTGACTTAATGAAGGTAGAACAGACTTTTGTCTTAGGAGCAAGCTCACTAAGAGAAAACCTGGGCTTGGGGCCAGTGAAATGCTTTCCTGGAAAACTGCCATTCTTTCAGTATGGGAAGACTTCAATTTTAGAACTCTTTACCCCTCCCTCCCCCACCCTTCCTAAACCCATCCCACTGTATTATTTTAACCAGGGGGAATCCTAGTTTATCATATTTCAGAAGGCCCCAGTTCTTCTGAATTAAATATTTTTAGAAATGCAATAATTTTGTCATGAATAGATACTAAGCTGGTAAGATTAAATGAATGCTTATTGTATACTTTTTACACCCTTTAACTGTTTTGATATCCAAAATTATTGGCATTACCCAAAATGAGGGCCTGATGTTTTAAAGCAAACTGTATTAAAGCCTTGAAATGTGATACCCTGCTGAATATTTTATGATAGCTATTTAAATAGTTTCAAAAGAAATTTACTTGTTCTTCAAAATAAGATATTCCTTTGAGTATTTTTTTTATCATTTCACAAATCAGGATCATGTAAAATGTGCATATTTTATAGATTCTGAATGAAAATAAGTCTACACAAATACTTTGATGATGCATGTATTTTTGTGTGTACCCTGTTTAATGGTACAGATTGAAATTCCTTCTTTGAGTTTTGTGATTCTTGTCCATATCTTTCTGTAAATCCTTCATAAAGCAATTATCCAACACATGGATTCATTGGGTTCTGGTAATAGTTTGATAGGTACCATCCAACATTTGATCTCTCTATTCATTAACTTCTATACAATCATCTTGTGTAGTTCCATTTTGATCTCTGCATGAACTCTACCTGTTTCTTCTGAGATTGTGGTGTTAACTGATTAATTTTGCCTATGGTTTTATGTGAGTAATATTGTGTTTTATGAGCAAGGGATTCTGTGCTAACAAGTAGCTCCCAAGTATCATTGAAAATGCTACACAAAGCCAGAAGAATATTTTACATAGTAACAGTGATATTGTATGTTGATCAATTGATCAAGCTGTTCCCAACAATATTATGATCCAAGACAGTTCTGAAGAACTTATGATGAAAAATGTTGTCCATTTCTAGGGAAAGAACTGATGTAGTCTGAATTCAGGTAGTAATGAATTTTTAAAAAAACTTTCTTATTTTATCCCCTTTCTCTTCCTCCTTATTTCCATCATCTTTCCCTCCTTCCCTTCCTTCCTTTTTGCTTTTTCTTTCTTCCTCTCTTTTTTCCTTTTTCCGTTTTCTTTCTTTCTCTCTTTCCCTCCTCCCCTCCCTTCTTTTCTGTTTCACAAAATGACTAATATGAAATCTGCTTTGCATGTCTGACCTACATCAAAATGCTTGCTTCTCAGTGAGGAGACAGGGGACAGACAGATAATTTGGAATTGAAAATTTAAAAAAATCAGCTGTTAAAAAATTATTTCCACATGTAATTGGGGAAAAATTAAATAGAAAGCATGAAATACATTTTTTAAAATATTACACAAGTTCCAGAACAAATCTGAATATTACTACAAAACGGGGATGTGTATATGTTTCCATTTTGTTTTTAAAGTGTAGATGACAAAACCAGTCTCTTGAATATCCATGAATCCTGTGTTGTGTATTCAGTACAGTGTTTTCCTACTCATAGGAACATCTGGAGAACATCAGTGATCTGTTTTATATGTCTTTGATGTAGAACATCCCCATGACATAGACAAGCAGAAATGTATATATAAAATGTATATGGGGCAGCTAGGTGGCGCAGTGGATAAAGCACCGGCCCTGGAGTCAGGAATACCTGGGTTCAAATCCGGTCTCAAACACTTAATAATTACCTAGCTGTGTGGCCTTGGGCAAGCCACTTAACCCCATTTGCCTTGCAAAAAACCTAAAAAAATGTATATGACTCTAAGAAAATGGAATTTTGCTTTTAAAAGAGTAATGTTGAAAATATTTATTTTCATAGTCTTGAATTCCAGTTAGAGAATTAAAAGAAGCACAAAACCAAAAAAAACTTATAACTTGAAGAAGAAGGTTATTTCCCAACCAAGGCAGAAAATAGATATGAGTAGTTAAGGGTATAAGATCCAACAAAACCTAGTACACTGTTCTAGCTAGATAAAATAAAGGTTTCCATTTCAAAAATACCCATTTCAGTGGGAAAGACAAATGAGAAATAGTCTAGATTTGAACAGGGTTACAATCAGGGATGGAGATTTGTCATAGTTTGTCTTTTCCTGAGAATCCCTTCTAGGAAATGGCTTAATGTAGTTATGAAAGCTTCAGTGAAAGGAGGAGGAGAAAGGAGTCAGGTGCATCTCAGATCTCAGTGGGAGGTAACTACCTTTTTCCAGCTTGGGAAGGTCAATGTCAACATAGAACAGGTGTGTCAGCCTGTGTGAGTTGGGTGTTTTGTGCAACCAAGCTGGGATTCTAAGCACCAGCTTTACAGAAGACAATGTCACCATCCGCCTGAAGGTGCTCAGAGCCTGTAAAGGGTAATTCAGAACTTGGCTGACTTTCCTTTTTATTTTGCTGTGAGTGCCTCCATTTACCTGCTTTCTTTCCCCATCTTTAAGTTGGAAGGGAATTCTTAATTTTTGATGGTGTTATGGTTCTTGATGTTTTCTACAAAAGTGGATAATGTTTTAGTGGAAGATGTAGATGTTCTTGTCCTGCTGAGGCCAGCCAGAATTGGGATGCTTTCTTTTTTCCTTCTCATTTTCTTTGGGTATTAAGATCAATAATTTACAGTGTATTTTTCTCTTGATTCTTCTCTTGGATAGAGTTTATTTTGTGTATATAAGGTGAAAGGGATATTCTCAAAGTAACTTTGGCCCTCTTCTGCTGGTTTTTCAAGCTTTTACTTATTGAGAGGTGTAAAGTACAGGTGTGGAGGTAGAAGAACGATTATATGAGCTTTATTCCATTTGGAGTTTTTTTTTTTGATATTCATTTTGCACATTAACATAATGAAGACAGATCTAAGAAAGATAGCTAGATAGATCAATGGTGATGTGTGGGGTTTCCATGCCTTCTACCAAATTCAGTTTCTTTTAAAATTGAGATCATAATGATGCTTTTCAGTATACGAAAATCAATTTTGTTTTCACTATACCATTTTAGCTTTGTAATTTTTACAATAATTTTTAATTATAGGAAGATTGATTTTCCTTTTTCACCCATTTGTTATGTATGGAAGGAGATTTAAGAATTTTAACCAGTTATGTAGGTGATTTATTGAACCACAAAGAGCAGCAGCTGCATTTGATGACCTACATAGCCAATTATGGGGGTGTTGTGCTTACAGAAGATACTGGCTTGTGAAAAGATCAGAAGGTGTTTTGTCCTGTGTCAGTTGTGAGACTTGTTTTACATTCAGTCGTGACTGTTGTTGTCTGTGAAAGAACTTGGACATTGCAGGTTGATAATAATGGCAATAACAATAAGTCATAATAATATCAATTAATATTTATGCCTTTTGTTTCTGCCCAGTACTTTTCTCAAAAGACCCCTGAATCTTTTGAATAGGTCAGAAACTATATTGTCAAGCATTTTACTTGGGTACCTCAATCATTGCTGAATTGCTTGTTGTTAAGCAACTTGATTTTTTTTAATCCATAGAATTTGTGGTTAGCCTCAAACATTGGATGGGGAGGGGTGCATGGTGTGGATGAACAGACCCAATTTTGTAGTTGGGGAATAAGTATAAGAGAATCCACACCATTTTAAAAAATTGTTTCCAAAATAAAACTGACTTGATGAATGCTGTATTGATTCATCATGCCCATTCCTAGGCTTGCTACAAGTTCTAGCAAGGCATAGATTGTGCAATAGGCTTGTGCCTAGTGGAAGATCTGGTGCCACAACCTATCACAATTTGAAGTACAGGCTTCCCTTCGAAATTGCCTGGAGGGGAGGGGAGGGGAAGGGAAGGTAGGGGGTTAGAATGGTGCATGGGAAATGGCCAAGTGTGAAATAAGACTAGCTAGCCAAAAATGCCTTGCTGTTTCCCTGGGCAATTAAAAAGGGAGAAGAAAATTTCTTTAAAAAAAAAAAAACTTAACTCCTCTGCAGTCAGGGGTAATTTTGATCATTGCTCTGTTTGTGTGTGTGTGTGTGTGTGTGTGTGTAGGTGGTGTGTGATCTAGTGAAAGGGTCTGTGTGGAACCTTTTATAGGACTAGAGGGAGAGGCAGAATTGGAAGCTGAAGTTTGAGGTGAAATAACAATCTAGTTCTTTATTGAGGAGATGGGAAAGGGGCAAGAATAAGGGGAGAGGGGAAGAGCAGGGCATTTTTGGATGATTGAACACATGGCAGTGTGGAGTTTTTTCCTCTTATCCCTCCTATAAGAATTCAAAGTATTTAGTATGTCAGTGTGAACTATTTTTCATGTAAAAAGTGAAAACCAGGCAAGGATACCTTCTGTTATATTCAAGAGGATATTATTGTTACATCCCATTGCTTAGACTTTTTTTTATCTTTCCTCTTGGATGTTTTCTAATCTTTACACATTATCTGCTGAGCTGAAGATACCCCCCCCCCCCCCGCCCCGTTTACTTTTTTGCCTGTGTGACTTGGAGCAAATGATTTTAAATCCAGTTACAGCTATTTGTAAAATGAGAGGGTTAATTGGAAGACCTTTAAAGACCCTTCTAATTCTTTATGGCATTCTTGCTGTGTACGTAACTAAACTATGTTGGACTAAGAGGAAATGTAAGACAGATCTAACCTTCAAGGGGAGTCGAGATAAATAAATGTAACTTGTGAATAACACTAAACATACTATTATTCATTATTGAGTAATATATATATATATAATGTTATATTCTTAAATGTAGTGGGCTGGTGAGAAATTTGGTTGAGGGGAAACAAGAGTGTGAACATCTTCAGATTATTATTGCCTTCTACTCCAATTGAAGAAGCAAGAAAAAAAAATGCCTGTTACAAC
This sequence comes from Macrotis lagotis, assembly GCF_037893015.1. Classification (NCBI taxonomy): domain Eukaryota; kingdom Metazoa; phylum Chordata; class Mammalia; order Peramelemorphia; family Peramelidae; genus Macrotis; species Macrotis lagotis. The sequence goes on along the minus strand of NC_133658.1, from coordinate 707,895,459 downwards.
ATGTATAGCCAAGTAAAACAAATTCAGCCATGATATTCCCCCCACCTCCCCAAGTCTCAATTTTTACTGAGTTCCTTCTCTATCTGGAGCCAGGCAACACCTTTCATCCTTAGTCCTCTAGAACTTTGGTTGTTACTGTATTGATCAAGGTTCCTAAGTCTTTCAAAGTTATTTGTCTTTACAGTATTGTTATTATATAAATTGTTCTCCTGGTTCTGCTAACTTCACTCTGTCACTTCATATAAGTCTTCCTAGGTTTCTCTGAAGCTATTATCCTCATCAATTTTTTTTTAGTAGCGCAACAGTATTCCATCACCTTCATATGCTGCAACTTGTTCAGTTCAGTAATTCCCAATTGATGGTCGTCCCTTCAATTTCTAATTCTTTGTCACCACAGAAAGAGCTGCTATAAATTTTTTTATATATTTAGGTTCTTTTCATTTTTCTTCTATCTATGGGGTTTAGACAGGTAGACATTTGTGGTATTTCTCTGGGTTAAAGGATATGTTCAATTTTTCTTCCAAAATGACTAGACCAGCTCTGTTCTGTTAACAATACATTAATGTACCTATTTTTCCATAGCCTTTGTAATTTTCTTTTTTTTCTCATTTGTCATTTTATTTTTTTCCTCTTCTTTGTCAATCTGATGGATGTGAGGTGGCACCTCAGAGTTGTTTAAATTTGTATTTCTCTAATTATTAGTAATATAGAGAATTTCATCATATGAATATTTTCTTCCATTGAAATCAATCAGTCTATCCTCTGAAGGAAATTCTTTCTAAAACAATGTATTTGAGAACCAGGTCTGGATGATAATGTCATATTTAGCTATATGCATACACATACATGCATACATACATATATATATATATATATATCTGTATACACACACACACACACACACACACACACATATATATATATTTATTATTTACATGTATATTTGTTACATTCTACTTTCCTTTCTTGATTTAGAGAGAAATTTGAGATTTTTTTAGGTGGTTTTAGAAATGTAAGGCGTTCTATTGATAACAAAAACAAAGCAATTTGCCCTCAGGCAGCTTACATTCCACTGAAATGACATCTGATCTTCAGAGAGCAGCCAGTGGTTTAAGCTTCAAGTTCTCTTGTAATCACAAAAGCTTTGTTTGTCTGGGATTATGGTAACATGGTATTCTACTTAATTTTTTTCCCCCTAGTACTTTTTTATTTCAAATTTGAGTCTTTATTTGAAATAAGTGCATAGCTCTTTTGGACAATTGTTCACAAGTACCAGCAGCAGTATAGCCCCCAACAACGTTGCCACAAACCTCTCTTGTTTTGATATATTTTTTAGGCTGCGTAGGAAAACTTTAGACATTTGAATTTTATCAAATCCAAGTAGTTTTATGTATTTCTGCTTATTCATTGCCTGAATTGGAGAGTATATTGACCAATCTTCAAGCCAGGCAAGTTGGATGTGGCATAATTTGGTAAAGGAGCAACAGTTGTGAAGTGAGGGTAATCTCAGTGGTTCATCTCCTCTGGGAAGGGCAAATAACTATGAAACTTCTTTTCTTCCCTGCCCAACTCTGTTCATCCTGTCTCAGATCTCGGTTAATATTGAACATTATAGTTAGGATATGTTTCATTTGGACCTCTTTAATATTAGGATGAAGGGGATGATGAGATTCTTATGTTCTTAACCATCTTTGAGAATCCCAACACAGAAATTTACTGACATCTAATTTAGAAATACTAAAACCTCATAAATGGCTGTCCCCTCTAAAGATTCATCTCATAACTACAACATAACTTTCTTGTCACAACCAGTTCTTGAACCACTCCCTTATTGGCTTTAGTAGAATCAGGTGAACATTCTCTCCTACTTTTCCTATCCCTCTTTTCCTCATTTTCCTGGATTCTTATGCATGGACAAAATGTAGGCTGCTCCTGCTTCTTCTACCCATCTCCTGACATTCATTTTCCATATCTCTGACCTTTCCTAGGAACTTTTCTTAGAATATAAGACCCCCTAGCCCAATTTTCCTTCCTTCATTTTGGAGAAAGTTCTGGAGAATTTTTCCTGCTGTAGATAGTACGGGAAGTGGAAGGAATTGATGGGGCTTCTAGAACCCCAAGTTAGAAATCAGGATAAGTTTTCATAGAAAAACATTATTCTGTGGTATGTTTTGTAGTATTTTAGTATGGTACTATTTTAAGCTTTGTTATTGATTAAATATCCTTCTTTGGGCTGACCTCAGATGCCTCAGCATCATTGGGAAAAATATCCCCTCTAGCTCCAAGCACCCAACTTGTAAATTTTAAATATCACCATTAGCATAACAACAATAATAATTTATGTAGTCCTTTAAGGTTTCTAAAACATCTTATATATATATTCTCATTTGAGATAGCATAGGAGTTCCTAAGTCTAACTTTTTTTTTTTAAATACTGATGGGGAGAGGGGTGTAAGGGAGGGAGAGAGTCTGGGACTCAAATATTTTTTAAAAAGAATGCTAAATTGTTTGTACATGTAATTGAGGAAAAATAAAAACAGTTATAATAATAATAAAAATACTGATAGTTTAAAGTACTAAAATTGTCATGTGTTTTGATATTTATTACCTCACAATGTAAGTAATAATAAAATAATAATAAATAATAATAATAAAAATTTATTAATATTATGCTTTATGGTTTATAGAGCGTATTCCTTCCAATTCTATATGTTATATAGGTCAATGGTTCACTAAAAAAATTCTTACAAAAACAGTGAAGGTCAGGAGACTTTATTAAAATAGAATCATTATTAAAAGCTCAACCTTTGGTAACCCTTACATAAGTTTAGATATGTCAATGAAATTAAGAATTGAATTAATAACAATTGACCAGTCATTAACCAGTAAGAGTTAGTTGTATTACATTGGATAGATTCTCCATGACCTAAAACCAATTTCCATGACCTTGTACAAATGGCTAAACCTTCATGAAGAATCAGACACGACTGAACAATTATTATTGCCATTATCATCACCATCATTTATCATCACATTATTACATATTATCATAGTTTAAGCAAGAAGTCAAAACTAACAAATGGTAAATAATTAGAAAACAAATGCTAGTAAGGTTTGTAAGTACAGTGTGAAACATGGTAGAGGGAGAAGTATCCTATTTCATTTTAAACTTTATAGTTTTGTGTTGTAACTTTGTCATTTTTCAGTCTCTAGAAAAGATACTTGGAATGCGTTACCATTTCTTTCATTAGCTTATTTACAGATAAAGAAATTGAGGCAAGCAGGATTAAATGATTTGCTTAGGGTCACACACCTAGTAATCATCTGAGGTTGGTTTTGCCCCCAAGTCTTACTGACCTGGATCTGGCACTGTATTCAGCTGCCTAAAATGTTATGTAAATGAAGTTAAAATCTCCCTGTTTTTTAGATAATCAAAGGACTTATACGCCATTTTCTTTATTTGCATCAGTTTTAACGTTAAAAATATAGTGTACAAAATAATTCTGTCCTGCTATATTGGGTTCATGTTTATTCACACCTTCCTGCTAAGGACTTCACTAGGTAGAATTTGAGATACATGGAAAGTGGTGGGTACAGTCCTTACTTTACAGACACTTGAAATGTAAAACGTATCAGAAAACTTTAGTGTGTTAGAAACTGCTAGAGAATAATTGATAGGTATTTTACATGCTGTGGCACAGCAATGCATGGTCTGATAACTTTATGTTAACCTTCACTTACAAAGGAGCATTGTCCAGAAAGTTTTGAGTCAATGGTAGTGTTAGAAGCTCCAGCACATGGATATTTCCCGTCTTCTTTAACCACTTCCTTATTATTCTACTATCCTGATATGAAAAAATGGAATTGAAAAAAAGTTTTAACATTCAAGTTTTAATAAAAATAGTAGAGTTTCCTATGGTTTTAAATTCATCACATACTTTGTATTTCACCCAGTCAACCTTATCCATTCATTACATGAATACTTTTTCCTAATTCATGAAAAAGTCTCAGCCTGCTATAGAGAGTTCTTCCTAAAAGATTTTGTAAAGTTTATTTGGGCAATCAAATTATCTATTTGATTCTTTGCTTTTATTGTTTTTGCATGTTGGTGATTCATTTTATCCTATTTATCTTTCCCTTCTTGCCCCTTCCCTACAAAAAACATCAATAAGCAAACATGAATAAAACCAAAACCACTAAATCAACCAACCCACCACCACCGGAAATTAGTTTGGGAAGAAAATTTCCTACTTCAGAGGAATTTTATGATTATCCTTTGAAAACAGTTTATACCTCATTACAAAGAAAAAGGATACATTATCATATCCTAATTGCATAGATCTATAGTATCTCTCAGATAGCTTCTTTTCTTTATCTTCTTATCTGACTTTTTTCCTTCCCCATGGAGTGATTTATTACTTTATTTTCCCCTGATAAGTAGCATTCTTTTAACTTAACAAAACACATTGTGTGAAATCTCCTTTGATAAAATCTGTTTGCACCAGAAAGCTTTCTGTTGATAGTGAAAAGTTCAGTCTATGTTTAAATCTCAAAACAGCCACAAATATGTTATGCCTCCTTCTAAGTATTTTGGTCTTTCTTGTTTAGCCACAATTACGAGTTCATCTGAGAATGATGACCGGAGTGGCTCCAGTTTGGAATGGAGTAAAGATGGAAGTTTAAGAATTGGAGTCCAGCAAGGAATTCTTCATGATCGGAGGGCAGATAATTGTTCCCCGGTGGCAGAAGAGGAGACAACTGGATCAACAGAGAGTCTGCCCAAAACAGAAGTATCTGTTGGAGATGGTCCGGTTCCTTACACACAGAACTCCAGTTCCCTAATCATGCCACGACCTAACTCAGTTGCAGGTAAGGTCTTGTCTGCAAAATGAGGAAGTTTTTGTAAGGGAGGTAATGAATATCCTTGGCTTTGAAGATTTTTTTTGCTTTTGCTTCATTCACTGCTGAAGAAGGATGTCATTTTAAGGAGAGCCACGATCATTGAGCTTGTCTTCTTAATTCAGTCCTGCTTCTCTTGACCCATATGACTTTTAGAAAATCATTTCACCTAGTAATGAGGGGAGCTAGATTAGTTGTTTCCTAAGATCACTTTCAGCAGTTTTCCATATTCAGTAGTTTTAAGTACAATTTGATAAGATATATAGCTCTATGGGGCAGGAATACTCGCTTCACAAATCAATATTTCACTCTAAACATGATGGATAGTAAGGATAGTCTGAAACTGTGTGTGTGTGTGTGTGTGGGTGTGTGTGTGTGTGAGAGAGAGAGAGAGAGAGAGAATGAGTGAGTGTGTTTGTGTGTGGATGTGTGTGAGAGAGAGAGAGAGAGAGAGAGAGAGAGAGAGAGAGAGAGAGAGAGAGAGAGAATGAGTGAGTGTGTGTGTGTGTGATTTTTGTGAAGGGGAACAAATAGAGGACCTGAGTTCATATGCTACTGCTTATTAACTTTTGTGTCCTTGGGCAAGTCCCTTAACTTCTGGGCCTCAGTTTCGTCACCTATAAAGTAAGGGAAATGGACACCATGGACTCTTAAGATTCTTTTCAACTCCAGATCAATGATCTCAGACTTGATAATAAATAAAGCATTTTCTTAGCTTTTACCATCCTTTAGGTAATATCATAAAAGAAAATCAAGTGTCATTTTGCCAATTGCATTAAATCTATTGTTTTCAATACTATAGACTAAAAACTCAAAGGGATTTTTGATTATCCAGTCTAACCTAATTTTATACATGAGATAACAGAAGCCTAGAGGGGTGACATGCTTTTTCCAAAGTTGTTTAGCTAACAGGTGAGAGAGGCAGGGTCTAAATCAAATCTTCACATTGTTTTTTTTCATAATTGAAAGCATATGGTGTATTGGTGACTTGGTTTCTAGATAATACAGTGAACATCAAGATTGAAAATTCTAGTCATTAAAATTGAAAAACTTTGGCCATTTGTGTTCATTAGCCGAAGATGAAAAAAAGTAAAGAGATAAGATTGTAGGTCTGTGTTGGGAGAAGGGGAAAAAAAACACAACCCTGCATCTTTTTTTTTTTTTTTTTTTTTTTTAGGTTTTTGCAAGGCAAATGGGGTTAAGTGGCTTGCCCAAGGCCACACAGCTAGGTAATTATTAAGTGTCTGAGACCGGATTTGAACCCAGGTACTCCTGACTCCAAGGCCGGTGCTTTATCCACTATGCCACCTAGCTGCCCCGACCCTACATCTGAATCATTATTTGTAGCTTTATCTGGTGAATGTTTATATATTGTGCTCTTATGTAGTATGTTAATAAAGGGATCTGCTAAGGTTTTTATTTTATTTCTTATTTGTAGTTGATATTTTTCTTGAATTAGCTGTAAGTTAAAGGGAGATTTAGTGAATGGGATGCTGAGTTTGGAGTCAGGCATATCTGGTTAAAATCTTGCTTCTGACACTATAGTGATGCATAAGTCAATTGGTCTCAGACCTCTAAGTGTCTCAGACCACTCTCTAAGGCATAGATTAAAGAGTAGTTGATAACTCTGTAAATGTAGAAGATTTTTTTTTGTTTTATTATGCTTTTTCCTCTCACTTCATATTCATTAGCAAATGTGTCCCATCTTGAGAGAGCCTTGTAACAAAGATTTTTTTTTAGTTCAAAAAAACTAACCAGCATTGGCCTTGCTTGACAGCATGCATACCACCTCCACCCCCAAACATCTTTTCAAGTGAAGAGAGGAGATTCATCGATTCATCTCTTCTGCTGCCAAGCATGATCATTATAATTAAAGTACATTCAGTTTTGTTCTCTTGTTCTTTCTGTTTACACTGGTGTAGTCTGTGTATGTTGTTTTTCTGGTTCTACTTACTTCATGAAATATCATCTCATGTTAGCCTTCCCATGAATTCTAGAAGGAGTTTCTACACACACACACACACACACACACACACACACACACGCCAAAAACAAAAGGAAGCTCCCCAAACTAAAGGACTATTAAATGTGATACTCCTCATAAGATTTAACAGTAATGGTCAGAGCACAGTGGCATAAGGAAGAAAGAACCAGTTGTAGAGTTAGGAGGACCTGGGTTTAAGTTCCACTTCTGACATGTAGGATCTATGTACCCTTGGGCAATTAACTTAAACTCTTTATATCACAAGAAACTTTCTTGAAACTATGTGATAAGCCACATTGGTAGAAAAGGTTTATTAATGAGGTATTCTCTATTGCAATGAAATTATAGGTCTGGGACAACAATAATAAAACAACAAACAGCTAGTAGTGTTCCATATTTCATAGTGGTAGCCAAGATCTATGTCAGATATTTCAAGTTTTTCTTACCACTCTCATTGGTGGTGGTGATGATGGTGGGCTCTGCATGTGTGTTTGTATGTCTAAGGGTGGCAATGGTATGTCATATGTTCTAACTCTTTAGTAACAGATAAATAATCATAATGAAAGAACCTCCAAAATGTCTTATTTAATTCACTTCCAGTGAGCAGATAATAACTCCATTCCAGAAAAGATTTTCATCCCATCACAAGTTAGCAGTGCTGTGGAAAAATACAGGAGAACACAATGAATCATGATTATTCATGGTGTTCATTTTTTCCCCATTAACCCTGATAGATTTAACCCTGGTTTTTCAAACACTTCTTACCTGTTTCTGTTGACTGACTGTTCATTTGCATTATTGTAGAATTTCATCTCTCTGTTAAATCCTGCAGAAGGCAAAGTTGTATTCAACTTAAGCTGTTTTTAAAACTGAAAATCCATTAGGACGTTAATTTTGAGATAGAAAAATAACTGCCCTATTTAGGGCCCCTTTTCTGCTTGGTGTTTTCCTCTCCAGTCCCCTGCCATCTGAATCGATGATGCATGTGAGCCAAGATTTTCCAGTACACTGCTGTGATTATAGAGCTTAGCTTCCCAGTTTTCCGCTATGCTTGTTCATTAGCCTCATCACATTCACTCTTGAGTTAGACCTCCTGTGGCATGAAGACCAAGCCAGGGACTAAGCAGGGGCAAATTAGCCTAATGGATTTGTTCATTTTTTCCTAGTTTACATCACTGAATAACTAAAAACATATCCTGAGTTGGGAAGGGGAGAAAGCGAGTACTATAATTTTCTGTGTTTATTAATGGCTTAGAAGTATAATGCAGTGTTGTGTATCTATGGTAAACTAAACGTTGGGTAATAAGGAACCATGGGACCTGCTGGGTATCATATTGAGAGAGTAAGGGAGTTATAAACTATAACATGACATCAGCAACAACTTATGGCATTTGTCCCAAAGTTGGAACTGGTTCTCAGAGGAATGATTTAATGGATAGGGCACTAGACTAAGAGTTTTAAAATTTGGTTCTGAGGTTGCATTGCTACTTTTTTTAAATGAATGACTGTAAATTGCCTCCTCTTTCTGGGTCTCTGTTCCCTGAGCTGTTTAAAATAATTAAGGGGAATGTTATAAAGTTGACCTAGTTCATCCCCAGTGCAGCTAGGTGGCCCAGTGGATGGAGAGCTGGGCCTGGACTCAGGAGGACATATCTTGTTGAGTTCAAATTCGTCCTTAGACACTTATTAGATGTGTCTAGACAAGTCACTCAACCCTGTTTGCCTCAGTTTCCTCATCTATAAAATGAGCTGGAGAGGGAAATGACAAATCACTTCAAATATCTCTGCCAAGAAAACCCCAAATGGGGTAACAGCTAGTCAGACAAAATTGAAAAAAACTGAACAACTGCAATACCAAATTGCTCCTCATTGTTCTTTTTGGCTCTATGATTTTTGTCATTTCCCCCTGCTATAACCACAGCTATGGATAAAACTACCAAGTAAGTGAAGCTTGTCTAGTGCCTCCTTTGTTTGCCTTCTGTATCATCCCCTTGCTCAACACCCATAGATGGCTCCTTGTTCCTTCTTTTACCCACTCTTATCAAAAACTCCTCACTAGTGGCCTGTTGGGCCTGCCTTGCCCTTGTATCTGAAAAGACCATTCCATGCCCCTTGTCCTTAGTTGGATTCAGTTAGGAAAGAAAACTCTTGAGAGGCACTTCAAATTCAGTGTGTCTAAAACTGTCATTATTTCCCCTCTTATATTAGTACTTCTTCCTCCTGACTTGTGGATACTATCTACAATTGTTCTTTCTCATGCTGGAAACTTGGAAGTCATTTGGCAGTTTAGTTATTAATTTACGGGCACATGCACTGGGAATATGAAGATTAAAAATAAAAACAAATGATAAGTTCTCCCATATCTAATCAGACATTGTGTCCTCTCACCCCTGATCCAGTGTTTCTCATATTTGCTTCTTCCTTTCTATTCCCATAACCATTGCCTTAATTCAAGCCCTCACTACCTCTTGCCTGGACTTTGGCAATAGTCTCCTAACAGGTCTTTCTAGTTTTAGTTTCTTTCTGTTTTATTCTTTTCTAAAATGCTGCTGCCAGAAGTCTTTCCCTAGTGTGTGGGTCTGATCAAGTCATTTAACTGCCCCCAACTCTTACATCATTTACCTTACCTCCTTAGCTTGGAGTCTCTTCCTATAACTTACCTTCCTTCCCTGACCTATTTCATAACTTTCCACATTTTCCAACCCAACTACAATTAATTGCTATCCCTCACACATTTTAATCTGTCATTTTCCTCATACTAGTTGTTCATACCTGTTGAAAGACATAGTTCAGATGTCAGTCTCCTCTGATACCTTTACTTCAAACTGTGATATATTTTTCCTTTGGAAAGTAGGAGAATGATAGGAGTCAAGAGAGGTGTGGGTTCAAATTATCTTATTATATTTCATATATATATATTATATTTATACTTATATTAACTATTTACATTACCCTAAATAAATCACTTCACTTTTCTGAATTTGTTTGCCCATCTGAGAAATGGGAATAATAGTACCTGTACAGTGTCCCTGTACAAGTCCCTTTGATGAAAGCTTTTGTAAATTTTAAGATGTTGTCTGGATGTGAGTTGCTTATTTCTTCCCCAAGTAATCTCACATTTATTTCCCTTATATTCTAATTTATATTCTTCTATGTTTTATCTTCCCTACTAATTCACAAGTTCCTTGAGTGCAAGCAACTTATTTTATTTATCATTCTATATTTTCCCAATGCCTTACACAATTTATTGGACATAATATGTAGATGTTTAAATGAAAATCTTATGGGTGGACCTGTCTCTCCCAGAATTCCTTGCATTTTGAGGAGATTAACCCAAGTGAAAATCTAATCTGGATGATATTTTGTGTAGAGGTTGCTGTCTGATCTTGGTCCTAACCTCATCTTCCCTTCCCCATTTTAGGCTATCATTCTTCTACCTCTCTGCTTAGTCCTTCTCCCCTTCCTCACCCTGTGCCAAAGAAGCAGAATAAAATTGACAACCCGTCTGAGCAGTCACCTATCGTTGCTGGTTACATTACTGGTTAAATCTTCTTAGAACTATAAAACCACTTGGACATTACAGTGTTGTCTAAACTAGTTCAGTTTACTACAAAGAATCTTGAGTAGGAATAGCAAGGTTCATTTAGAGTTTGAAATGATTTTCATTCAGTAGAGACTTTTGTTCTAAAAGTATTTGGTGTAACAGGAAAACTGTTTGAATTTGATTGAATGCGGTGTTCTATGAACTTATTACATGTTTATTTTATATAGATTTTATTGCATCACATTTTAATAACATTAATGTATTTGTCATACCATTTTTATATCTCAGGGTTTAGCAAATTATTAGGTGCATAAGATGTGCCTAATAAATACTAGCTGCCTGACTTTCAAAATGTTAGCCTCTTGTGTATATTGTAGATATTCCAAGACCTCAGGCTCTCCATGCACTCCTTCCCTCCCCCTCTTAATTCAGAATCTTGCATAATAGAACTCAATTATATTTGACCACTTTTTTTGTTGTCATGAAATTTGCTTAAGTGGGTCATAGAAGACCACTTTAAAAGTCCAGGAAACCCACAAACTCAAATAATTGCCATCCAGTTTTTGTGAAACTCAAACTAGTAATTGAGGTGGAGACTATTGGCATTTGCCTTTGATGGTAGGGTTGATCCACTCACTACTTGGAGTTTCAGCATATGTTTCAATTTGCCTGGATCTGCTGAAGCCCCTTTTCTTCTCCTACCAATGTAACTGGTTCCTGAGCCTTCTGGAAAATGAAACGCATCCAGATATCATGAGGAATATTGAGTCCTTCAAAGATGCAATTAATTTTGTTGTTGAGAAGAGTTATTAATGGATTGTAGCCAGAAACCACAGCTTTTATCTGTCTTACTGACCTTCCTTTTCTTGAACAATGTTTAGCATACTCTGGTAATCTAGTTAATATTAATTATAAAGAGAGTTTGACCCTCTGACAGACCAGTGAATAAGTGCCTTTGAGGAGCATATTGTTATTCCCCTCTATCGCTGTCCTAGCTTTACACAATGTGCAGCAATATTTTCCTTGAACAGGATGTCATTGGATGTCTCTGGAATTCTGTTTTCTTCTCAGTCAGATTAGAAGGCTATTGGCTAGATCAGGGTTGGGGAGGTCTTAACTTTTTTTAGCATCATGACCTGTTTGACAGTCTGGTAAGACTATGAACACTCCTCTCAGAATGTTCATTCATAATTGAAGGAAATATTAATTTCAGTTAGAGATTAGTGAAAATAAACATTAATTTTTTTCCTATCCAAACTCATGGATGCCCAAATTATCTCCTTGGCTCGGTGATCCCTAAGGCCAGCAGCTCTACATCTATCTCTCCTCTCTTCAGTTTTCTAGACAGCCCTGCAAGCCTCTTAACAAACTGATCTAGAGTGAGTTCCATTGGATTGGAGAGCCTAATCAGACTGGAGAGAAAGCTCTCATTTACTATTTTGAAGCTAGAGGAGTGAGTCAGTTTCTAAAAATAGCGAATACAAAAGACATTCAGATTTCAAATTCCTTTCTTCTGTTTTGGATAGCAGTACCTGATGGTGCGCTTGTTTACACTGATGAGTCTGCCAACACTGCCTTTCCTGTCTTTTACCAACACCATCGTAATTTTCTCCTTGTTGTTCTCCAAGCTCCTTGAGAACAGGGACTGTTTCTACATTTTTTCTCTCCCCTCTCAACTTTTCTTTATCACAAAGTTGGAATTAAAAAGTTACTACTTTTGGATTTGTTTTCTTTAGGACTCAACTGAAGCTTCATCTTCTTGGGGAGAGTCTTCCCTTTTGAGCTTTCTTCTCCTTTAACTGTATATATCTCGCATGCACCTAGTTATGTGTATGTTGTCTACTGCATTAGAAAGTGAGGTTTTGTGTCCAGAGACTATTTTTTTCCCCATTTCTTTGTATCCCCAGTGCCAGACAATTAGGAAGTGTTGAATAAATATTTATTGGCTACTAATTTTATTTTGATTAACAATAATGATATCTGACATATAGCACTTAAAAGATTTGCAAATCACTTTCCATATAATTTCTAATTTGATCCTCTTTGCAACACTGTGAGGTAGGGAATATGAAAATTATCTGAATTTTATAGAAATTGGGGCTGAGAGAGGTTTAACACAGAATTACACTGTTAAAGACTTCAGTTCAACCCTCATGAGGACAGATCTTCAGTGATCATCCAAACTTTTTCTAAAGATCTTTAGAAATGTATAATTGACCACCTTTTAGGGCAACCATTTTTCTCTTGAAATGTTTTGTCATGCTGTATAAATTCCCATTGTTCCTTGTTTTTCTCTAGTTTCTCAACACCATAATCATTTTTCTCATTAGATTATAATCACCCTGGGAGCAAGGTCTGTTTCAGTTTTGTATCTCTCTAGGCTTAGCATAGGGCCTGGCCTTATAAATGCTTGTTGAAATAGTTATGAGAGATAATCTTCCACATCTGAAGACCAGTGGGAAAGGCTACCCTCTGTCATTCCTTCTCTGGGACTATTTATCTCTTTTCCCTCAAATGATCATACTGCCCCTGAGGTGTTATAGAAATAAGTAGGTGCTTGATACATATTTGCTGAATGAATGTGTGTACTAAGGTTTCTAAATAGTTGAACTGCCTTCATTTCCTTCCTCATTAGAGATCTCAGAAAAGAGTTAATATTTCTTTCTAGGGTGATAGTATGTTGTAGAGTAGGTTTTTGAATTTATATCTCCTGTTTCCCACGTTGTGTTCTTTTCAAGACATTCCAGTATGGAGTTATCTCCTTTTACAAGTGGGGATTATTTAATTGTCATATTCTTTATTGTCTTATTTTTTAAAAAGCCTTCTATGAATACCAGGAAATTTAAAGATGAATAATTGACAAGATTTCAGGGACAAGTGAAAAAAGAGAAAGACGACTTCAAAAATGTCTCCTGAGTTTAGGTGAAGCGGCATTTTACATTGCTGGCAAAATTAGTAAAGTGGTTAGCATGGGGTTTTGACTACTACTGTTTCTCCTAGTTTTTATTTTTAATTCTTCCATACTGGTATGAACCTATATTGTGTATTAAGAGCTAAGCTCTGGTCCAGGGCATTGGTTGTAATGGAAATGTGTTAGCTCAGACAAGCATTTATAAAAGGAGAAAGAAGAGGATATGTACCCTTTTGATATCGTGTTTTAAGATTTGCCAAGCAAATCTTGAATACAAACTTGTGAAATAGATTAGAAGAGAAGCATCTGAAAAGAAATATTGAGAATTTACTTTATTGTAGAGATTTTGGTGAGCTGTATGAGGCTTTTTATATGTTGTAATTGAAGGGAAAAAAATGTAGCTTTAAAACAGTACCATAGGGGCTGCTAGGTCCCACAGTGAATAGAACACCAGTGGAGAACTTGAGATCAAATTCAACCTCAGAAAATAGTTGTGTAACTCAGGATAAGTCACTTAACTCCCAATTCCATTGCAAAATAGAAGCAAACAAAAAAAAAAATCAGTGATGTTGCATAAGTAGACTCTGATTTTAGTGGGGGTAAGTATGTTTATATAGAGTGAATGTGTATATGCACATTTATAAATATTTATAATTACACATAATGTATTTCTAAACATATGTAATAATTTACATGTAATATAACACAAAATAGGAATAGGGAAGGTATGTATAAATATAGTAATTAATTCTGCTTTAAAAAATATTATCTCATTTGATCCTTAAAGTAATCCTGTAAAGTAGGTGCTGTTATTATTGTCATTTTATAGTTGAGGAACCTGGGGTAAACAGTGGTTAAGTGACTTGCTCAGAGTTACACAGCTAGTCTAAGGCTGAATTTGTACTCAGCTTTTCTTGACTGCGGGCCCAGGGCTCTCTGCCACACTAATTAGCTGCCTCATCACTTTCACCTTCACACCCATACATACACATATGGGGGGAAAAAAAGTTTGATTTTTAGAATCAGAAGACCTGGGTTCGAATTCTGACTATCCTAATTATTGGCCAGGTGATCATGACATGAGTAGGCCTTGTCTCATCTTCTAAATCTGGATAACAAATACTTGTTCAGTCTACCTTACCAGGTCTGCTGTGAAGATTAAAAGAGTAATTATGGATAAAATACATTATAATCACCAGATGCCATATACACATGGGGGCATCTTGGTGTAGTGGAGAGAGGCTGACCACAAGAGTCTTGGCCTTGGACACATTCTGCCTGTATGACCCCAGGAAGGTCATTGAACATCTCAGCTGCCCCCAGATGCAGAAGAGATATCAACGTACTCTGGTAGTTGGAGTTTCTTCTCTGGGTTGTCTTGATAGTGTTGAAATCACAGGTCTGGGTGAAGGGAGAGACTGGAGACAATGCGACCGGCTCACTATTTATTACAGTATCTGAGTGAAGAGATGATGAAAGCCTGGGCTAGGGTGGGGCTTGTGAGTGGAAAGGAGGTGCCAAAGGCAGAAATGGGGGGGGGGGATGTGAAGATGGAGTTGGCAGCACTTGGGAACAGATTGGATATGAGGGAAAGGGATACATCAGAGATGACTCTTTTTTTGGTCTGAAACAATGTCATTACTGAGTTTCACTCACCTTATGTATCCAATCTGTTGCCAAATCTTGTCAATTCAGAACATCTTTCATCTGTCACTTTATCTCCCCTCACATAGCTACTCTTTAGGCCCTTCTCCTTTCTCCCTTTGGTTTTTATTATTTTTCCCTTGTGTTCTTTTTTTTAAATGTAAATAGAATTTTGTTTTTTTCCAATTGCAATATAAAGACAATTTTCAGCATTCGTTTTTTATAAAATTTTGAATTCCAAATTTTTCTCCCCCTCTCCTCCCCAAGACAGCAAGCAATCTGACCTAGATTATACATGTGTTTCCCCAGCTTTTGCAAGAGTTTCTAATTGGTTTTTCTGCCTTATCTTTCCCCACTTTAATCATCATGTATTATTGTGAGTTGAAATATTCTTAATACATAGCTCTGCTTAGGTCACAGAAACAGCAATATATAAGATTTCTAAACCATTTTTCTTAACCATATCTAAGAGCTTCTTTTCTATGTTATAATAATATAGTTTCCTTTTGGGGAAAGGGGTAGACCCTGCAATTTTATTGGTCAGAGAACTCCCAGTGTGGAGACACCCGCTGCCAAGACTGTTCACTTACTGTCTATGTAACCTTGGTGGGAGAATGATGGTGCCATTAACAGAAATAGGGAAATCAGGAAGAGGAGCAGCTTTAAGGGGAAAGTAATGAAATCCATTTTAAATAATGTTCAGCTTGAGGTGCTTTCAGAACATTTAAGTGGAAATATTTGATAGGTAGTTAAAATTCAGGTTTAGCACTGATGATCCAGTTCAGAAGTTATCCTCAGAGACAATAGTTGTAGGAGCAGAGGAGGTCATCACCTCTGTCTCTGGCCACCCTCCCCTCACACTGATAGGTGATAAATTTTTGCCTTATATTTTTTGGCTCAAGCCTTTCTGGCTCTTCCCTTGGCTTTCTCCTCTCCTTGCTGCTATGATTGTCTTCTCTGAGATGTTGCTCTTCACCCCTTTATTTATTCTCTTCTCCTGTAAGCTCTTGAGGTCAGGGACTTTCTTGGTTGCTCATATTGATATTCTCACCACTTAAAACAATCCCTAGCACAAAGCAATTGCTCAATAAATGATTTTTTGACTCTCTATATCTCTCCATCCATCCATCCATCCATCCATTTTTCTGTTTGTCACCAAGAAAAAGAACATGAAACTGTTAGGGCAGACTCCTGGGAAATATCCATATTAATGAAATGAAAAAGAAGAAATGGTTGGAAAACTAGGAGAGCAGGAAGAGTACCCTGGAGTTAAAAGTAGAAAAGGATTCATACAAAAGACATTTGTTCACCTTATCAGATTCTATAATGGGGTTATGGATAATGAAGGTTAAAGAAAGGATATTGGATTTGGTGATTGATAGGCCTTCTGACAGACAATTTTTGGAGGGTCATTCCCATAAAATTGTGGTATGGAAACTAGATTAAAATAAGATTCAAGAGTTGAGGGAATGGAGTTCACTTGCAGAATGGTCTTCATTTTTTTTAAAGAATTTGAGAGAGAGAGAGAGAGATTTTGTTTTTTAAAACTGATTAAAAAAACCCCATTAATTTTCTAAGCAGAGAGCAATGGACTTGTAGAGGGAAAGGCTGGAGCACAGGCTTTCTAAGAAGTTTGAGGAGTACTCTAGGTTCAGTCTTGTCCAGGATAGGCTCCTCTTCTTCAAAAATAGAAGGGAGGAGAATAAGAATGGGAATAGGTAGTCAGATTTTGAGGAAGAAACTCCCTGACCTATGTTAGTAGGGTCTTCCCACTACCAGCATTTATAAGTTGTCAGGATCCTATAAATTTAGAACTAAAGGAATCTCAGAGACCATCCAGTCCAACTCACTCTTTTTTATATAATGAGGAAACTGAGACCTAGAAAAGTTAACTGAGTTGCCCAAGGCCACACACGTAATAAATAGCAGACCTAGGCCAGGTCCTAATTCAGCATTCTTTCTGCTATATGATGTTGCCCCCTTTATGTTTCTCTCTCATTAGTCTGACTGAATATGTAGTTTCTACATATGTCAATGGCAACCTTTATGCTCATGTTTCTAAAAATAAAACATTTTGAGGATACTCTTAAATTTTCTTTTTCTTTCTTTTTTGGGCCAAACAACTTGGTAGCTCCTACCACAAACAATGTTATGTTTTAAAAAGAGCACTGAACTCAGAAATATACTGTAGGACTAAGTCAATTCCTGTTGCCTTCATGAGTCTGAGGTGGTTAACCACAGGCTCCCAGAAGAATGGATTTTCGTGGTGTGGGGAAAGTGATTAGTGAAAATTTATGCTTACCATATGGAGAATAACACAAGGGGAATGTGAGCCTGGATAACAGGGAAGTGAGAACAAGGAGTGATACCAACCAAGGGCAGATGAGGTAATTGAGGCATTCTGTCATGGCCTGAATTTTTTTTTTTAATAGGAAGGAAAATGTAGTGGCAAAGTCAAGTTGTTAGAATGTTGCCCCTCATCATCCAGCTCTGCTGGTGATTGTGACTAATCCGAAGAAGCCCAGGTCCTTGGAATTTTCATCCTTACACTCCGCATGCTAGCACTGCAGGGACTTAGCTAGAATCAGAATTTGCCCAGCCAGGAATTTGCCATGGCAGAGTGAGATAGATCCTTGAAAATAGCAGTACCATGTGCTCATTATATCAGTTTGACAGAAATCCATTTGTCTAAGACCAGTAGCATCTTTTATTGTGGTTGAAGAAACTCATAAGCTTCATCATGCAAATTTAATTTTTTCTTTTATTGTAGTGTAGTATTTGTAAATAAATCATTTAGATTACAAAAACTAAAACTTTGATTGTGTACTTTTTAATTTTAATGAAATGAACAATTTATTTGAATTGAGTTTTGTGTTTAATACATCAGCATATATTTAAATCAGACACAAAGGTCTGTGTTCTTGTTGATCTTGTTTTTGTTCATTTGGGTTTTTTTTCTGGGTACCCCAGTATTTAGCACATAGTAACAAATGCTTTTTAATTTGTATTACTGGCCTACAAAATATTGAACATGACAAATATTTTTTTCAGAAAAAAATTCAATTATTTTAAAATGTAGAGAAGAGAACAAAATGAAGTCCAGAAAGAAGAATAAGCAAGCAGGAAAGCTTTTAAAACTAAAATTTGAACTCACTATATACTTAAAAAGAAAAACGAGCTGTATTACAAGGATCTGCAGCTTAAGGAACAATTCCCTTTTTCTATTTTACTATGTGTTTAGAAGTGTTCATTTCATTTGTTATTGTTTAAAATAAGATTATATTTAAAAAAAAGGAAGGACTGGTAGGAGGTATAGTTATTGAGAAATAATAATGATATAAAAAAGGCATCAATAAAATTGAAACCTGTTTTTAAACTTTAAAAGCTTGGAGTGTTACAAATTGGTTGACTTTTGAGAAAGACTCTATGGGACTCCCATTTCACTAAGGAGGAGGATTATTGGTGCTATGGATGACTTGAAATTTTAAGTATAGTAGTTATTTCAAGATTAGGTTTCCTACTAACTTCAGGTAGACTCACTAGGGTAAGCAGGAAGTCTAGATGCCTTGCCTGTATGTTTTCTTGAGAGTTGAACTTTTATTGAGGAATAAGTAATTGCCAGGCTAGTCATAAAAATTTTAGTTAGAGCTTTAGTCTTTTTTTCTTGTCGCTAAGGAAGAACTTGAAACCACATTCAATTGTACCCAATATATGGTGGAAGAGATTTTTTGTATATTATTGTATTTTTTGTATATTATTGAAATATGTTTTTAAAGACATTGCATTTAATTTCAATAACACAGCAACAAGTTCAACCAAGTTGGAAGATTTGAGCTACTTAGATGGACAGAGGAATGCTCCCCTTCGAACTTCAATTAGATTGCCATGGCATAATACTGCAGGAGGTCGAGCACAGCCAGAAATTAAAGGTATTTGCCTTGAATGTCTCTTTTGTAATGGACGAAACTCATTTATTCAACACAGGTTTATTGAACATTTGGTAATTTGTCAGTGTTTAGTTAGTGACTGTTTTTTAAAATGTGACTTAGGGTGTATGCACTGAAATTAGTTTAATAAAGTGTAGGGACAAGCCATTGAAACCAAGGGATGTTATTGGTGTCAAATATTGCTATAGAGTTAAAATAAATGTTCTTCAGTGGTAAACTGTGAATCATGGGAATGACACATGCTCATCTCAGATTTTAAAAACCCAGCGGCTTTGAGTTTAATTTTTTTTTTCTATCTGCACAGTTACTTTGGTTCTGAAGGTTTGCTTGGCCACCTATCAATGCATTTGTTTTCACATATCTGAAACTTGGAATTGTGAATGTCAGCAGCCTTACCTAATAGGACACTAGCTATTTTAGCCAACAAAGATGGAGAAGTCCTCTTGCATCTTTGCCCTGGGGGAAATATTGCTTATTATTTATTTACTCATTGTGGTTGTAGAAAAAGGACCTGTAATTACAGTTTCAGGGTAACGCAAACTATCCCTGGTGTTTCCATTTGCATCATATTTACTAATCCTTATAGATAGTTATGTGCCCTCATACCCCCGACCCCAACACACATACACATACTCAAAATGAAATCTTGGGTTTGAGGGGACCAGAAAAAAATGAACATAATTAAAAATTTTGTAGACTCTACATGTTATATTTTTCCTTTTACAAAAACAGACATATGGATAACTAAAGAATATTTAAAGTTGTTATATTACTCTAGTAGCTTGTGGTCATAGAATTGTTGAGGGTCTAAGCCCTAGTGGCTGCTCTATCCTTTCTTGGAAAGAAGTCACTTAGATTCTTGTAAAGATTTATTAGCATGAACTATTTACTGCTGTCAGATAAATTCACGTTTCTTCCTACCCCCTTTCAAAAAAAAATACTTTAGGAAAGCCTGCTGAATTACTCCAGAAAATTTGTAAATCATTTAAGTTGAGCTTTGATTCTTTGAGAAAAAAAAGATAAATTCATCCTTACTATGAAAATGATGTAATCTTAAATTTGAAACAGACTAATATTTAAGATCTGTGGGAATCTGAGTTTGAAAAAATATTTTTAATGAATTTTTGGATTGATCTTTTATTTATAATCTTGTCAAAGTTTTAATAATAATTTTTTCCTTCAGATATAATTTTCTTATTCTAAATATTAGCCTCTTAATCTCCCCAATAGAAAGTAAACTTGAGGACAAGAACTGTTAAAATTTGTTTGCTGTCCTCTCTGCTTTGTATTGGACTGATAATGGGGTAGAGGCTTAAATGCTTTTAGGGTATCAAAACCCACTCATTCAAAAAGTCCTCAGGTCTGAATATCATTATCATTTTTGTTGTTGAAGTTGTTTTATTGAGACTCTTTTTTTGGTGATTAGGCTTCCAATCTGTAAATATTTATTAAGTGCTCAGTGTATGAAGGAGTTCTGTTAGAGATGCTGGAAAGGATCCAGAGGTAAATAAGAACCACCAAAGGAGTCAGGGAAGTGACTTTTCAAAAAGTCCAAGCAACTTTGTTTCCCAGGAGAGGCAGAGGATCACTCTCAGGCTTTCAATTAGACTTAATGTTTTATGAAATAATATTACTGGATTAATTGGTTTATCTTCTCTCTCTCTCTCTCACACACACACACACACACACACACACACACACACACACACACTTTTTTGGTCAGAAATTTGGAAGGGAATGTGGGGAATCCTGTTGTAGGCATTGAGGGCAGAGAACTGACAGGTAGGTCAGTAAAGGCAGGTAGAACCAACAACCTCAATTCTCCCTGAGGGCATCTTATGTATAATACTAGAAGCAATTAATCTTCTTGGTGATAACTCTGTATCATTAATAAAAGGTACATACATTTTTTTATGTATGGAGTATGGAAGTATTTAACTCAGAAAGAGTTAAATAATTAAAATTTGTTTTGAACATTTTGTAAATTTTAAAAGAATAGCCTTCAATTATTTGGACAATCTAGCTAGTAGAAAGAGTGACTCAACTTGGTCCTTTTATGCAGACATTTTAGACCTTAAGTATCTTCAACCTAGTAATTCTAATTCAGTTTTGTTAATTTTCTTGTACAACTGGTGAATTAACTATCCCCTGAAGATTTCCTCTATGTTTGGGCTAGGTTCAAGTACAGACACACACATAAAATACTTCATTATACACACTAGATTCTCAATTATTAGTCAATTCATTGATACTGCCAAGATCAACTGGATATTTTAGTACATACCTGTAGTGTCTGCTACTTGAAGGGACTGAGGCTAGTGAATTGTGAGCCTCGGTAAGTAGCACTAAAGCTAAAATGGCATCCCTCATTAATTCTTGTCCCAATTTGGTGTCTTGACCTATGTTGGGAACAGCAGCCTGAGGTTTCTGTGTGCCACAGTAGTAGGATCACTGCATTTCCAGCTTAGAGAAGATAGGACACCAGTCTTCCTCTCATCATTCCCTTCTATCCTCTTAAAAAAGTGCCAAAGAAATGTAGTATTGCTAGACTTTGAATTATTAGTTTGTAGTTAACATAAATTTTTCCTAGGTCTAAAACATTAAATCCAAGGACCAAATGTCTCTTTTGAATTATTTCATCTTATCCTGAGCAGATACTGAAATTTTTATGCTATTTTCAATGAAATGGTCTTTGAAATGATGCTCTTAATAGAATTTTATTGCATAAAACCATTGACTTTCTTCTAATTATACTGTTCTTCCTTCTAGCACGGTTTGTCCCTTACAAGCCACAAGACATTTTGTTGAAGCCACTGTTGTTTGAAGTGCCAAGCATAACAACAGATTCTGTGTTCGTTGGAAGGGATTGGCTCTTTCAACTGATAGAAGAAAACTTGAAGAATACAGAGTTGGCAGAAAATAGGGGAGCAGTCGTTGTTGGAAATGTGGGATTTGGGAAGACTGCAATTATTTCTAAGTTGGTGGCACTTAGCTGCCATGGGAGCCGCATGAGACAGATTGCTTCAAACAGTCCCAGTTCATCTCCTAAAAGTATGCTCATCTTTAATTAGTTGCCTAGTTTGTTATATTATTAATATGAAATGAAATTCAGGATACTGCTGTTGTGGTAAACATAAATTATCAATGTTTCTCAAGTTGTTCCAGCTGCTACATTAAAACAAACAAAAAATTAATTGAAGTTTTTGATCATACTGAAAAATTCTGATTTAATAATACTACATTCTATGTTTGGATGGTACATGGGAAGGGGAGGAATTTTGTCCTCTTTGTGTTGTATCCCAAGCCCTCCATCTCTTTCTTGACTCCCTTCCCAATGCTGCCATTTTGCTGGCCCAGGGAAGGAGTACAAAGGAGTGGGTAGTACCATGACCACAGCCTTCTCTCTGAACACAGGCTACTTCCAGTATTGATGGGAGGGAGGCATTGCCTTTTGATGCAGGGACACCTGCAATGTGTGTGTGAGAGAGAGAGAGAAAGAGAGAGAAGGGTATGGAATTGAACTTGTATTGAGACTTCTTGGGGAGTGGGGTGATTGAGAGACCTGACTCATTGTTGCCTATTAAATCCAAAGGTTTAGGGTTTGCCAGTTCAATAGACTAAGCCCATGCAAGAGTTCTTTTAAGATTTCCAGATCCTCTTTTCATATGTATTGAAGGTTTCCTTGTATATTCATAAAGATGATTAATTTGAAACCAGATAAACTGCTTAAATGCATACCCTTGCATATGTCCTTTGGGATGTGACATTCTTCGAATGTCACCTTTTTAGTGGTTAGGAAGAATATGTTTTTAACACCTGTAGCTTATTAAACATTAAGTTCATTAAAGTTTTATTTATTTGGAGTTTTACAATTTCCCCCCATTCTTGCTTCCCCCTCCCCCCTACCCTCCACAGAAGGCAATCTATTAGCCTTTACATTGTTTCCATGGTATACATTGATCTAAGCTGAATGTGATGAGAGAAATCATATCATTAAGGAAGAAAAATAACGTATAAGAGATAAGCTCATTATGTTTAAAATAAGATGGGAAAAAATATTTGTTTCTTCTTAAGGAGTAAGCTATTTGAAGAGAACTAGTTTTTCTGTTAATATTTTTGACGTAAAATTGAGAATTTTTAAAAATAGGATCCTGGTTTTATTTTTTCTTCCACAGGTTCTGATCCTTGCCAGGATCTCCCTTTCACCCCATTGTTCTCACCTAATGCTTCCACAGCTTCTCCCAGTACAGTGAAAGCCCCAAGTTATCCTGGTACTCCTGAGCATCAGAGACCAGTAGATGGTGCCTTGAGATACCTTGCCTCTAAGGTAATGGATTTTTTTTTTTTTTTTTTTTTGTATTTGACAGTTGTGCTAGATTTGGGACTACCAGCTAAATAGTGTTGTGAGACAAGCAAAAGTTGGAGCGATTTATTTCCCACTTCTAGTTTTGTGTTAACTAATAAACCCAGTTTTTCATTTGTAAAATGAGAACTTTTACTTGTACTATCAAGCTTCCATAGGTTGTTGTGGGAACAACTTTTTGTAAAGTCTAAAGTGCATGGAAGTATCATCATTATCATTATATTAGGCTGGAAGAACCATTTTTTAAAAATCTTGTTCAGAAAAGATGTTTTAGTAAAATTATAATTAAGAGGGGCAGTTAGGTGGCTCAGTGGATAAAGCACCAGCCCTGGAGTCAGGAGTACCTGGGTTCAAATCTGGTCTCAGACGCTTAATAATTACCTAGCTGTGCGGCTTTGGGCAAGCCAATTAACCCCATTTGCCTTGCAAAAAAAAAAACAAACCTAAAAAAATTATAATTAAGACATGTAATGAAATGTGTTCATAGTAGCAAATATCTAATGAATTTTATAATAATAGCTGACATTTAAGGTTTGCAAAACCCTCTTGTTCCTTACAACAACCCCATGAGGTGGGTCAGTAGACATTTACCTGTGTTGATTGAATATTGAATTAAGGGTCTAAAAAGGGAACAGAAGTTGCTAATGGGGAGTCACTGATATTCCTTTGTTGTGAGCTTGATTTTATATTTAAATTGAACTTTTAAGAAATTTAAAGGGTTTATGCTTTTGAGAATTCTTTGACTAAAGCCTCATTCCACTAAGACTTTGTCTCAGAACTTTCATCAGATATTTGTCAGGATATTTTGAAGGAGAGTTGGCTGACTTTTCCTTCCTAAATTTATGATTGTTAAGGTCTTTTATGACATTTTTCTTCTATTTTAACATCTGCCACTGGTGTGAGGTTGCCTTTCCCCCCCCTAATCCTTGCTACTGCTCTTGGTTTCAGCTAATTGCTTGCGTTTTTATTAGTGACTTTCATGGCATGAGGTAATAAAGTCATGGGTCCCTGAGGGTGGAGCAGAGATGGGGAAGAAGCTCGAAGAGGTAGCATTCTGGCCCAATTGCCCTTGATTCCCATTAGCTCAACTGAGCAGCCCATGGCCTGTCTCCTCTAAAACTGAGGGTCTTGCACTTGTGACCTGTGAAGTCATCAGGTTCATGCACGAGCAAGGTTGTCAGATTGAAAGAGGAGTGACTACCCCAGCCCAGGCTGCCTTGGCTGCTAAGTATACCATAGAGAGAAGGATATTTTATTGCCTGTCTTCTTTCCAGTGAAGACAGAACTTCATGCTGCTGTGTGTGTTGATGACTGATTTGTTGGAAAAGAATGCGATAGGAATGATTATAAATTTCCCTTGAAAAAAAGAATCTCAAACCCATAGTTAGGTACTGTATTTCTTACTCTTCTGTCAGAATACCAGGCTCAGAATCCAGAGACATGAG
The DNA here is from genome assembly GCF_037893015.1 of Macrotis lagotis. Lineage (NCBI taxonomy): Eukaryota > Metazoa > Chordata > Mammalia > Peramelemorphia > Peramelidae > Macrotis > Macrotis lagotis. The sequence goes on along the minus strand of NC_133658.1, from coordinate 707,870,722 downwards.
ATGAAACCTATTTCTGTCCCTGTTTTAACCTTGAAAGTGTCTCTTACCATCTCTGTCATTTGATTCTTTTACCTTTATAATAGAGATGGTAAGTAATACATACTCTACCTACCACATGAAGTTGTTAGGACCAAGTGAAATAAAAACACCCCCAACTCAATGTCAATAAATCTGACAGACTAAGTGAAACGAGTGAATGTTTACAAAAATATAAATTACAGAGATTAAGGGAAGTGTAAATACAATACTTAAGTAACCCTACTTTAGAAAAGGAAATTGAACAAGCCATTCGTGAACTCTCTAAGAAAAAAAATACCAAATATTAAAGAACAATTAATTCCAATACCATATAAACTCTTTGGAAAAATAGCCAACTGCCAACTTCCTTTTAGGACGCAAATATGGTGTTAATACCTAAACTAGGAAAAGCCAAAACCATGAAAGAAAATTATAGACCAAATTCTCTAATAATGTTGATGTGAAAATTTTAAATAAAATATAAGCAAAGAGATTATAGCAATTTATTATCACCAAGGTGATATGACCAGGTGGAATTTAATACCAGGAATGTAGGATTGGTTTGAGATTAGGAAAACTATTAGCATAATTGACCATATCAATAAAAACATTAATAGAGATTATATTATCTCATTAGATGAAAGAAAACATTTTTGATGAAATACAGCACTCATTTCTATGAACAACTCCATAAGAGCACAGGAATAAATGAAATTTTCCTTAAACCATCGCATCGGCAAGCATCATATTCAGTGGGGATAAAATAGAAGTCTTCCCAATAAGATTGGGGTGAAATAGGGATGCCTTTTATCACTATTGTTATTATTCAGTATTGTGCTAGAAATGTTAACTTTAGCAACAAGAAGAAAAAAATTGATTGAATTAGAATATGCAGTACGGAAATAAAACTATCACTCATTGCAGTGATATGATGGTATACTTCTAGAATCCTAGAGAATCTCAACCAAAAAATTAACTTGAAATAATTAACAACTTTTAGCACAATTGCAGGATATAAAATAAACCCACTTAAATCATCAGCATTTCTATTTATTATAAACAAAACCCATTAACAAAAGATAAAACAGTGAAAATTCCATTTAAAATAACTGTAGACAATATAAAATACTTGGGAATCTACCTTTCAACTCCGCATACCCCCAAGACAATCCCAAACACTATAGGAACACAATTCCAAAACACTTTTCACACAAAAAAAGTCATATCTAAACAACTGGAAAAATATCAAATGCTCATGGGTAGGCCGAACTAATACAAAATAAAATGACATTTCTACCCAAATTAATTTGCTTATTGAGTGCCATACCAATTAAAGTACCAAAAAACTGTTTTATAGAGCTAGAAAAAAATAATAACAAAGAAATAAAAGCACCTTTGAAAAAATATGAAGTGCTAAAAAAAATACAAGGTCACGGTTCCTTCTGTTAGTCTCTTGGAAGAATCTCAAATGTCTATTTTTTGAGCATAATTCCTGTTTTTTAATTACTGTTGAGGCTTATGATTGAATTAATAATAACTAACTTTTATATTGTGCAGTAAGTTTTGCAAAAATCCCTTCTATATGTTAGTGTATGCTTCATTTGATTTAACCCCAAATGTGAGGGGAGAAAATGCAAATATTTCAGGTTAACCAGGGTTCTTAATAAGAAGAGAATAAATTCTGTTAACTGGGAAGACCTTTATTCATAAATCCCTTTCCTCAGCTTCCCTTCCCCCTACCCCATTACCCTTTTCATTATTCCAAAGGTTTCATATGTAGGATTAAAAAAAACCTCCCCTCACTGGGCTCTGATGGTCAGTCAGAAAACTGTCAGTTTCAGAGGTCTAAAGTGGGCTTGTTTGGTGACCTCTACACACACACACACACACACACACACACACACACTTCTAGATCCTCCACTCTCCTTGGAATTTTTCTAATTAGGTGTCCTGCTGTCATTGAAAGTTGGTGATGACAAAGATAAAAAAAACTCTTTGCCTTGTGACCAGGTACAGTACCATTCCCCTCTCTGTATCTGGATCTAGAGTTTCGTAGGATCACATATCTAGAGTTGAAAGGGATCTTAGGAGTAGTTTCATCCAAACCTGTCATTTTACAAAAGAAACCCAGACCCAGGGAAGTTAACTTGAAGTTATACAAATAAAGTAAGCCTTCCATGCAAGATTCCGGTTGCTTCAAGATTCCTCCTTTAAAGCTTCATTGTAATTCATTCCCCACACTGTCTGGTGGTTTTAATTTCTGTGCATGCTCAGTCAGCTGTGCTGTGCAAGTCTGTAGACTTGGAACACTTGAAATTAGTAAGCCATTCTTCTTTTAGAGGAAAGTAGAGACGTTAGTGTCTGGATCATGTTCTTATTGTCTACTCATTTCCTAACTTGCTTTTAGAGAGCAGTAACAAACCAGCTGTAAGGGATTGCCAAGCCAGTGGAAACTGTTTCTGTCCCCAGGAATGTTGGGGCCTACTTGGAATTTCCTGTGAACCAGGAATTGCCTTCCATCAGGCCAAGTTTTGGCTTTTGTAAATGCCTTTCTACTTCTTCAGCAACTGACAGGGCAGAGAGACCACTGACCTGGGAAGAAGAGAGCTGAGGGTTTTTTTTTTTTTAGATTTTTTTTTCCAAGGCAATGGGGTTAAGTGGCTTGCCCAAGGCCACACAGCTAGGTAATTATTAAGAGTCTGAGGTCAGATTTGAACCCAGGTACTCCTGACTCCAGGGCCCAGTGCTCTATTCACTGCACCACCTAGCCTCCCCAAGAGCTGAGTTCTAATCCCAGATCCATTGCTTGTTTGAGCTGACCTTGAGCAATTGGCTTTGCTTTAGAGAGCCTCTGTCACTGTCTGTTGAAATAAGGGAAGATAGATGAAATCATTATAATCCCTGCTCTGAGTTCTGAGACTATTGTTACTAAACTTCTATGACATTTTGCAGATCCAACTATATAATGTCTCTGTGTTCTTTCTCCAAGTATGGACCTGTGATGGACATCATTTACATGTCCTTTTTATTTCATCCAGGGGAAAAAACTAATAAATTCATGTTCCTGTTTACTTTAGCTGGAGAAGCTGTCCCTGATGGTGTGTTCTTGCTTCCTCTTCAGGTCGTGGCCTATCACTACTGCCAAGCTGACAACACCTACACCTGCCTGGTCCCCGAGTTTGTACACAGCATTGCCGCTTTGCTGTGCCGGGCACATCCTTTGGCCGCCTACAGAGACCTGCTGATAAAGGAGCCACAGCTTCAGAGCATGCTGAGCCTGCGGTCGTGTGTTCAGGACCCAGTGACAGCCTTCACCAGAGGAGTCCTGGAACCCCTAGCTAACCTCAGAAATGGTAGAGCAAGGATGTTCCTTGGGAACTTTCTCACTGCATATTTAGATGGGAGCAGGAATGATCTGTTCTGGGATTAGGGTAGTCCTTGTGGTTCCCCAGGTGAAATGAAGGGTCTGGGATGGTGTTCATCTATCACTACTTATGGAAAACCAACCCCACTGACCAATTAAAAGTCCTTAATGTATGTGGGTGCCCCCTTGGGACTACAGAGGTCATGCATGACTTATTGTTTGTTCAAATTTGAAAGGAGTTGTGAGAATTTTTTTCCATTCACCTTTTGGTGAATTTTGAAGGTACAGCCACTCCTGTTTCATTCGCTTCTCACTTTGGAGTTCTTCACTTGCTTATTAACTTTTCCTCCCTGAGACATCCTGAGGACAGAGGAAGGAAATTATTTCAGATTTTGTGGTGTTTCATTCTTAAGTTATTTTGATGAAAAGTTTGGAAGGTAAAAATAGTAGATTAATTGATACAAAGATTCAGTAGAGATTTGGATTATCCATAATATTTTTTTAATACTTGTTACTATAAATGATCAAGGAATTAGCATCCATATGTAAGTACTTCTCTACTAATATAGCAATGCAAGATAATATTTCTAAAACTATGCCGTCTGTTGGACTGCCTCTTGGCTTAGTGTTTTTGTTTTAATTATAAATTTAATAGAAAATATGCTTCGTTGAAAATCATTTCTGCTGCCATATGTAAACATAACACTTTTGTTAACACTTAAAAAACTGTGCCTAGATATACAGTGTGTTGTCACCTTAAAGAAATGTGTAATTTCTTGATTTAAAAGGAAAATTTTTTTTTTATCCTTTAGAGCAGAAAATTCCAGAGGAAGAATACATTATTTTGATAGATGGTCTAAATGAAGCTGAGTTTCATAAACCCGATTATGGAGACACACTTTCTTCATTTATTACAAAAATTATTTCTAAATTTCCTGCCTGGCTGAAGTTGATTGTAACTGTAAGAGCAAATTTTCAGGTAATTTAAAAATTTCAACTCTCTCACTAAGTACCCTCTTCCCAAAATCTCACTGTGATTAATATGAACACCAAAAATGCTTATAAATCATTTGACTATTTAATCAGAAACTGTATTAAGACTTTGAAAAATTAGTCCAGAGAGTTTAAACTGGCACAGAATATGACCTTATTTTCCAAGGTATATTCATCAAGATGTCAGGTACTTTCCTATTAGCATTGAATTCTACCTGTGCTTCTGAAACTAAAATGTCTAGCCCTGGTTTACCATAATTTAAGTTTATGAGTAGAAACTAATTCAAGTATCCCAAAGCATAATTGTTGTAGGTGGCTGCGAAACATATATGCTAATAGATTTAAATACTTTACCCAGGAATAGCTGTTTAGTATAATTTTTATTTGGGGGTTGGATCTAAATGAGAGAAACATTCTTTTTATTTTTTTAAAGATTTTACTTTTTTTGAGTTTTACAATTTTTCCCCTAATCTTACTTACCTCCCCCCACTCCCCACAGAAGGCAGTTTGCCAGTCCTTATATTGTTTCCATGGTATATGTTGATCCAAATTGAGTGTGATGAGAGAGAAATCATATCCTTAAGGAAGAAACATAAAGTATAAGAGATAGCAAGATCAGACAATAAGATATCAGTTTCTTTTTTCCAAACTCCACAGTTCTTTCTCTGGATACAGATGTATTCTCCATTGCAGAGAGCCCCAAATTGTTCCTGATTGTTGCACTGATGGAATGAGAGAGTCCATCAAGGTTGATCATTGCTGCCATGTTGCTGTTAGGGTATACAGTGTTTTTTCTGGTTCTGCTCATCTCCCTCAGTATCAGTTCATGCAAATCCCTCCAAGCTTCCCTGAATCCCCATCCCTCATATATATATATATACACACACACACACCACAGTTGGCTAAGCCATTCCCCAATTGAAGAACATTTACTTGATTTCCAGTTCTTTGCCACCACAAACAGGGCTGCTATAAATATTTTTGTACAAGTGATGTTTTTACCCCTTTTTATCATCTCTTCAGGATATAGACCCAGTAGTGGTATTGCTGGATCAAAGGGGAGAGAAGCATTCCTTTTTTTTTTTTTTTTTGTACAAGGCAGTGGTGTTAAGTAACTTGCCCAAGGCCACACAGCTAGGTAATAATATATTAAGTGTCTGAGGCCAGCTTTGAACTCAGGTACTCCTGACTCCAGGGCTGGTGCTCTATTCACTGCGCCACCTAGCTGCTCCTCAAGAGAAACATTTTTTTTTTTTTTTGTAAGGCAATGGGGTTAAGTGGCTTGTGCAAGGCCACACAGCTAGGTGATTATTAAGTGTCTGAGGTCAGATTTGAACTCAGGTACTCCTGACTCCAAGGCCAGTGCTCTAACCACTGCACCACCTAGCCACCCCAAGAAACATTCTTAAGGAGATTATGTTTTAGTTATAAAATATGAGATATGGTTGACATTTAATCAGATCAGTAGGAATGAAGAAAAAGTTTATTAATTTTGGATACTAAAATCTTTTCATACGTATTGACTTAAGTATTCCTTCTCTAGCCCCTGCCCATTTATATCCATGTGTCTTTTTTTTTAAGTCTCTTTACATAATTTCTGTACTTTAAGGAGATCAGTTTCATTATAGTTGGAATCTTTTCTACTCTGAGCCCTCCTTTGCCTCAGTATATGGTGTTTATAATGTATCAGGACTGAAAATAATTTCATCTGTTGGATCTGAGCTTATATTGGGCTTCCCTAGACTTGGCTAAATTGGTTTTTGGATAACAATTGTACATTTTGTTATTGAACTTATACTTGAAGCCTTTTCAAATTGATAGATCCTCTAGAATTTAGGGCATTCTGGAGCCCTGCATCACCCCCACACCTTTAGGATGCAGCTTTGTGAGGACTTCAGGGCAATCTTTTGGATCCTTGTTATAGACAGCGAATATTTTATTTTTCTGTCTATTTTAGATACTAAACTTAAATAGTAAATTAAAAACAGTCTTGGTTCTGGTTTATGTTTCTTGTAGTAAGTAGCAGTGGGATTGAGTTAAAGTTTTTTTCCTTTAAGAGACAATGGAGGGGCAACTCAGTGGCTCTAGTCAGAAGGAACTAAGTTCAAATATGGCCCCAGACACTTAATAATTACATAACTGTGTCATTTTGGGCATGTCACTTAACCCCATTGCCTTGAAAAAAACCAAAAACCAAAAAATATAGATTAAAAAAGAGAAAAAATAGAAATAAATTCAGTTGTTGACATAGCAGCTAGTTATTTTTTTAAACATCATTTTGTAATAGATTACAATGATATGATAGCCACATAGCCTCATTTGAAATTGTTTTTAATCTTATGTGGGTAATGAAAATAGTTATTTCACCTATATTTATAAAGACATAAAATAAGTGTGGTGAATCTGATCACCATTCTTAAAAAATAACTAACTGTACCAGAATAAGCATAGATTTAGAAAAGCATTGGATTTGCATACAAATATGGTAATGAGGAGAATGAAGAATTTTCTGTGTGTGTTATTTTAGCCCTTGTGAGATGCCAACTCTTGAGCCCCCAAATTGTTTTTCAGAGGAAACTAGCATTTCCAATCTTCCAGGTTTAAAGAAAAGAGATTATAAGTTATAAATTCAATCTATAAATATTTTCTTGCTACCATTTTTTTTTATGTATTGTTCCCTTATGAATGGAGAGCTGCTAATGCTATTGAACAAGATGTGGCATTTTTGAATTGAATTCATTCATTTATACTTTCTACTTATTGTGATCCATGTCCAACAATTAATCCCTTTCCTTCTAAGTACTATTGGCTGGTGTACTAACATTTTATCTTAACTTGATATCAAACCAAATATAATCTTCTTGGCCTTTGAATCAAATTCTTGTGTATAATATTTATAGGAAGAGAAAGAACCAAGAACATACACCCAAACAAACAATCATGATTTATTCTAATCTTTAAAGTTTCAAAAAAAAGAAAAGCATTGGATTTGGAATCAGAGAATATTGGTTCAAATCCTAAATCTCCCCTTATTATAATGTGTTCCACTTTTGGCAAGTCATTTAACTTTCATTTACCTCAATTTCCTCATCATTAAAATAAGTGACTAGACTAGAAAGAGCTTCTAGGTCTCTTCCATATGCAAATTTATGGTCTGTGATTCCATTTACATTGCTTTGTAAAGGGGTCTGTGGTCTTATTTGTTTTAGGTCATTTAAATAGTTCTCATTGTGTCTTTGGTCAGTGCTGGCAAGCCCTTGTCTGTATTTGTGTGGGTATGTGTGCTGTTTTAGGGCTTATTCTGTTTGAGTTTCTCGATAAGAGCTCTGGGAAGGACTTTTTCAATTAAATATTTCAGTGGGATTTCTTTTCAATGAGTTTTTCATCTTCATTTGATCCCATTACATGTTTTATTACAAAACCTTGAATCCCTGTAATCCAGGATAATCTTTCTTGAAAGAAAAGCAGTGAATCTGGTTTAAAAATGCTACTTCTCTTTCCATGGAATGACACTGTCTGTATGATTTCTTTTCACCCCCTAGGAAATTATAAGTACATTGCCATTTTTCAGAATTTCGTTAGATGATTTTCCTGAAAACAAAGAGATCCACAATGATCTGAATGCCTACGTCCAATATAGGATCAGTAGTAGCCAAGAGATTGTCAGCAACATTTCTCTAAATGGAAAAGCAGATGCTGTGATCATTGGCAAAGTGAGCAACCATCTTGTTATGAGGAGCATGGGATCTTACCTGTACCTAAAGCTGACGCTGGATCTCTTTCAAAGAGGACATTTAGTGATTAAAAGTGCAAGCTACAAAGTTGTTCCTGTGTCTTTGTCAGAACTCTATTTGCTGCAGTGTAACATGAAGTTCATGACCAACTCTGCCTTTGAAAGAGCACTTCCCATTTTAAATGTGGCTCTGGCTTCCCTTCACCCCATGACGGATGAGCAGATTTTTCAGGCTATCAATGCTGGTCACATACAAGGTGAACAGGAGTGGGAAGATTTTCACCAAAGAATGGAATCCCTTTCATGTTTCCTGATCAAAAGAAGAGACAAAACACGCATGTTTTGTCATCCCTCCTTCCGAGAATGGCTTGTTTGGAGAGCTGACGGTGAAAACACAGATTTCTTATGCGAACCACGGTAAATTCAGATTTGCTTTTGCCTGTTCACAGTTCCTTGCCTAGTTTGGGGAATAGACTTTTAACATGTATGAGAAAACTCAACACTGAATGAATAATTCAGTGGTACCATGTGGCATATTTATTTAGTGGGCTGTTTTTTTTTTTTAGGGCAAGCTGCGTGATAGGCAAATGAAAAATAATTTCTCCCAGCAACTTTTTATTTATTCATATCCATTCATTGAATATTTACTAGGTACCTATTTTGTACAGGCCATTACTAGGTTAAAACTATACATGTCATTAAATCTACCCTTCATTTAGTCTAGAAGAAGAGACTGTACAGTGCAATAGAAAGAGCACTGGACTTTGAGACAGAGGTACAAGGTTCAAGTCTTGCCCCAGTCAGTTGCTACCTTTGCGAGTTAGGCAAGTTACTTTAATGCAATAGGTCTTGATTTGCTCATCTGTCATTGAAGTAAGTGATTGCAAAGATCCCTTTCAGTTCTAAATCTAGGGTTGTATGACCTGTTATAGTCAAAAGTATTTAGTAAGTGAAATAGAAAAACTGTAGAACAAAACTGCAGATTCAGGAAGAAGCATATTACTGATTATTGAAGAGAGGAGAGATCCTCTTCATGATAGAATGGGTATCTGAGTTGTTCTGTGAAAAAGAGATAGGAATTTAACTGACAAAGAGGGAACAGAAATATATCTGGTTTAGAGAACAGTATGCGTATCTTCATGATGTGAATATAATAGGCAACGAGATATTTAGGGATGAGGTGATACATGACGATCAGAGTGTAGTATTGTTTGGTTAAAGCCTAGAATCTAGCAGTTATTCATAATATGAGATAAAGCTAGAAAAGATTGTGGAGCTCCATGAATAGTAAACAAAAACATTTGAATTTTATTTCAATGGCTCAGCTGAAGTTTTATAATAAGGATATGCAGTGAGACATACATCTCAGTTGCATGAATTTTCTTCATGGAGATTCATTGGAGAAGCATTGGAGTAGAGAAATCAAATAGTTACTCAGGGATAAGGATCCCAAGTTGGGAATAGAAAATTCAGTGGGGTAAGGGGACTTAACAGAGAACTAACTTTTATAACAGCCAAATAGCTGATTGTTATATGGAGACTGTGTATACAAGAATGTTTGGAAATAATTGATTGTGTTGGAAAAATATCAAATTAGTGAATTCAAAGAATAGCTAAATGACAAAAAGATAAAGAACAATTTTTGTATGAACAGGAGAGGTAAAATGATAGGAAATTGAAATATCATTCCCAGACCATAAAGTTACTTTGAAAATAGTACAACTCAAGAAATCATGATAACTAGTTTATGAGTGATGGAAGTCTAGATATAAATGTTGGTATGGAAGAAATTGTGGAATTTAGAGCTTGAAGGGATTAGTAATGTGAATATTTAAATGCTAGAGGTAGGGGTTAGCAAAATTCATGAGCTAATTATGAAAATGACTTGAAGTACCACAATGATTTGAAGTTGATTGTGGGAAGTAATACATGTGGCAATACCCTAACTTTTAATTTTTGCTAAAGGACAGACTCATTGCACTCTTAGGATGAAAGAGACTAGATTAATTTTTTTTCTCCTTTCTTTCTCACCTACTAACCTGTTTCAAAATATTCATTGTACTTCCTAAAAATCCTGCTTTCCAGGAATGTTTCTCTTCTGATGCCCTGTCTTGGTGTGGAAGTAACTGACTTTTCAAACTCTGTCTGAAATACACAAGTTCTGGCTGGTTCTACCAAGATGAAAGGGCTTTAAAGTATAGATCTGGTCATAAACTGCATATCCATGGATCTTTGGAACTCTCTAGTTCTGGGTGTATTATCTCCCTTATTATATTTGTGAACTCCTGGAAGATAAAAATAGTCTTTTACCTTTCTTTACCTTAGCATATGCCTAATGAAAGTTTATTCATTGATTGAATCATGAACAAGAAAAGATTGCCACATGTTGGAATTCCTTATAAAGGAGCAAAATGGTATTATTACATTAGTGAAATAATTACCCTTTGAACTACGTAAGTTACACTCTTTTATATAGGCTGTCAAACAACATGGGATATACTTTTGAATCAAATGATCTTTAAATTACTTTTCTACTTTAACTTACTACTTTTTTTTATTAAGAAGGTAATTGTGTTGTACTGCTCCTTCCCTCCACTTCCTCATCACCTTGGCATTTCGTTACCATTATGCTTGTCTGTCAGTTTTATTATACTATTTCTAGCATAATATTTATTTGGAGTGAAAGAGATTGACTAATATTGATGGGTAGGAATTATTCGTGGGTTTTCATTACTCATTTCCCTCTTTGTCACTGATTTTTCTGTGGCATATCCCCTCCACTGTACATACTCTGATTATGCCTCTTGTACCTACAGTACTTAATTTCTGCACTTGCAAAAGGTATTGGGCATTGAATCATCTTGTACTTGCTTGGATAAAGTTGAATTTTGCCGGGGGCGGGGTGTCAATGGAGTAAATCCATAACAGACATGGTGACTTAAGTATTTATTTACATACCACTTCCTGATTCTCAGAAGCAGAAACTGATTTTTTTTCCTCTTGAGAATGTGTTTTGTGGTTTGGTGTTTTTTTATTTTTGGTGTTTTTTTAAGTAGTCATTCAGAGGAGAAAGAAATATGACATTCCAGGGTTGGAAAAAGCCAAATTTCTCCCTCTCAAGCCTTAATCTCTTAGTTTCCTTGTGTCTCATTTTCCCTACCTGTAAAATGGTCATCATCCAACCACAAAACAGGGGGTGATATGAAGATGTTTAACTTAAAGTCATTTTCCTGCACCCTAATTTACCTTAATGTAACTACTAAAAAGGGGGAAAAATAAAAAAAAAAAACTGTGACTTAAAAGGATCCTAAAAATATTTTCTTCAGGTAGTAAATATTTATTCTTTATTCTATCATTTCTTGCTTTATCTAGAAAACTAATAGATGTCTCAGGATAAACAGTTCACTATTAACTAAAGCTATAATTTTGTGACCAATTTAAGATAGATAGCTGGTAATATAGACAAATTAAGGTATACAGAAGCATTAAGCTCACTTGTAGAAATAGTCTTTGCCCTTACAATGACCACAATTTTCTTGTTCACTTCAGTTTCCTGTTCTTCCCAAGGAAACAAAAATATTGGGGTGAGATGCTATTTTGTATATTATATTGGCATTCAGTAAGAAAAAAATCTCTAAATACTTTCAGATCTTGGAAACTTTTAAAAGGACCTTAAGGTTAAAAAATGTAATCACATCACCTCTCTGACTTTGACTAAGTGATAAGTCAACCTTCCAATAAACTTTTCACATTATACTGCTCCTTAGTTAAGTTAAGGCATTTCAGATAGTTTAAAAAGGGAACATTAGCTTAAAGATTTTTACATTTTCTTTTCTCTCTCTCTCTCTCATCAATTCCCTAGGAATGGACATGCTCTTTTGGCATTTATGTTCTCCAGACAGGAGGGAAAGTTGAATCGCCAACAAACCATGGAACTTGGGCATCACATTCTTAAGGCACATATTTTCAAGGTAAGTCTTGATTGATGGAGGAGTTTAGGCAGTGGAAGTCCTAAAATACTCAGAAACCTAGCCATAGTTATGAAAGTTATTTTTCTTTTGTTCTTTTTTTTTCTTAAGTGCTGTAAAACTTTTTAAATTCTGACTTTTTAATACCACTTGAGATTTTTGGGGAAAAAATTATGTCTTCAATTAATTCACAGGGTCTCAGTAAAAAAACTGGCATTTCTTCAAGCCACCTTCAAGCCCTGTGGATTGGTTACAGCACTGATGGACTGTCAGCTGCTCTTGCGTCCTTGAGAAATCTTTACACTCCCAATGTGAAGGTAAGGAAATGCGTTAAAATGTAAAATCAGAGCCAGAGCAGCAAATACTATGACCTTTGCCAGTGATTTTGCTTAGTATAGTTATCCTTTCTTCACCTTTCAATGATGGATAGTGTGTAGAGTGTTCATTATCAGAACTGTTCAGTTTAATAGCATTTTCTCAGTGAAAATCTCTAAGGCTTTTTTTTTTTCCTAGAACACTGTGTATATCAAAGATCTACATTTTTTTTTTCCCTTCTCTTTTGGTAGGAAGGCTGAGGAGAAGTCCATGGTAAAGAGCTTACCCCAATAGCCTTTTCAGGAGGCTGTTAGATAAACGTGAAAGACTTTTGGGAAAAATTAATTCTAAAAATGTTCTGAATTGACAAAATCCTGGTTTCTCAGAGTAGTAAGAGGTCTCAGTCATTTAGTTTAGTCCTTCACTAAAGCTTAAATTCCTTCTTCATTATACTTAGTTTAGCACAGCCATGACTTATGAAACGCCTATTATGTGCAGGAAATGTTGTTAGTTCCAAGTCTTCCAGCTGCTGTTTAAAGAATTGCACTGATTGGGAACTCTCTTGGGACTGCCTGCCCATTCCATTTTTTGGACATCTCTAAAATTATTTAATTATTTTAATTTAAGTTGTCATCTCTTTTCTCAGTGTAGAAGGTAAGCTCCTTGAAGGCTCCAACAGTTTCATCTTGTCTTTTCATCCTCAGAACTTAGCATGGTGCTCAATAAATGCTTTGTAATTTTGGAAATATAGTGGCATAAACAGACTCTTCCCTCTAGGAACAGCTGTTCTCCTTGAGAGGGAGCTCCATGTGCCCAGGCTTTACTAGTTGCAAAGTCATTTTAAGAAGGAGGGAATGCTGGGGGGAATCTAGAAAGGAATCCTAAGCAGCCTTGTTTGGTTTTTGTTTTTCTTTCTGTGACTAAGAACAGAAAAACTAAACTACCTAAATGAATTATCACAGGATTATCATTAATATATAATTATTAAATATAAAATTATCATAGTAAGTCTTTCTAATTGTCACAAACGAGACAGAGAGCTGGCCCGAGAGTCCAGTCTCTGCTACATGCATTCTAACAGTGATTTAGTGCCTTCGTGTCTTGATACCTCGGACAGCAATGCAAAACTTTTAAATTGCAGTACAGGTAAATGAAATCAAAGATCTAACCAAAAATATTTTTATTTGTTAGAAAAAGATGATTATTACAGAGAATATACTGAGGATTTCATTTTTATTAGTGAACAGAAAACTTTGTCCACCAAAACATGTTTGTCATTTTTCTAATAAAAATTTTTTCCCCTTGGTCTCTATGACTCTGTGTGGCCTTGTGTAGGCCTGGTGCCTACCTTCCCAGGTCCTCTGCTACCTCTCTTCTCTAACTCCATTGGGAAGCCCAACTGTGCTCCATCACAGATGTCCATAGTTTCTAGTAGAATACATTAGGTAGGTGGTGGTGCAGTGAATGGAGTTAGGAAAGTGCTGAGTTCAATTCTGGCCTCAGACACTTAATAATGGTATAAAATTTTGGTGGTATGCTTTAATTGTTTTCTTCCTAGCAGAACTCACTGTAGAAGTGATATGTTTTGCTGATGTTACAACATCAGCTATTTTAATCAGAATAACAAAATAAAAAACGATCTAATTCTGAAAAAGTCCTTTCAGACAACTAAGCATTTTTGTACTCTGTGTGTGGCCACAGTCAGGAAAAGTGGCCTTTGCTATTTTGAAAAGCAGTATTGTGCCTCTTCTAATCTCTTAGCTAATTTAATTACAGATAACTCTGAAAGTGGTGCATAGGACACTTTTGCCCAAGAGATGGGACTGTGAGAGACAATGTCTCTCCTCAAGGCAGATGTGCTTGAGAAAACTTCTTTAGTCATGAGTCTTTCACTTCCTTCCAATCTTGTACATGTATGTTTTGTTGTAAGACATTTTCCATTTTTCTTATCTCTGTCCAAATTTCTACCATTGACTTTTAGTTTATTGACTTCTCTTTGATGGAGGCAGCCAATGTAATTAACATTTTACATTTGTGTTTATAATGTATTTTAGAAAATGTATAGGGAATGCTGTTACTCAAATGTAAGTATGATCTTCTTTGAAAAGAAATAATTTCCACTCACAAATCCTACCAATAGCCCCCTCTCCAACTTCTGAACATATGTAAATTTGAGGTGAATTTGGATGGGATTAAGCTTTCCATAGCTCTGAATTTAGAGCTTTCCATAGCTTTCCTTCCTCTTGGGCTAAAGTGTCCTATGCACCAATTAAATTATTTAAGATACTAGAAGAGACATAATAACTGTTTTTTTCAAAATAAACTTTTGGTTCAAAGAAAGCCAAATTCACTCTATTTCTGCAGATTAACCTCTCCTCTTGGAATTACTAGCACTTTAAGATATAGCTTCTACATAAAGCCTTTCCTATTTTTCTTGCACCCTTCTTCCACTCCCTCAACCCCTCCTTAGTTTTTAATGCTCTCTGTCTTGGATTTTTTGAGGATGATTTTGTATGTATTGTGTTTATGTGTTGTATCCATTCAGTAGATCTTCCAGCATCTAGGATGGGGCCTTGCCCATAGCAAGCATAGAGATTTCTTGAGTATTGATTGAACTCAGCAAAAAACTTACCGTAAACTTTTGCTTCTTATCAGAAAATTTTTTAGCTTTTGAATTTGAAATAACATAGTAGGGGACTCTTCCTATTTTCTAGATTTCCATAGTCAGTTTTTTGATTACATGTGATATATATTGAATAAATAATGTTTTATAACATCTAGAATATTTATTCATAGATATTATTGAAGTCTGATTTGAAGTTAATGTAATAGTATCAATGACAAATATAGCATACTTTTCTTTTAATGGAAATCTATAATGTAGAAAAAAAGAAGAAAAAGTTAAAATTAAGAATTACATTGTTATGTGATCTTTGTCAGTAAGGTTGGTTTTTGTCAGCTCCATATGTTTAGATGTGTAAGTAAGTTAAAATTAAGAAATGATGAAAAGCTGACTTAAAATTATGAGAATATCATTTAAATAATTTGCTATGTCCAAGACCCTATAACCTTTCTTGAATATGTGGCTTAAAATTTCATTAGGCTTCAGTTTCCTCATCCTTAAATTAATGGGGCTAGGACTAAATGTCCTCAGACTTTCTTTCAGCTCTAAATTTCTTAGACTTTTATCTGAGTTTATCATTACACTGAAAATTTGCCATTCTTTTCTTTAATTTCTCTAATATATACTACTTTTATTTCTATTATCTTTGTGATTTAAAAAAATGGAAAAATTAAATGTGAAATATCTCTTTTTTTGATGAATAGTTAACAAGGTTAATTTATTGATCACCTGACTAAACTTTTTCCATTTTTGTCCCTCATAGTTTTGAGCTCTTTTAGAAACTTAGATTTTGTAAAATTTCACTCAAACACCTTCCTCCTTAATCAAACAGTGCTATAACGTGCTCATGGAATCAACCACTTTTCACTTTTTTCTTCTGCCTTATTTTTGTTATCCTTAAGGTGGGGGGGGGATGTTATGTGCCTCATAGAATCTTGAACAAGTAACAATTTAAAATCTTGTATGCAGTTAAGTGATTTTTTTTTTAAAGAGAATATTAAATGTTGTTAGAACAGGAATGAATGTATCATTTTGAGCACTAGTCACAGTTTGCCATGGGTAAATTAAAGAGATTTTACTTAATAAGGAGGAATTGATTACTTGGCAAATTTTTATTTAAATAGATTGAATTCCACTGACTTGGCAAGCATCTTTCAGTTTTGCAGTTTGGTCCCTGCCCTTTGTACCTCCCTACCTCTTTCTTTCTCTTCCTACTATTTCCCCTGTCAACAAATGTCAGGATTTAAATGAAAGCACAGGGTGAATTGTTTGGCTCACATAACTTGGTGTGTGAATAACTTGCTAGACAGGGAGGGTGCTTTCCTGGCTCGAGCCTCTGGAGAATCCATTTCCATATGGCTTCTACCTTGGAGATTTCAATCTGTTCATACCCTGGGTTAGGGGAGGTGATTTTTTTCAGTTTTTTTTTTTTCTGATGATCTGTGTTCTGAAACATATCAAAGCCCCTTTCCCATCAGGAGAGAGAACCTAGGTCTCCTCTGGTTACCTTCAAGACCCAGAATTGGTCCAGGGAAACCTTGGACTTCCACATGTGAGTACTGCAAAGCTGGGGAGCCACCTGGGTTAATGGCTTGTGGTTTCCTGCTCGCAGGGTTTGGTTAGCCAGCAAAACTCTTCAGTGGTTCTGTGTTGGCTCCTTTTGTATTATTTATTTTTAATATTTAATGTATTGAGGAAGAGAGTTAGAAGGTTTTGTTTCCAGGTATTGTCTAGTAGTAGAACCCCCCAGTTTTTACTTTCATAGATGACATTTTCACAGTTATATGGTATGTTATAAATAGCTATTTAAACTTTTAAAAAGGTAAAACAACTATCTCAGTTTTGACCTGTTTGAAGAAATAAATGTAGTAACTCTATAATGTCAATTCTTTTCACCTCTGGATCATACTTAGAGACAGTTTTTTGAAAAATTGCCTGTAATTTATGGAATGTATTTGAACATACCTGTTTGAACACAGGATGCTATTGCCTTATGGGCTGTCCTGGAGTAGTTAAGAGCTCTCTGTCATCAACCTTCTATTTCTCTGAGGATGAGTCTCATTTCTAGTAGCTTATATGTTCATTTGTCATAGTCATATTGAGGGCTTTTGGATGTCAGCATAAACAGTTGTTCCAAGGGAATGTCTACTATGAATTTCTGAAATGACTAGGCTGTGTGAACTCTCTTGGTCTCTTCAGGCCTCTCCGTAGTATTAAAGATTTATAGCCTAGGGGCAGCTAGGTGGTGTAGTGGATAAAGCACTGGCCCTGGAGTCGGGAGTACCTGGGTTCAAATCCAGTCTCAGACACTTAATAATTACCTAGCTGTGTGGTCTTGGGCAAGCCACTTAACCCCGTTGGCCTTGTAAAAACCTTAAAAAAAAGATTTATAGCCTCCTACCCAACTATCTTCTCCTCCTCCATTTCACTTTGGATAGTTCTGTTTGGAAGTTTCCCTAATAAGTTAAACCTAAATCTGAAAATTTTTCTTATTGTTACAATCCATGTAATTATTGTCTTTTCTATGAAAATAGTATGAAAGACTTCATTAATTAACTGTGCTGAAATCACAAAAAAGAAACAGGGTTAATCTAGCTTGATCTGTTCTTGATGAAGCCATGTTGATTCATTGCTGTGTTCTACCTCCTTCATTAACCATCCCCTTCATATTTGTTAGAAATTTTGCAATCACACTCATTTGACTGTAATTTGTACACTATATTCTCTTAAAGATTCATATCCCTAAGGCAGATATGAAGGAAAACAAGTTTCTTGGTGCTAGACTAAATGACCTCTGAAATTCCTTTTGAGCCCAACATTCTATGATTCTTGGAAGAACACATTACACAAAAAGTGGAATCCAACTTTTTTAAAGAGTGATTCATAAAATCAGATAATGGATCAAATTAATTTTCCATATCAGTTAAAAGAAAAACAACACTGGGTCAGTGCAATTAGATGTTTCCTTCCTGGGAAGTATACCAAGTATAAATGAATGGAAATTTCACAGGATAGCACATAGAGGAGAAAGTAATCTGAGGCCAAGGACCTCAGCAGAACTAGATCAGGTCTTGTGAAAATTGATTTATATCTGTGGAAAGAATTTCAATGCTCAAGTAAAAGGTTTGAAGATAAAACTTAGGTTATTATTACTGGGGTACCCTGCCAAATAATTTAGTGTATTGTTTCTTTGACTCTTAGGAAAAGTAAGACCAATCTGTTTATTTGTCCTGCTGGATTCCATTGGTTGATCAAAATTTGGAGGATAAATAATTTAGATGATATTATCCTATTATCAAATGAGAGAATATTTTTTTAAAAAATGATCCTTAGCACAATATCTGTTCACATAAAAATGCTTTTTCTTTTTCCTTTCCCTATTTCTTTAATTATGAAACCAAAGCACAAAGAGGTTAGCTGATTTGCTCAGTTAGTTAGTAGTGGCTGATCTCCATCTAGAATACTGATGCATAACGCCTCCCCAAAGACATCATACAGCCTCCCATGATCTTAACTGAATTCTGCCTGTTTCTTTTAACAACTGAAGATCTGGATAGCAGTGGGGGACATTTGAAATGATGAGTCAGGAAGCTGTGATTTCACTTCTTTGATGGACAGAAATGACAATAGATGGTAAAGGATTGATTGCTAGAGAGGGTCTCATTTAGTTATCCCTTATTCATAGGCAGATCAATTAATTGCTTTTTGGTACTTTCAAATTATAATACAGAAAATGTTTTAAAATAGAAATAAAATAGTAAATTTATGTAGTGAAAAAATAAACTATAAAAGCTTTTGTAATTCAAAAAACATGATGATAGATATTGAGTGTTTTATTGAATACACTTGACCTCCCTTTACTTTCCTTATCTGTAAAATATGAATAACACCACCATTTATTTTTCAGGGATTATTATAATAATGAAATGAGTTGATATTTGTAAAGGACTTCACTAATCTTAAAGGGCTCTATATAAAAGCTGCCCTCAATTGAGTGACAATCTGAAGGATGTTACAATTTTATATCTGAGAGCATTCATATTAGTAATATGAAAACCAGCTTGTCAAAATGTGAATGGAAGGGAAATAGTGTTGCTTTTCAATTATGCCATTAGCATTAAAGTCTTATTATTGTTGTCTATGAGTTTATATCCAACCTTTGTATCCAAGATTCTTCTTGTAAACCTTCTTATCCTTAGTGGTGACAGATGCTGATTCACAGAACTACATCATCCAGGTGTCTGTTGTGTGTGAATGTGTCAGCACTCACAAGAATATGTGTTGTCAAAAACTGAATTGATGCAGGCCATTCTAATGTTATTGGGGAAATTGTGGGTGAGAGTGGGAAAGGGAGAGAGAGAGAGAGAGAGAGTGTGTGTGTATAAAGACAAGCAAAATACAGGTTGTTTTGAGAAAGTTTATATATATTTTATTAACCAGTACTTATTTGTGATGCAAAATATGGCTAGGATTTTATAGAATATTTCCTAAGAAAACAAATAATTTTTTAAATAATTTTTTGAATTTTACAAATTTTCCCCAGTCTTGCTTCCCTCCCCCCACAGAAGGCAGTCTGTTTGTCTTTACATTGTTTCAATACATTGGTCAGAATTGCATGTGTTGAGAGAGAAATCATATCCTTAAGGGAAAAAATAAAATATGAGATAGCAAAATTATATAATAAGATACCTTTTTAAAAAAAATAAAGGTAAAACTCTTTGGTCATTGTTTAAACTCCACAATTCTTTCTTTGGATACAGATGGTATTCTCCATCCCAGATATCCTAAAATTGTTGCAGTGATGAAATGAGCAAGTTCATTACAGTTGATCATCACCCCCATGTTGCTGTTAGGGTGTACAATGTTCTTTTGGTTCTGCTCATCTCACTCAGCATCAGTTCATGCAAATCCTTCCTGGCTTCCCTGAATTCCCATCCCTCCTGGTTTCTAATGGAACAATAATGTTCCATAATATATACATATATCACAATTTGTTCAGCCATTCCTCAATTGATGGACATTCACTTAATTTCCAATTCTTTGCTATAAATGTTTTTGTACAAGTGATGTTTTTACCCTTTTAAATTATCTCTTCATGGTATAGACCCAGTAGTGGTATTCCTGGATCAAGGGATCTGTACTTTTTTTTTTTTGCCCTTTGGGCATAATTCCAAATTGATCTCCAGAAATGTTGGATGAGTTCACAGCTCCACCGATAGTGCATTAGTGTCCCAGATTTCCCACATCTCTTCCAATATTGACTATTGTCCTTTCTGCTCATATTGGCTAGTCTGAGAGGTGTGAGGTGGTAATTTGCATTTCTCTAATCAGTAATGATTTAGAACAGTTTTTCACATGACTGGATTGCTTTGATTTCCTCATCTGTAAATTGCTTCTGCATATCCTTTGACCATTGAAAACAAATAATTTTTAGTTGCTACTGTACTGTGTACAAATTTGCAGAAGAGCTCTATTTCAAAGTGAAGTCCAGATGTTTTTTAGTCTTACTTTTTGATTTGTCTTCCTGGTGAATGAACATCTAGGTAACCTCTTCTTCCAGTTTCTTCCAGTTGTGTGTTAATGATAGGGTTTTGAATTCATATCTCCATTGTACTTTCAGATACATTTAAAAATATTTTATTGGTTTTCTTTTTTACTCTCTCCCCTCTAGCCAACTCAGCTCCCAAAAGAACCCACCTCTATGTTACAAGTATGTATAGTTAAGCAAAAGCAACATCTTAGTGTCATTTGAAATTTCCTACCTCATTCCTCCTTTTTAATCAACCCCCTCTTTGTTGAGGGCTGCAGTACCTGCTTCACCATTACTCCTCCAAAACTACAACTAGACATTACATTGATTTCAAGTCCTGAAGTTTCTTAACATTGTTTTTCTTTATAGTTTTGTGGTCTATAAATTGCCCTCCTGTTTTCTGCCTGTTCTGCTTCGCATCATACAAGGCTTCTCTACATCTTAGTGCTATTTTTCTACTTTCTAGGGAACATTTTGATTTTCCAAACTTTAAAAATTCTTTCTCCATATTTAATTTTTTTGATGTTTTTTAAAAAATTCAGTTTTTTTAGTCAGTGAAGTCATATAACATGATCAGCTCATTTTGGGGTCTTATTAGAGAATTAATTCTCTTTTTGTCTGCATTTTCAAGTATCAGTTTCTGCCTTCAGACTAAAATTTTTGTTGACATATCTTGTTTTTTTTGTGAAATATCTTGTATTTTTGACCAATTCCTTTGAAATTTATATGGAGCAGTTTCCAAAATAAATGGAAATTGAAATAAGCACAAAAGCATGGCTACTTTTTCATGAATTCTGAGTGATGCTAAGTTAGTTCTTGAACAAAAAAAAAAAAAAACAATTTCTCTGTAGACCAGCAGCTTTCAACAACATCTGCAGCAGAATTATTTTGTAGGTGACGATATAGTAACTAGTCAAACAAACAGCTTGCTTTGTGGAATGTGTTCAGCAGTCGTCTCAGGGGCAAACTCAAAATCTTTGCCTTTTCCTTTTAGTAAAACTCTGCTTTTCTTGATAAATGAAAGCACAAGTGCCTTTTGTCTGGGACCATAGCCTTGTTCTTTCTACGTAGTTGTTTAAATCTCTGTTCACAACTTCATTATAGAAATAATAAGTTCCAGACTTGTAGTTGAAGTGCTAAGTGGAAGAGGAGAATGCTTAGAAAATTACATTCTATGGAGTTATCATATCTTACAAAAGAATAAGACTTTGTAGGTATTGTTGGAAAATTTTTTTTTAAATATATAATATACGCAATGCTTGTTTGGCAATTTTCTCACAGGTAAGCCGTCTCCTGATCTTGGGGGGTGCCAATGTAAACTACAGGACAGAAGTTTTAAATAATGCCCCAGTATTATGTGTTCAATCTCACCTTGGCCATGAGGAAGTGGTCATTCTTCTTTTGGAATTTGGAGCTTGCTTGGATGGGATGTCAGAGAATGGCATGACCCCTCTCTGCTATGCCGCAGCTGCTGGCCATATGAATATAGTCTCTCTGCTGTCCAAAAAGGGAGCAAGGGTAAGTGACCGGAGCATCTGAGCTATATTTTTATTTCATTACTTGTAGACAGAGAGTACTTTTTCCACAAAGTGGGATAAACTATTAAGTTCTTCTTTTCTTTGATCCTAGTACAATGGAGGTTGGGAGAGGTGGGTCTTTGTGTGTGTGTGTGTGTGTGTGTGTGTGTGTGTGTGTAATATGCAGGATGAGTCTTTTTTTTGTCCCTGCTTTGTTAATTTTGCCAAAAAAATGCAGTGTGAACAAAAAACAGGTTGTGCTGCAGATTTCGATTGGTTTGTTGTGTATTTTGATTACTCTGAACTGTAAATATATTAGCAGAGAGATACGCCATATGGGTTGCTCATTAATGGATACTTTTCTTAGTCTGCAAACAAGAGATGCAGTATTGGAGGTGAGTCTGGATTACTTTTAAGAGTGGCCTGCAGCAGGATTTGTAAGATTCAGGAGAGAAGCTTGTACCTAAAATGGGGAGTTGGGGAAGGTTTCATGGGAAAGCTGCTTTTGAATTAGGCTCTAAAGAATGGAAAGACTTTCTATCTATACCCAGGGAGCAAAGTCATGGTGGCAGGTAATTGATGAAGATCATTTTATATAGCTTGATTAGAGTAATTTTATCATGAGAGCTTAGTTAAAAGAAAAGATCCTTTTTGAATAATAGTAGGACTGAAAATTTGCCAGGTTTCCTTTACTATTTCCCATATTAATAAATTCTGATGGAAAAAAGCACAGTAAAAAATGACAGAAGTGGTTCATAAATATCTTTCCAATTTTCTGAATCATTTTTGTTAAAAAAAATTATACTAATAAAATTGGGTTTTGCTGAATTTGGAATCATAATAATGCTGCCTTAATTTGATAGGAGAATCCATTCAGAGGCAGCCAGAGTTCAATTCTAGCCTCAAACAATAGCTGTGTGAAAGTGAACAGTCACTTAACCTCGGTTTTCCTTAGTTTCTTCACCTATAAAGTGGGGATGATAACAGGATTGTGGTGAGGATCAAATGAGATAATCTTACACTTTGCCAGTGCTCGGAACATATTTAATATTTAATAAATGCATATTCCCTTCCCCTTCTCTTCTGGAAAGTTGACTCACTGCCCCTTTTAACTTCATGGTATCATCGACAAGCATTTATATGAGCCACAAGACCTTTTCTTGGGGTTATGATTGTAGTTTTCAAGTCAGCCTGCAGGTTCCAATAAAGCAAGTATATTTGGAATTACATTTAAGAGTAATTTAAGATAATCTTTCTCCATGGCATGGCTCATTTACTACTAAATAGAATAATTTTAAATAGGATGCTTTTAAAAGGTAACTCAGTTTCTTATACATGTATCTGGGGACATGAGTTCTTAGCATGCTTCCTTTGCCACTCTCTATCCTAGGTTTTGCTGGTGAGCATAGAACATCCTATCTCCCAGATCAATAAATGTTTAAGCAAACTGAGACATAAATGGGCCAAAGTGAAATTTTCTACATTAGATTTTTTTTTATTTTTGCAAAGCAGTGGGGTTAACTGACTTGCCAAAGGTCACACAGCTAGGTAATTATTAAGTGTCTGAGGCTGGATTTGAACTCAGGTCCTCCTGGGCTGGTGCTCTATCCACTGTACCACCTAGCTGCCCCTACATTAGATATTGTATGGGTTTTTTAATCTGTGGTTTTGTGGATTTGCAAGGAAATTTAACAGTTATATTATTTTGGGTGACAGAATCAAGAAGGAATTTGTGTGGTTCTTCATAGTTAAGAGATTTAAAGGCAAGAGGGATCTTCAGCATTCATCTCTCCAATACTCTAATTTCAGAGAAGTAGATGAGGAAACTGAGGACTAGAGGATCTTGGGCTTCAGGGATATTCAGATTGTTCCTAAATCATTTTTTATACAAATAGTATTCCAAGCTGAAACCTGAGCCATGAAAATGTGAATTTATGACTCATTATTTAGGGAATAGTTGGCTGCATTACAGAAACAAGGTTCAGATTTACAGAGTCACATGATTGTTTTAAAATTATAAGGGCCTCTAGTGCTTTTGAAATGTAATTGGAGTCTTATTGCTTATTGTGGAATGAGTCTTTTGTTAATCAGGATACTTGATTAACTTATTGCTCTTGTGGAATGAGTGGTTTGTTAATCAAAGTACACCTATGATCCTTTCAGAAGAATAATGGGCAAATGGTGTGGTTCTTTCCTTCTTCCTTCACTAATGCAGATTGATCACCTGGACAAAAAAGGCCAATGTGCCTTAGTTCACAGCGCTTTACGGGGACACTGCGACATTCTTAAATACTTGCTAAATTATGACTGGGCATCAAGTACTCATCAGCAAAGCCTGTTAAGGAAAAGCCAGGCACTTCAGCAGGCATTGACTGCAGCCTCTAGTATGGGTCACACTGGGGTAAGTACTTATTTAGTTGGCAAAATCCTTCCAAAGTTGGTGCTACTAGAGTCAACTCTTCTCTCCCCCCCCCCCCCCCCCCCTTTGGTTATGTAAGACAATACATGTTTATAGGTAGCATTTTGATTGGGAATGTCATCTTTCTAACTGTAATACCTGTGTCATACAAAAGGAAAGGGAAAAATTAGGATTTTTTAAAATGTAGACTCATGGTTGATCTACATGAAATGAGAATTTTTGTCTGAGACTCCCACAAGGTGAATGTTCAAGTGAAGTAAACAAGTCAGAAACATAGTGAGGTTAACTCTGAAGGCCAAGTGTCTTTAATCTTGATTTCTCATTCATTAACCAGATAAGTGAAACTGATATTTGTTTTCACTCTTGCTCAGTTCTTCTTTTCCTTCTTTTATTCTTGCCTTAGCCATTTTACCTTTATTTCCCTCTTTTTGGCCCAAAGACTCTAAGACTAATCATACTGAATCTGAATTCTATAACAGCTCACAAATATTTAAAGGATTTAAAAATCTAGATCTTCAAATCATTGAAAGGCTTTGAAGATCCTGGTTGTTCAGGCATTCTTTGAGGAAAAACATCATAGAACTTCTAAACCAGAAAAGAAAGTACAATCTGGATTGTTTGAGATGCCCACGGATATTGCCCATAGCTCACATTGAGAATTTGAACTTTGTAATGAGACCTTTGTATCCCAGGCTTCATTTATTCATCTTTTGGTTCAGATCTAGACTTGAACTAAATTTCTCTTTTTTTCTCCTTCTAGCTACCATTATTTCAATGTCTTTACCTCACTTTTTATTTGTACCATTTCTTTGTGATTTACGTCCTGTCTCTAAGAAGTGTTATATTATGATCAGTTTAACTTCCTCCGTGTATGTTGTAAGACAGTTTTTGCATGTTGCTGACCGCTGTTATGAAAATACACACACTACACACACATGTGTGTGCACACATACATATACATACGTGTGTGTGTGTATATATATATATATATATATATATATATATATATATATATATATATATATGGTTTTTTATTGACTCAGTGCTCACATTTTAAAAATCCAGCTTTAGAGAAGAGAAAAACAGAACTTGCTGTACTTGTGCTCCTCTAAATTCATCCTCATCACCTCATATTTAAATTTGCCTGGAAGAAATGCTGTGCAAGGGAAAACTTGACATACCTAGTAACTATTTGATTTAAAAGATAGGATTCTCTCACCAAATGACTTGAGGGTTATGGACTGTGAAACTTGAGGGAGAATCAGAGATTCCCTTATGCTAATAAAAGTTCTCCTCCCTTCACGTCTTTCTAGTTCCTATCACAGTTGATGAGGTGAAAGCAGCCAATTCCACCTCATTACATCTACAGGCCAATAGTTCAATATGTGGACACTTCAGTTGATCTCAAAGACAGTGCTCCTTTCTGCCTTTGCTTCTCAGAACAGTGGGAGAGCTAATACCCTTTTAGATGGAAAGATTCTCATAGGGAAAGAGAAAGTGTTTTGTTTTTTGTTTCTTTGGGAGTTGTTTTTTGAAGTTTAATGACCTAACAATGCTACTTGGATTTTATTTGTAAAGAATAAATGTATTCAACTTGACTTTCCTTGTGGGAAAACAAATTAGGTCTACTCTTGAGGTTTAGACAGAAACAAATAGTACTTTGATCAACAGTGTTCTCTGTTTATTTGCCTTTTATATTTAGATCATTCTGAAATTTCATAGAATTGTAAAGTTCTAAGAATACCCAATTGGGATGGCTATTGCATTAATTCTTAATTAAATCAAGGCTGATTTTTAAGGTTTGTGTCTGAACCCTGCTTTGCTGATGTTTTATCTCCTCTTACATGAAAAATAATGCAGTGTTTAGTGATTTTTTTTTCTGAAATTCTCTCTTGTGTTTCAAGGGATATAATAAGCCCTTTTGTTGCTATTACTCATTAAATTACCTGTTTTTGACAGGTGGTCCAATGCTTGCTGGGAATGGAAAAGGAATATGAAGTAGATGTCAATGCCACAGACACATTATGGGGAGAAACAGGTAATTATACTGCTTGAAACCTGGAACATCTTTTAAAAAATATTTGTTCCCA